>NW_012267247.1:7971778-7996101 GCF_000151885.1 Dipodomys ordii
TGTGCCTATGTCTCTTCAGACCTAGGACCTAGTACAACATAGTGACTCTCGTTTATACTCACAACATTGTGCAAGCAGCATCATGGCTTGCAAAATGTTTTTGTGGCCAGATTTTAGCACTTATCAATCACTTACCCCTGAACATTAGTCTGAACGCATCATCGTAGCAGTTACCATGTGTGATTTCCTAGAAAGTGGGCTGTGGGCTATGAGGAGGTGACCTAGTCAGAGACAGCTGGGTCAGCCTAAGGAATGTCACACCCCAGCCAGCAGGTCTGGGGATTTGTCAGCTGTCACTAGACAGAACATTTGCTGAGCTTACTTAAGGGAAGAAGTATCCCCTGAACTGGATCCAGGGTACAGACTAAAGTTAACTGATCTCTGATTGCTCCCACAATCTTAGGAAAACATTCTGACTTTATTGTCTAGCAGGGAATGGCAAAGATGTGGAACTAGTTTGCCTGTGTTTCTTGGCTCAAGACAAACAGTTCCCTGGATACACACAGTACCATTTCCAAGACACGTGATGCCCCAGGGTAAACATGGGCATTTTTCTTGGAGCATTTGTTTGACTAGGTAGGGAATAATTTGCATTATTTTATTTTATTTATCTTTGTGCTGGTACTGGAGCTTGAACTCAGGACGTGGGTGTTGTCTCTTAGCTTTTTTGTTTAAGGCTAGTATTCTATCATTTTAGTCATACCTCTAGGTCTGACATTCTGGTAGTTAATTAGAGATAACAGTCTCATGGATTTTTCCTGCCAGAGGAGCTAGCTTTGAACTGAGATCCTCAAATCTCAGCTTCCTGAGTAGCTAGGATTACAAGTATAAGCCACTAGTGCTGGCTGCATTATTTAAGATGAAATATGCACAAATTATGGGACATTAAACATACTATAACAAAATTGAACACTAGTATAAGTGGCTCATGGCTGTTTGTAATTGTAACTGCTCAAAAATCTGATATCCAGAGGATCAAGATTCATAATAAAACTGGGCAGAAGAGCCTTTTAACACTCAAATCTCCAAAATAATGAGGAAAAAAGTCTGGGAATGTAGATCAAGTGGTAGACTGACAGCTGAACAAACAAGCCAAGTAGGTACAATTATCTGTGTTCAAACCCCGGTACCAGTAAAAAAGGAGTTAAATTTGAGATTTTAGAGAATTGTACCAGCTGCTTTGGACTTCACTTCCACACTTCAGGAAAATATATGTACATCCTTCTCTACTGTCGACAGTGGTAATTTGGTATGCCATAGTGATTGTAGACTCCCAAGCCAAACAGCCCAAAATCTAATCCTTGCTCTGACCTTTCTTAGCCATATCCCCTTGGGCAAATTTTGTAATCTTGCTGTGGCTCAGTTTCCTAATCTGTAAAACAAGAAAGTAATTGTAGGTAACTCACTGAGTTGTTATAAGGTATAATTGTATAATAAACACATGTAAAATGCTCAGCACAAACCAAGGACTCTCACAGAATCAACTATAGTAGCCATCATAACATCAGGTAGAAATATTTCAGATTTTCAGCTCTTCTTAAACTTTTTACATATAAAATATTGCCTGCTGATTGTAAAATAATCAAAGAACATAGACATAGATATAGCAAAACATGAATGCTTGTGTATCCCCTACATCAAGATCAGAAATAAACACACAATTCTGTTAGGCCTGGATCCTTCCTTCTTTTTCTTTTTCTTCCTTTTTTTTCTGGGCCTTGAACTCAGGGCATGGGCTCTGTCGTTGAGCCTCTTTGTGCTTAAGCTTCTCTATGCTCAATGCTCTACCCCTTGAGCCACAGGGCCACTTCTGGATTTTTCTGTTTATGTATTCATGTATCAAACCCAGGGGTTTATGTATGCTAGATAAGTACTCTACCATTAAGCAACATTCCAAGTCCCTGGATCCTTCCTTCTAATAATTAAAAAAAAAAGTTTGTCCAGGAGTTCATGGCTTATGCCACCAACTGAGGGTTTTTATTTATTTATTTTTTATTTGTGAACATACTGTACAGAGGGGTTACAATTACATGGGCAGGATAATGCGTACATTTCTTACCAAGCATTGCAGCCTCCTCCTTTGGTTTACCCTTCACATCCCTTCCCAGCCTCCCCCCTCCCCCCCAATCCCAACCCTTCTCATCCCCCCCTTCCCCCCCCCCCGCCCCACCAACTGAGGTTTGAAGCCAGCCAGTGTGGAGAGTCCTTGGGACTCTTATCTCCAATTACCAAAAAAGCCAAAGTGGAGCTATGGCTCAAATGGGAGAGCTAGCCTTGAGCAAAAAAGCTCAGGGACAATGCGCAGTCCCTGAGTTCAAGTCAGAGTGCAAGCATACAAAAAAAAATGTTTTCAGTACTGGGGATCAGGAACCCAGCCCAGACTGACCACTGTACATTTCCACTATCATTCACTTATTGTTTTAGGGCTTTGGCTTTATGATCAACCAATCTCTTCCAGAGGCCTGTGATAGCTGTGCTCCTGAAGGCAAATGGACCCAAAGCCACTGCTCATAACCCTCTTCCAGAATCATTTCTACAAAAATCCTGTATAGAGCTCCATGTAAATGGTCTTGGCATTTGGCCTATTTCTTCTGTTTAAAGCTTTCATCATTTTTGTTTGGCTTTAGTGATAGGGTCTTGCCATGTAGCCAGGCTGGTCTCAAACTCAAGATTCTCCTGCTTCTCTGCCTCTCAGCCTCTCGAGGGCTGGGATGACAGGGGTGGCTTACATCTTTCTTTTGTGAGAGTCTATTTCAGGGCTGAAGGCTGATTGAAGCTCTTAGCTCTTTGATTTCATTTTTCAGTGTTTGCCTTTTCCCCCCTCTTTCCTTTTCTACTTTGACTTCTTCATCTCTAGACAGACCTTCCTTGGGTCCCCTCCTCCAGGTAGTCCATGCTATCTGTCTTTTACCCAGTGGGTCATGTGCCCTTCTTCTAATTTACATATTATCCTCTAGACTCTATTATGGCTCCATGGCCATCTACAGAAATTCTAGTCCAGTTTTTTTCCATCTTCCAATGTTAGTATATCAGTCATTGAGAACAGAAAATGTGCCTATAGGGCTGGGAAGGTGGCTCAGTGATAGAGCGCTTGCCTTGCATACTCAAGGCCCTGGGTTCGATTCCTCAGCACCACATAAGAAAAAAGAAAAAAGCCGGAAGTGATGCTGTGGCTCAAGTGGTAGAGTGCTAGCTTTGAGCTGAAGAGCTGAGGGGCAGTGCCCAGGCCTAGAGTTCAGGCCCCATGACCGGACCCCCCCCCAAAAAAAAAAGAAAAGAAAATGTGCCTATGTCTCTTCAGACCTAGGACCTAGTATGTAGCACAATATATTTACTAAACAAAGCCAGGCACCCCTAACTGTTAAGGAGGCTGAAACCTGAGGATCATGACTTGAAGTCAGGGTGGGCAGGAAAAGTATGTGAGACTCTTAGCTCCAATTAACCACCAAAAAGTTGGAAGTAGATCTGTGGCTCAAGTGATCGCACCCATACTCTGAGTTCAAGCCTCAGTACAGAAACACACAAAAAAGTATGTTTAAGCTGGGTGCCAGTGGCTCATACCTATAATCCTAGCTACTAAAGAGGCTGAGATTGGAGGATCTCAGTTCAAAGCCAGTCTGGGCAGGAAAGTCCATGAGACTCTTATCTCCAATAAACCACCAGAAAACTGGAAGTAGCACTGTGGCTCAAGTAGTAAAGCACTTGCCTTGAGCTGAAGAGCTGAGGGATAGCACCCAGGCCTAGAGTTCAAGCCCCATGACCACTACCACCAACAACAAAAAGTATGTTCAGTAGCTTCATGGGTGCACTGGTCAGCCTTTTTGTTATGGTGACAAAATGATTGACATAAACAACTTCAGGGAGCAAGGATTTATTTTGGCTCACCGTTTCAGAGGATTCAGTTCATAGTCCTTGGCTCTGTAGTTTCTGGGCTGTGGTAAGGCAGAATATCATGGTATGGGGTATATGGTAGAAGCTACTGACCTTACGGAGAGAGGAAGCTAGGAAGGAGCCAGGAAGATAACCCCAAGGGTCTGCTCCTGCTGACCCACTTCCTTTCCATCTCCTACATTTCCTGAACCTCCCAAATCACACCATCATCTGGGCACCAAGCCTTCAGTACATGAACTATTGTCTTACCTTGTTTGTTTTTTGGGTGGTGGTTGTGTTGGTTCATCTCCAGACCATGAGATTACAAAGTTGGCTACAATAATTTCCCCTATTCATGCAAATCCTCCTTGAAACATAATTTTGTTGTACCTTCCATCAAGGGATTTTTTTCTTCTCCTGTTAAAGCTAAATTTGGTCAATAGGGCAGGCAGAGGCTCGAAAGATGCTTAATGATCCTTTTTTGGCTGTGGATGGAACCCTCTGTCTGGGATACAAACAAGTCTGGGCTAGCCCCATAGAGAGGCCTTATGCAGGAGGAGTGAATTCAACCAGTGCCTACTTATGTCTGATTGGTCAATTGCCAGTGATGAGGTCTTGTTAGACTACCCAGCCCTGTGTAAGATGCTGGATGACTACAGTCTCATGAATGACCCCAGGGAAGACCAACTAGGAGCGTCATCTAGATGATACTTCCCAAATTACTGGCCCACACAATTATGAGCCAGCCATGAAGTTTAGGGTGGTTTGTAATGCAGCAATAGCTGACTGAGAGAAGTTGTTCTTGTTTTTTAGGTACTTGGGATCAATCAGTCTTTGCACATACTTAGGTAAGTGCTTTCCCACTGAGTTTATTCCT
The DNA here is from genome assembly GCF_000151885.1 of Dipodomys ordii. NCBI lineage: Eukaryota > Metazoa > Chordata > Mammalia > Rodentia > Heteromyidae > Dipodomys > Dipodomys ordii. The sequence continues at coordinate 7,976,526 of NW_012267247.1, forward strand.
AGCTAGAAAGTACTTCATAAAATGACAGCTCCTTCACATGTTTTCTCCATATATATATGTAAATATATATGGGGGGGGCTTGAACTCAGGGTTTGTGTACTATGTACTATGTATGAATTTATGTGTTCAAGGCTAGCACTCTGCCACTTGAGCCACAGCTCTGCTTCCAGATTTTTGGTAGCTAATTGGAGATAAGTGTCTTACAGACTTTTCTGCCTGGGCTGGCCTCAAACTGTGATCCTTAGATCTCAGCCTCCTGAGTAGCTAAGATTACAAGTGAGAGTTACTAGTGCTCAGCTCCTCTTCTTATCTTCCCTTTAGTGGCTATCTTTTCTTTTGGCCTCTTCAGAATTTTTTCATGTTCTTGTTATAGCAGAAAATAGATAATTCCAGAAGTAAAATTGTTAGAAATAAAAATTCTGATTAAGAATAGTTGACATTATCTTTCCAGCTACCTCTCTACTTTCTCCTTGATCAACCATTCAGTTTGGGCAGTTGCAGGTATGGGATCTATCTAAGGCTAAATAAAGCAAAGAAACTTTGGCTATAGGAATGCCTGGATTTGAATGAGACTGTTATCTACAATTACCCACCAAAAAGTCAGAAGTTGAGCTGTGGCTCAAGTGAAAGAGCACTTGAGTGAAAAAGCTAAGGGACAGCATTCATGTCCTGAACTCAAGCCCCAGTACAAAAATGAAGTATGAGGAAAGCCAAGGTGTTGTAGCTCAGGAGAAATGAAGGTACTTAGCAAGCATGAGGCCTTCAATTCTATTTGAGAAAGATGGGGTGGGTTGGAGATTAGGAGATGTTAAAATAAGCAAAGAACTTCTTGTTTATATACTATTATGTGCACTATGAATCTGAACCCAATTTAAATGCCAGTATTTTAAATACAACTTCATCAAAAGGTCAGTAGAATTTCTTGAGAACTTTGTAGTAACATTTTGAAGTTTTTTTCTGGAAAAATAAATCATGAAGGAAAAAGAAACTTTGAAAAGTTTGGCAAAGAAGAACATCTAGCAGTGACTTGGCCTGCCAGATAATAAAATGTATAAATAATGCAACCAGGACTAGAACATATGCTAAAGTACAGAGACTGACAGGGAAATCAATAGAACAGAAAAGAAAAGGCAGAAATAGACCTAAGAATTTATCAAAAGCTATGAGCTGGGTGCTGGTGGCTCATGCCTGTAATCATAGCCACTTAGGAAGCTGAGATTTGAAGACCACTTGTTTTTTTTTTTTGTCAGTCATGGGGCTTGAACTCTGGGCCTCAGCACTGTCCCTCAGCTCTGCAGCTCAAGGCTAGCACTCTATCACTTGAGCCACAGCGCTACTTCTGGCTATTTCTGCTTATGTGGTGCTGAGGAATCGAACCCAGGGCCTCATGCATGCAAGGCAAGCACTCTACCACTGAGCCAACTTCCCAGCCCTGAGGATCACCTTTTTTTTTTTTTTTTGGGTCCAGTCGTGGGGCCTGAACTCTGGGTCTGGGCGCTGTCCCTCAGCTCTTCAGCTCAAGGCTAGCGCTCTACCACTTGAGCCACAGCGCCACTTCTGGCTTTTTTTCCTTTGGCTTATGTGATGCTGAGGAATCGAAACCCAGGGCCTCAGGCATGCAAGGCAAGTGCTCTACCACTGAGCCACCTTTCCAGCCCTCAGAAATATAAAATTTCTATGTCTTCACACAGAAGCTACCTCCTTAAGGCACTTATTATTTCTAACTTATACTACATATAAAGTAATGTTCAAAATGAAGCCATAAACATTCTAGAAGAAAAACAAATGAGACTTATTATGATTGTGTAGAGCAGAAGGACTTCCTAAATATGTCTCTAGGGAAAGGGAATATAAAGGAAAAGAAAACAGTACTAAAAAAGGCAAAATATAAGCAAAATCAATCTAACAACAACCCTTTTAATGCCAAAAATCACTCCAAGAACTTAAAATATAAATGGCAAAGTGGGGAAAACATTTTGCAGTATATGTAACAATGTTTTACTAATCCACAAGGAAAAGATAGATACAATAGAAAAATGTACTAGGAACAGGAACAATACACAAGCAGAAAATAATTTGAAGCTGGGTTCTGCTGGCTATAAACCTAGCTACCCAGGAGGTTGAGATCTGAGGATCAAGGTTTGAATCCAGCCCAGGAAGTCAAATTTGAGATACTCATCTCCAATTAACCAGTAAAATCCAGAGGTGTGGCCCAAGTAGAGCCACAAGTAACCAGCCATGAGAGAAAAGGCCAAGTAAGAGCAGGAGGCTCTGAATTCAAGTCCCAGTACTGGCCCCCCAAAATAAAATAAAAGAAAGTGGGGTAGCTCTGAAGAGATAGAGAGGTGCTTTCAGAGCACTAAGGGACAGGTATGCATCAAGGCCATTGAAAATGTTTAAAACCAGGAACAGTAAAGCATCCTGACTTCCTAGTCTCCTTCCTCATTCCCTGCTTCATTTATTTTATCTATACTTCCTTCCTTCCCTCCTTCCTTCCTTCTTTCCTTCCTTCTTCTCTTTTTCCCTTTCTCTCCTTGTTTCTCCTGACAAGCTAAGCTGGGAGATGTTGAGTAGCTCCCAGTCCACCTGCTAAAATTTTAGCTGCCTGAAGGCTATGTTAACTGTTTCTCAGTTCGATCCTAAATTCCCAAAGAAGCAATATAACGATCAGGTGATGTGTCCTCTCTGGCCCATGGCAAGGGAGGCAGTCAGTGGAAGAAAAATGGTTCTCGAGAGACAGTCCAATGATGTGAACTGGGTGGTTGCTTCCCAGAGAAGGGAGGGTCATTAATAGGCTGGGGTAAATGACCTAAATTAGACCAAATCAGCTTTTTTGGACTATTTGGTAACAGATCCTTTATTTTTTCTTATTGAAAGTCAGGAATATTCTAAATTTTTGTGTGCATGTATACATGTGTATGTGTGATGTTTTATGGTATGGGGTTTTTAACTCAGTGCCTCTCAATTAAAACTACTTGATTCCACCTCTCCAACCCTTTGGTGTTAGCTATTTTGTGAGTCTATGCCTGGCAAAGATGGCCTGCACATTGATCCTCCGATTTGTGCTTCCCTGTGTTGCTGCAATGACAGGCATATGCCACCTTACCCAGTCATTGGTTGAGATGGAGTCTAGCAAACTATTTTTGCTTGGGCTGGCCTTGAAACTCATTCCCCTAAACTCTCCCTCTTCAGTGGATAGGATTACAGACTTGAACTACTGCTCAGCCCCAGTCATTTCTTTCTTTCTTTCTTTTATAGGGGTGCGGGCAATATATATATATATTTTTTTTTTTGGCGGCCGTGGGGCTTGAACTCTGGGCCTGGGCGCTGTCCCTCAGCTCTTCAGCTCAAGGCCAGCGCTCTACCACTTGAGCTCCAGCGCCACTTCCGGTTTTCTGGTGGTTTATTGGAGATCAGAGTCTCAAGGTCTCTCCTGCCCGGGCTGGCTTTGAACCGCGATCCTCAGATCTCAGCCTCCTGAGTAGCTAGGATTACAGGCGTGAGCCACCAGCGCCCGGCTTGCGGGCAATATTTTTGAGGTAGGTTCTTGCATTTTTGCCTAGGGTGGCCTCAGACCATGATCTTTCTGTTGTTGGCCTCCTATATTACTGGGACCACAGACACCCACTACCATGCCAGGTTTATTGACTGAGATGGGGTCTTGCTAACTTTTTGATTGGCTGTCCTCAAACTTCAATCTTCCTGATCCCTGTTCTCCTGAGTAGATGAGTTGTTTTTTTTTCCCTGAGTGAATGAGTTTATAGGCATGAGATATCTTGCCTGACCTCAGTCTCTAGTAAACTCAACTAAAGAGTTTTTGTTGCTTATGAATAGTTCTGCCATCTACAATGGATGTAGTTGGTAATTATCCTGGAGTAGAAACACATAGCTCAGACATAGCCTATAAGGATTTAAAAAATGGAAGTGTTGGCAGGGAAGGTGGCTTAGTGGGAGAGTGCTTGCCTTGTATGCATGAGGCCCTGGGTTCGATTCCTCAGCACCACATAAGCAAAAAGAAAAAAGCCGGAAGTGGCGCTGTGGCTCAAGTGGTAGAGCGCTAGCCTTGAGCTGAAGAGCTGAGGGACAGCGCCCAGTCCCAGTGTTCAGGCCCCATGACCGGACCCAAAAAAAATAAAAATAAAAAAAAATGGAAGTGTCTTGAGGGTACTGGGGGATACAGAATCCCCTTTTTATGCTTCACAAAATATGTGAACATCACTTGAATGTACAATGTGAAGAAGGGTGAGTATTGCTTAGATGAAATTACCATTTCTTTCCAGCTCGGAAGGAACAGGGAGGACAAAGAAAAACTGGGAAGGAACGAACTGTTAACTTCAAACAGATAATGGTGTCAGACCCAGGAAATCTTTGTACAGTCACACTTGAGACTCCTTTACCTTTGGATGGCAATTCCAATCGATTGCCAAATATTACTTTGCAAATTAGATGCTCATAAAATTAGCTGATACATTTGCAGCCATTTTTCCAAAGCAGCATGAGAAAGCCTGGTTTCTCTTGAAAGCAGAATTTAACGCTGTGGCCTGGCTTTCTCCCTAAGCCCTGAGTTTCAGTTTCTCTGCCCTGTCCCTGACTCTGCATTAGCTGTGACACATACAATGAATGATGCTCAGAGCCAGGGAGATAATGGAGCTGATTCATGGTTGGAGAAAATAGAGAATTGTCACAGAACAAACTCTGGCCCTCCTTTTTGCTGGGGACACTGCCATGTTTAGCTGAAAGCATCTTGTTTGGACTCTTCCAAGCACTGGGTAAGCATCTAAATGAGAGAGGCAATATGGGACTCCCAGGGTTCCCCGGGGTGCTTGAAACAATCCTGAGACACCCTGCAAAGCTGTAGTTTTTGTAAGAAGCAGAGAGAGGGTATTCAAACAGCTGTTAATTTCATCAAGAAGCCTCACTTTAAGGTCCCAAGACAGGCATTGCTTTTTATACCAGGATTATCTCTGAGCTTTGTATTCATAGCCATTCTTGTTCATTTAGCTTGAATGTCAGGTGTTAGACTTACATGTGGATAGGGCTTCCAAAAGGATATACTTTATGTACCTTTTTTTTCAACTGATATTATGTACAACTTTTAACCTTTTTAATTACAATCTATAAGATAAAAATAGGGTCAACATTTTAATCTACAATTTCTGATATATGTGTAGATTTTGACTATGAATGGACCAGATTTTCTCCCTGTCTCTGTCTCTCTCTTCTTCTGAGACGGAGTTTTGTAATATAGCCCTAGATGGCCTCAAATTTCTGATCCTCCTGTCTCAGCCTCCCAAGTACCTATCAAGAACCAGCGCCTGTTGTTGTTGCTGGACAATTATGTTTTAAAATTTTCCTAGCGTATTAAAGCTAACATTGGCAAAAAATAAACAAAAAGTTATTGTAACTATGTATACATTCTCATTTCCCTAGGGAAAATTTTATATATATATATATATTTATAAAATTTATTTTATACATACATATTTATTTATTTTTATCATGTTATATTGTTCAGACTAGCCTGGATTCCTGGGATAAAGTGATTTTCCTATCTCAGCCTCTGGATTGCTGGGACTATAGGAATGTGCCAGTATGATTGCTTGAATTCTAAATTTCTTATAGCTGGGGCAGAAGAGATAGATCTTTTTAATGTTTTTGCTTCATCATGAATTTTTTTTCCTCCGGCATACAATTCATACTCTCATCAAGCATAAAATTGCTTTTTTCCACATACTCAACTCTCCAGTCTAACACAATTTCATTAATTACCTTTTTAGTTAAGTTTCTTGAATTTTCCAGTTAAGTAATCATACAAATCTTTCTTTCTTTCTTTTTTTTATGTCGGTCATGGGGCTTGGACTCTGGGACTGGGTGCTGTCCCTGCACTCTTCAGCTCAAGTCAAGTGCTCTACCTCTGGAGCCACAGTGCCACTTTCGGCTTTCTAGTGGTTTATTGGAGATCAGAGTCTCACAGACTTTTCTGCACGGGCTGGATTTGAGCCATGATCCTCAGATCTCATCCTCCTGAGTAGCTAGGATTACAGGCATGAGCCACCGGCACCCAGCTACAAATCTATAAATAATAACTTCTTAAAAATTTACAAATAATTTTTATTTTCTTGTTTTGTTTGCTAGATGAGCAAAAGTTGCAATAATTTAATGTATTTCACGATTAAGTGAATGTTTACAGTGTTGTTGGGTAAGTATATCTGGAGGATAACTCAAGAGTATCTGTGAAAACTTTTAAATTGTGTATTCTTTAACATAGTAATTTCATTACTTTCTTTCTTTCTTTTTTTTTTTTTTTGGTCCTGGGTCTTGAGCTCTGGGCCTGGGCATTGTCCCTGAGCTCTTCAATTCAAGGTGAATGTTCTACCACTTGAGCCACAATGTGACTTCCAGTTTTCTGGTGGTTAATTGGAGATAAGAGTATCAAGGATGTTTCTGCCTGGGCTGGCTTTGACCCATGATCCTCAGATCTCAGCCTTCTGAGTAGCTAGGATTACAGGTATGAGCCATCAGCACTGGTCAGTAGTTTTATTTCTACAACTGTTCTTTACCAGGGAGCAAAGGCAAATGGATAAAGGTAGTAATGAAAATACCTGTGTGTGTGTGTGTGTGTGTGTGTGCGCACATACGTGCACACTGGTATTGGGGCTTGAACTCAGGACTTTACACTCTTACTTGGCTATTTCCCTCAACACTGGCATTGTAGCATTTGAGCCATACTTCTACTTTCAGAATTTTGCTGATTAGAGAGAACAGTCTCAGAATAGTTTGCCCTGTCTGGCTTCACACTGTGATCCTCAGACCTCAGCATCCTGACTGACTAGGATTATAGGTGTGAGCCACTAACACTCAGCCTCTTCCAATATGCTTTCTGGGTTCATAACATATGAATTTTAAAAAAGCTGAGCACAATGGATCATGCCTGTAACTGCAGCTACTAGTGATGATCAGGAAAATTGTGATTTGAAGTCAACTAGAGCAAACAGTTATCAAGACTTATTTTAACAAATAATCTGAATGTGGAGGCTCCTGTCTATAATCCTGCTACTTATGTGGTGCTGAGGAAGCGAACCCAGGGCCTCAGGCATGCAAGGCAAGCACTCTACCACTGAGCCACCTTCCCAGCCCAACTAGCAAAACTTTTATAGCTATCCCTCAGCTCTTCAGCTCAAGGCTAGCACTCTACCACTTGAGCCACAGCGCCACTTCTGGCTTTTTTCTTTTTGCTTATGTGGTGCTGAGGAAGCGAACCCAGGGCCTCAGGCATGCAAGGCAAGCACTCTACCACTGAGCCACCTTCCCAGCCCAACTAGCAAAACTTTTATAAGTAGAAGAAGTGACATTGTCTAAAAAGAATTGTACTCCTTACCTGACATATATAACTGCAACTGTTCTGTATATCACCTGTTTAATAACAGCAACATTTTTTAAAAGAGGAAATGAAAGATAAAATGTTATAACCTATATGAAAAATAACTAAAGCAAAAAAGGAGACATGCAGATGGCTTACACTTATAATCCTAGCTGCTCAGGAGGCTTAGATCTGAGGATTGCAGTTTGAAGCCAGCTCAGGCAGGAAAGTCAAGGGAGACTCATATCTCCAACTAACAACCCCCTGCCCACCTGCCCCACCATGCTGAAATTGGAGTTGTGGCTCAAGTAGGAGAGTGCTAGCCTCAAGCAAAAAAAACTCAAGGACAGTGTGTAGTCCCTGAGTTCAAGTCCCAGGACTACCAGCACACACACACACACACACACACACACACACACACAGAGTGTGGTTTAACATACAAAATAAACATATACTAGTACACATATTATAATAGTATACATAGAATCAAATGAAGTCAAATGTAAATGAAAAATAACACAAACCCTGTGATTGATGGGCAAAGTGGTACACAGCTTTAATCTCAGCTCTCCAGAGGCCGAGGCAGGCAGATCATGAGTTCAAGGCCAGCCTGGGCTACATAGCATCTAAACTGATGACAAGAAAGAAATAGAGAATGTTTTAATATAACTTTTTTTTTTTGCCAATCCTGTGGCATGAACTCAGGGCTTTGGCACTGTCTTTGAGCTTCTTTTGCTCAAAGCTAGCCCTCTACCACATGAGTTGTGCCATTTCTGGCTTATCTGTTTATATGGAATCAAACTCAGGGCTTCATGCATGCTAGGCAAGCACTCTGCCACTAAGCCACATTCCCAGCCCTGACATTTTTAGAATGCTATATCTAAATACTTCTTAAAAAATATTCTAGGGGCTGGGAAGGTGGCTCAGTGGTAGAGCGCTTGCCTTGCATGCCTGAGGCCCTGGGTTTGATTCCCTAGCACCACATAAGCAAAAGAAAAAAAGCTGCAAGTGGTGCTGTGGCTCAAGTGGTAGAGCGCTAGCCTTGAGCTGAATTGCTGAGGAACAGTGCCGAGGCCCAGAGTTCAGGCCCCATGACCGGACCCCAAAAAAGAAAAAAAAGAAAAAAATATATATATATTCTAGGGCTAAGGGTGAGCTCAACGGTAGAGCAACTGCTTGGAACATGTAACCAAAGCATGTATTCCATCTATTACACTATAAAAATGTGTTTGTTTTTTTTGTTAAAGAAAGAAACAAGTCAGGCATGGTGGCTCATGTTTGTAATCCTAGCTACTCAGGAGGCTGAGATCTGAAGCCAGCCCAGGCAGGAAAATATGTGAGACTCCTATCTCTAATTAACCACCAGAAAACTGGAAGTGGTGCTATGGCTCCAAGTGGTAAATCACTACCCTTGAGCAAAAGAGCTCAGGGACAATACCCAGGCCTTGAGTTCAAGCCCTATTACCAAAAGAAAGATAAAATGAAAGAGAGTCTGGGAATGTGGCTTAAAGGTAGAATGATTGCCTAGCATACATGAAGCCTGGGCTCAATTCCTTAGTTCCACATAAACAGAAAAAGCCAGAAGTGGTGCTGTGGCTCAAGTAGTAGTAGAGTGCTGGCCTTGAGCAAAAGAAGCTCAGGGACAGTGCCCAGGTCCTGAGTACAAGCCTCAGGACTGGCAAAAAAGAGAGAGAGAGAGAGAGAGAAATGAACCTGCTATGAGATACAAATAAAGAATGCACAGTGAGATGAGATGATGATAATTTTCCTCTGCTAGAGGAATGTCTTAGAGGGGATATCAGTTCAGACCTCAAACCACTACTTCAAACAGGGAAGCCCTAATTTTTCCCTCTCTCTTTTGGTCTCTGTCTTAAAAAAAAAAGGCCTGGAGCAAAAAAAAAAAAAAAGAAAAAGAAAAGAAAAAAATATGAAAAACTATGATTAGGTTGTCTTGATATCACTTAGTGGTTTTTTTTACACCATCATTTTAGAGACCTGGAATCCACTCTCCTTTTTCGGTACAGTCAATGGAGGAAGTAAGAACAATAGAAATAGCCAACTAGGAGAGGAAAAGCTCTTGATTGTAGAGAGCCAGAAAAGCTCTCTTTGAATGATGAAGGTCAATGACTAATGACTTCACACAAAGACAATCAAGAGCTTTGGTTGTGGGGCTTGAACTCTCAGCGTGGGCACTGTCCCTGAGCTCTTCAGCTCAAGGCTAGTGCTCTACCACTTGAACCACAGGGCTGCTTCCCATTCTCTGGTGGTTAATTGGAGATAAGAGTCTCATGGACTTTCCTGCCCAGACTGGCTTTGAACCCTGCTCCTCAGATCTCAGCCTCCTGAGTAGCTAGGATTACAGGCATGAGCCACCAGTGCCCAGTAAGAACAACCACTTAACAAATGGGTCAGATCCAATGTCAAGTTTTTCAAATCTTTCCAATATAGATTATCTTCTCAGTCTTACAGTATTTCTGCCCTCTGAAACCCTTCAACTGTCTTTTCCTTTCACTCACATAGTCGTTTCCAGCTACACTAAATTTCTTGTCTCAAAACTTGCCATCCATGTTTGTAACTCCAAGCCTTTGCTCAAATCATTCTTTCACCTAGCTAGATTACCTCTTTTCTGGATCTGTACTACTTCCTATGATAACTAGCTCTAAGCTGGGCACTGGTGGTTCACACCTGAAATCCTAGCTACTCAAAAGGCTGAGATCTGAGGATATGGTTCAAAGCCAGCCCAGTCAGCAATGTCCATGAGACTCTTGTCACCAATTAACCACCAGAAAACTGGAAGTGGCCCTGTGACTCAAGTGGTAGATAGATCATCTTGAGATGAAGAGCTTAGGAACAGTGCCCAGGCCCAGAGTTTAAGCCCCATGGCTGACAAAAAAAAGAAGGAAGGAAGGAAGGAAGGAAGGAAGGAAGGAAGGAAAGAAAGAAAGAAAGAGAGAAAGAGAGAGAGAAAGAAAGAAGAAAGAGAGAAAAAAGTCAGAGAAAGAGGAGAAAGAAAAAGAAAAAACAAACTAGATCTATGTGGATGATGAACACTTTGAGATGTGACTAGTAAAGGATTATCTGTACTGTCAGTATAAAATATGCACCAGAGGGGCTGGGAAGGTGGCTCAGTGGTAGAGTGCTTGCCTAGCATGCCTGAGGCCCTGGGTTCAGATTCCTCAGCACCACATAAGCAGAAAAAAAAAAAGCCAGAAGTGGCATTATGGCTCAAGTGGTAGAGTACTAGCCTTGAGCTGAAGAGCTGAGGGATAGCGCCCAGGCCCAGAGTTCAGGCCCACAAACGGACCCCCCCCAAAAAAAATATGCAATAGATTTCGAAGACTTGATACTTAAGAAAGAAAAATTAATTTCACCTCTTCTGACTTTTTTTGGCAAGGATTTACTTTACTATAATAGGATAAAAAAACAGGAAAAAGAGAGAGATACATTTCCTGCTCCCCACACATGAAATGGGAGCTGAGGACTTCTTGACTTTTGTGGGGAGTGTATGTATGTGTATGCGTGCAGGTCCTGGGGCCTAGGTGCTGTCCCTGAGCTTCTTTTGCTAAAGGATAGCCCTCTACCACTTGAGCTATAGCTAGCTTCACTTCCAGCTTTTTTGGTGACTAATTGGAGATAACAGTCTCATGGATTTTCTTGCCCCAGCTGGCTTTAAAATGTCATCCTCAGATATCAGCCTCCTAAGTAGCTAGGATTACAGGTGTGAGACACAGGTGCCTGGATATTTTTTTTTCCCTTTTGGACAAAATCTTGCAAGCTGGTCTCAACCTCAAGATTCTCTTGCTTCAACTCCTAAATACTTGAATAGCAGATATATGCCACCAGACCCAGATGGACTTAAAAAAATATGATTACTACAAAATATCAAATTACAATCATGACCAGTCTTGGAGCTTGAACTCAGCCTCAGCTCTGTTCCTGAGCTTCTCTGTGCTCATGGCTAGCCCTCTACCCACTTGAGCCACAGCGCCACCTCCGACTTTTTCTGTTTATGTGGTACTGAGGAATTGAATCCAGGTTTCATGCATGCTAGGCAAGCACTCTACCACTAAGCCACATGCCCAGCCTCTCACTGTATTTCTATTGTACAGTGTTACCATGGAATTAGGAAGTTTTGACTCTTGCTTATTAACAAGGACACAATGCTTCGACATTTAAAAATCTATTTTCATCAGAATTATACGCACCTCAGTGAAGCTTAAGGAAAATATGTTTATCAGAAAAAATGATTCTATCAATAAAAATGTTGTTTTATTCTCCATTTGGTAGAAATTAGCTCTTTATTTGTGGAGCTGTGGATTGAACTCAGGGTCTTACACTCTACCACGTAAATGAAGCTCCCAGACTAGAATTAAACTATTTCCATTTTAATCTTTGTAGAATATATATATATATATTTTTGGTTGGCCGTGGGGCTTGAACTCTGGGCCTGGGCGCTGTCCCTCAGCTCTTCAGCTCAAGGCCAGCGCTCTACCACTTGAGCTACAGCGCCACTTCCGGTTTTCTGGTGGTTTTATTGGAGATAGGAGTCTCACGGTCTCTCCTGCCCGGGCTGGCTTTGAACCACGATCCTCAGATCTCAGCCTCCTGAGTAGCTAGGATTATAGGCGTGAGCCACCAGCGCCCGGCTGTAGAATATTTTTGAGGCCAGTTTTTTTCCCTAATAATTTTAAAAGAAATTTTACTTATCAATGGATGCTTTATTTCATTTTTATGTTTTCTATGGCTGTATTGTGAGGTTCTGATTTTGGCCACATGAAATTTTCTTGAGTCAAATTTTGCAGAATTAAGACATACTGGGTGAAGCTTTAGCCACTGTCGCTCATATGCTGTATAAATTGGCTCTGCCAGTAATATTCACTTAAAATTCGATAAAAGAGTAATAGCCAGGCACTGATGGTTCTCACTTGTAATTCCAGGCTGGTACCTGGAGTGTAGTATTTTAAAGCCAGCCTGGGCAGACAATTTTGAGAAACTTCATCTCCAATCACAACTCCAAGTTGTGATGTGAGCATAGTTTGCTTAAAACACACACAAACACTTTTGTTTGAACTCAGTGCTTTGTGCTTGCTCAGGAAGCATTCGTCCACTTAAGCTATACTTACAGTATGTAGCTAGATAAGATATAGATGTTTGTGTGTGTGCATACATATGTCTAAATCTACATGTCTAATCTGTATTTAGTTTTTAATTTGCTTGATGAGATAGACTCTCACTATTCTGCCCAAGCTGGCCCCAAACTTCTAGGCTCAAGCAATTCTTGTGCTTCAGCCTTGTATATAGGACTACTGACAAGCAAGACTGTGCTCAGTTGTATTGATTTTTAATATAACCATGAGAAATTGTGAATTCTTCTCCCATATTCTAGGATACTTCTCTTAAATAGTCCTTAATTGTATCGCTTACCAAATTTCTCCAAGACTTCTGATCTCTCCACATCTTCAAAAGAGACAAAGGGAAGCATAAATTTCCTTAAGGTTTTTTTTGTTATTATTCTTTTACATGTAACAATGATAAAGTGATTGCATATCCCCCTCACCCCCCAAGTCCTGGAGATTCAATTCAGGGTTGTGTGCATGCTAGACAAGTGCTCTTCCACTGAACTGCATCCTCAACTGTGATTATGTTTTACAAGTGCTACTTTTGGGGCCTAAATATGGTGGTTCATGTCTGTAAACCCAGCACTGAGGAGGCTGATGCAAAGGAGTGAGAGTTCAAAGCACCCTATCTAGTGAGACTCATGTTTTAAAATAAATCTAAAATGCTACTTTTATAGAGTAACACACTCTTATTAGTTACTTCGCATATCTATGACCAAAATACCTGACAGAATTAACTTAAGGGAGAAGGATTTATTTTGGCTCATGGGTTCAGGGAGTTCAGGCCACACTTGGCCCCTTGTGCTTGGATAGAACATCATGGCAGTGGGGTGTTTGATGGAAGAGACAGGAAGCAGAAAGAGAGGACACAGAAAGAGGTCAGAGTAGCTATATGCCCCACATACACTCTCCCAGTGATTTACTTCCTCCGACTAGTCCCTACCTTCTACCTTTTTTCTACCTCTCAATCATGCCACCATAATATATATCCATCAAGGGATCAATCCATTCATTAGTTAAGACCTTTCATGATTGAATCATCTCTGGAAACTCTATAAAGACAACCCCAGAGATGGGCATCACTGTTCTCCTGGGAATTTTTTTTTTGTTGTTGTTGGTCATGGGGCTTGAACTCTGGGCTTGGGTGTTGTCCCTGCGCTCTTCAGCTCAAGGTGAGCGCTCTACCACTTGAGCCACAGAGCCACTTCTGGTTTTCTAGTGACTTTGCTGCCCAGGCTGGCTTTGAACAGCAATTCTCAGATCTCAGCCTCCTGAGTAGCTAGGATTACAGGTGTGAGCCACCAGTGCCTGGCTTTTTTTTTTGAGACTTAATGGTCACCATAGGCTGACCTTGAGCTCATTGCTAACTATGTAGCCCAGGTTGGCCTCAACCTGGCTATCCTCCTTCCTCAGCTTTATGAGTGCTGAGATTACAGTTCCATACCACTGTGCCTAATTATTACACTTTTTTTTTTGGTGGTATTGGGGTTTGAACTCAGGGCCTTACACTTGTAGGCACTCTACTGTTGAGCCATGCCTCCAGCCCTTTTGCTATGCATTTTTGTTTTTATTTTTGTTTTGTTTTGTGCCAGTCCTGGGGCTTGAACTTGGGCCTGGGGGTTCTCTCTGAGCTTTTTTTTGCTCAAGAATAGCTCCCTCCCACTTGAGCCACAGCTCTACTTCGGGCTTTTTGGTTGGAGATAAAGAACCTCCTAGACTTCCTGTTCTAGCTGGCTTCAAACTGTGACCCCCAAATCTCAGCCTTCTGAGTAGCTAAGATTACAGGTGTGAGGTATCACAGCATCAGGCTGTGATTTGGTTGGTGATTTTTTTTCTTTTTTTTGTCGGTTGTGGGGCTTGAACTCTGGGCCTGGGCACTGTCCCTCAGCTCTTCAGCTCAAGGCGAGCAATCTACCGCTTGAGCCACAGTGCCACTTCCGGTTTTCTTGTGGTTTATTGGAGATAAAAGAGTCTCACGAACTTTCTTGCCCAGGCTGGCTTTGAACTGTGATCCTCAGATCTCAGCCTCCTGAGTAGCTAGGATTACAGGTGTGAGCCACCAGCGGTTGGCCGGTTGGTGATTTTTAAGACAAGGGTCTGAATTCCTGCTTGGGTATTTGCCTGGGCTGAGAGCCTCCCATCTATTTTAGGCTTCCTATCATAGTTAGGATACCTAATATTCTCTTAGTTGACAAGAGGTCTTTTTTTGGGGGGGGGCGGTCCTGGGGCCTGAACTCTGGGCCTGGGTGCTGTCCCTCAGCTCTTCAGCCCAAGGCTAGCGCTCTACTGCTTGAGCCACAGCTCCACTTCCAGCTTTTTTTTCTGCTTATGTGGTGCTGAGGAATTGAACCCAGAGCCTCATGCATGCAAGGCAAGCGCTCTACCACTGAGCTACCTTCCCAGCCCCCAACAAGAGGTCTTTTGAACTTGTCTGCTGGGCTAGCCTTGAAACTTGATTCTTCCAAACTCAGCTTCCAAGGTAGCTAGTATTAAAGGACTGAACCACCAGTGCCTAATTCACACATTTCTTTTTTTTTGGGGGGGGGGTAGGGGTCTGGTTGTGGGGCCTGAACTCTGGGCCTGGGCACTGTCCCTTAGCTCTTCAGCTCAAGGCTATCACTCTACCACTTGAGCCACAGCGCCACTTCCGGCTTTTTCTTACGTGGTGCTGAGGAATCAAACCCAGGGCCTCATGCATGCAAGGCAAGCGCTCTACTACTGAGCCACCTTCCCAGCCCCTCACACATTTCTTAATCCAATAAAGTATCCAAAGTTGGCTGGAAACTTCTTTCCATGTTTCTGCCTTATCCAGAGTGCTGAGATTACAGGTGTGTACCATCATACTCAGTCCTTATTAAACTATTAAAAGTTGAACTTATGTGACATTTAGTATATGCTCCCAACTACTATTTTTTTTTTTTGGGGTCTGGTTGTGGGGCCTGAACTCTGGGCCTGGGCGCTGTCCCTCAGCTCTTCAGCTCAAGGCTAGCACTCTACCACTTGAGCCACAGCGCCACTTCTGGCTTTTTTCTTTTTGCTTATGTGGTGCTGAGGAATGGAACCCAGGGCCTCAGGCATGCAAGGCAAGTGTTCTACCACTGAGCCACCTTCCCAGCCCACTTTATTTAATTTTTTTGTTCCCGTCTGGGTTTGGGCGCTGTTCCTCAGCTCTTCAGCTCAAGGCTAGTGCTCTACCACTTGAGCCACAGTGCCACTTCCGGATTTTTTTCTTTTTCTAAATCAGTGTCT
Organism: Dipodomys ordii; assembly: GCF_000151885.1. NCBI lineage: Eukaryota > Metazoa > Chordata > Mammalia > Rodentia > Heteromyidae > Dipodomys > Dipodomys ordii. The sequence continues at coordinate 7,992,252 of NW_012267247.1, forward strand.
TCTATAAGAATATAAACTATGATCTCAGGAGATTGTTTTGTTTACCTATCACCTAACACAGGGGCTGATGTGGGCAAAACCCTCAAGTATTTGTTGAATGAATACATAAAAATTTTAGCCATTTATAGCTGGGTGCCAGTGACTCCCACCTTTAATCCTAGCTACTCAGGAGGCTGAGATCTAAGCACCATGACTCAAGTGGTAGAAGACTAGTCTTGGAGGGTGGGGGGAGTAAAAGCTTAGGGACAGTACCCAGCCCCTGAGTTCAATCCTCAGGACTGATATACACACAAAAAACTCCATGTGAACTCATTCCTATGAACACTTCTGTATATTCCCCACTAGATGTTTCTTTTACCCAACTACACATAGTAACAGGCATAAAGACGAAAGCTTGTTTGAATCTGGCTGGCCTATGTGGTGACACAAATTTGATATAACCTTTTGTATTGTTTCTTTACATTAACACTCTAAAATCTACCAGTTGAAACCCTTTGTACAACTAAACAAAAAAAGAAAACATGAAAACTTCTCTATGATTTTAGATTACAAACTGTTGTTTTTAAATACTCTTTGTACGTCCTGGCTGAGAGTTTCACTTTGGAAATAGCCTTTAATTTGTTCTATGGCCTCAATCTTCGTGACACATGAGGCTGTCATGAAGAGTGACTGGTCTAGTTGGATTGCCCTCTTTGACGTATCAGTGCTTTGTAGAAAGGCAGGTATACAAATTATGTAAAATGTCTTTGAGGAGTCTCATCTCTTGTTAGTTGGGTCATGTTTTTTCCTTTGTGCTGGTCCTACAGCTTGAACTCAGGACCTGGGCACTGTCCCTGAGGGTTGTTGTTTTATCTTTTTTCTCAAGGTTAGTGCTCTACCACTTGAGCCACAGTTTTACTTTCAGCTTTTTGGTAATTACTTGGAGATAAGAATCTCACACTTCCCTGGCTGGCTTCGAAATGCAATCTTTAGATCTCAGCCTTCTGGGTAGCTAGGATTACAGACCTGAGCTTCCATGCCCACCTAAGGTTCATCTTTAAATGGGACTTTGATTCATATAACTTGTTTGCTCAACAGTTTTCTTCTCATTATTAGCTACTTTTTTAAAAAATTGAATCTGCATGAACAACAAGGTCCATTTACCTATAAAACTACAGAGGCCAGTTGGATTCTCAAAATAATACTTTCACTTTTGTATTCATTGTAAACAGGTTTTTGCTCTGGAGATAGTTATAGAAGACATTTTGTTCTGTCCCCAACAGCAGTATTTTTGGAGTGTTTCCTACAGTCAGCTTATTTGCAGAAATGTTTAAAGTAACACTAATTTTACTGCAGCAATTGAAACAAATGTTTCCATTTTGAAAATGTCTGCTGGAAAATTAAAGATTTACAATTCAAATGAATGGGGAGACTGTTAGATTGGTTTAAGGAAAACGGATGTTTATCCTTTTTTTTCAAGAAACATCATTCAAAATATACATTATTAAATGTTTCCTGGATGGATACAGTAGATTTTGTGTAAGGCCTTAATAATTATGATTGATAGCATAGATATTAAATTCTCCACTTACAGTAGACAAGTATTTATTAAAATGGGTTTATAACAGTACCAACTGAAAGGCAAGTGCACCAGCCACAGCACATTGCTCCATACCAAACTAAGCCTGTAACCCAGTTTTCTGTTCAAAAATATTATAATCTAGAGAGAAAATTTTTATATTTTCCCCAAAGAATGTTTACTGTCCTTTTAAAGATACTATTGAAGTGAAATCTGATCTCAACTTTGTACATGCTTCTGATTTCTAAGCAATTTTGTTGACTTTTAGAACATTCATTAAAAAGTAATAAATGAGTCACTCAGCTTACTGAACATAAAGCAGCTTGTTATCTAGCAGTACTAAATATTTTAAAAGGTAAAAATGAAAGGTAAAATTGAAGAGCAAAGGATGTATATTTATTGTATATTTGCAGCTTGTTATTGGATGTAATAACCCTCTGTGCTTCTTTCCTCTCTGTTTCTTTCTCACTCTTTTTTTTTATTTGTGCGTGTCCTGAGGCTTGAACTCGGTGCCTGGGCACTGTCCCTGGGCTTTTTGGCTCCAGGCTGGTGCCCTGCCATTTGATCTAGAGCTCCATTTTTGTCTTTTTGGTAGTTAATTGGAAATAATCTCATGGACTTTCCTACCTAGGCTAGCTTCAAAGCTGGATTCACAGATCTTAGCCTCCAGAGTAGCTAGAATTACAGGCATGAGCCACCAGGGCCTGCCTTGTCCTTATTTCTAACTACAGAATTCGAGAAAAGCAAAACCTGGACAAGACCTTCCAAAAATCTTTTGATCTAGTTCCTTATTTTCAGGAAGGTAAATAAACAATCCCCACAGGCTAGTGTTTCATGAACACAGTCTGGGATAGAGACAATCTTTCCAGATAAAAGAAGATTTGTTTTGGTTCCAGGCAACAGTCTTGTTTTTCTTGAGTTATCTGTGAGTCCCCACTAAGGTGAGATACATTTTGGTGCACTAACTTGGTATTCTCACCATTTGATTAAAATGATTACCTTTTTTTGTATAAGAAATAGGATCTTGTTATCACCCCAGGCTGTCCAAGTTCCCTGGATTCTTCTGGCTGACCTTCAGAGATATTTGGGACTATGTGCCACCAAGTCTATTCTATACAGAAACCTAGGACAGAGTCAAACTTCTGGCAAGTTGGGTAGCAGTAGGATTCACACCAAAGACTGACTTTATCTCTGCTGCTTCCCAAGAGATTGGATATGTTCACCTACATAAAGGGAAATAATGAAATCAGTACATAGAAACCTAAGCTGTTTCAGAAATTTTCCTTGGACAATACAAAAGAATGATGAAGTAATGCTATTCAATAGCTGATTAAACTGTATTCTACAGCCAGGCAACGTTGGCTCAGACCTGTAATCCTAACCGCTCAGGAGGCTGAGATTTGAGGATCGAGGTTCTAAGCCAGCCTGAGCAGAGAAGTCCAGGAGACTAGTCTACAATTAACCACTCAAAAACCGGAAGTGGCGCTGGGGCTTCAGTGGTAGAGCACTAGTTAGCCTTAGGCACAAAGAGGTTCAGGGACAGCGCCCAGGCCGTTTAAGCCCTACAAAAATCCACAAAAACAAAACAACCCCCCTCCCGTATTCTATATTGAATTACTCAGAGCGCCAAATCTAGCCATAAAAAAAAAAAATCAGTGCCTCGGTGTGGAATAAATTGACTACAAATCCCCTGGACTTTTGTCATCAATATTTCAACCCATAATTTAGCAAACAACACACACACACACACACACACACACACACACACACACACACACACACACACACACACACACACACACACACACACCCCTTGTTCGGGGTAAAGTTTCAGGTCTTCTTTCTGGGCCTCAGTTTGGAGACCCGGAGAGTCTCAGACGGGTGACTAAGGAAAAGAATAGCGAATCACATCTAAAAGCGAATTCTCGGGAGTTAGAAATCTGTAAAATCTGATACAAAGGAAGACAATTACGGCATTCTAGGGCCTTTTACCCTTAACAGCTCTCCCTCCCAGCCAACCAACCTACTCCCCTCCTCTTTCCGGGGGGTGGGGGGCGGGGAGAGGCCGAAGCGGGGATGGTGGTCCTACCCGGGCCTGAGCTGTTGGCCGGGGGAAGCGGGAAGAGCTCAGTAAGAGCAGGGCGGGGTGCTCGGCAGAATCCGAGCGCGTGAAGGGGGGGCCACAAGTCAGGCCGACGGTGTAAGAAAAACGAGGCTTTGGTCAAGGTTACAGCGGCGTGAGAAGCCGCGCCTCGTGCGCGCGCACTCACGCACGCACGCACGCACGCACGC
>NW_012267247.1:7996550-8008107 GCF_000151885.1 Dipodomys ordii
CGCCATCCTCCCCCTCCCTCCTTCCCTCCCTCCCTCCTTCCTCCCTTCCCTCTCCCTCCCCCTCCCCCGCCGGTGGATGGGAGTGAAGGACGGAAGAGGCCCTGCGGAGGCGGCGGTGCAGCGCTCCGGTAAGGCGGCGCGGTCTGCGCCCTTCCTCTCCTCTGTCTCCTTTACCGCGCTCGGGCGGCGGCGGGCTGGGCCCGGCGGCCTGACGATGTGGCCGCGCCGGTCCCCTCCCTCCCATTCTCCCCTCCCCCTGCCGCCGCCGCCTCCTCCTCCTTCTTCTTCTCTCCTCGCTCTCAAAATGGCGGCCGCGACGGCCGTTGAGTGAGTGGCACGGAGGAGGGGGGCCCGGCCGGGGAGGGCGCTGCCCTCGCTCGCGTCCTCCGGCCGGGGATCCGCGGTGCCGGCGCCGCCGCAGCTCCACCCGCACGGCATTCTCCCCCCCTCACCCCCCCCCACGCGGGATCGCCCTCCTCCCGCCGTGACTTAGCAGGAAAAGTATTCTTGGGTGGGAAGGGCGTGGAGATCAGGTCGAGCTGTGATCTTGGGGAAAGGGCTCGACGCTCTCCTCCTGGGCTGCAGAGGCGAGCTCCGCAGTCCCCACCCTTCCGCGGTGTCGGCTCGGGGCCTTGGCTCGAGCACCCACACGGCCTTCCAGGCGTTCCGTCCCCCACCTGTCCTTAGGATGAGGTTGACTTGACCAGGGTGGCCCGCCAGCCTCCCCCCTTCAATCCCCCCGCCCCCCCGCCAGTGTAGCATCCTGGAAGGACGGGCGGCCCGACCCCGGGAAAGATCTGCAGCATTCATCCGACAAATCGAGCAGGGTTTTTCCTTTCTGCTACTGGCTCCTGGGACGGGAGTTGTCTTTTGACGTTGTGCACACAGAGCTTCGAGGTCCCCTGTTCATCTAATCTCATCTCTCCACTCTTTTTGGAAACGCAGTGCCTGTATTTACTCTCTCTAGCCTCCCAGGTGAGAAATTACCTTTTGCTTCTTCCCGATCTAAGTAAGCATCACAGCAGAGAGCCAGAGGAGGTTTTCAGTACGTGAAATAGGAAATAGCAAGGTGCCTAGCTTTATTTGTTATTCTGCCTTTCTTCAGTGACTTAGCAAGAAACTCATTGGGAGGAGGGCAGGAGATTTTTCCTTTGACGTTGAGATTTGGGTCTAATTCATGTCAGTCCTTTTGGTTAAGAAATTGTGCTTTTGAAGAGAAGCACCAGATTTGTGGTCTCTTCTCAATGGGCGATATCATGCCAAGATTCCCCTCCCCCTTTCCTTAAGGAGTAATCAGGAGAAAATAAAGACATTACTGTAATTCCAACCTCTAAGCTCACAATCCTGAAGAGTCATAACGTTTTAAAGGCAAAACAAAAAATGTAGCCATTTTTAGCAATTCCATTTTTGTTGAGGGTGGGTTGTTTTGTGTGAATTTCTTTTTGAGGTTAGGGCGGAGAGGATTGTGGGCCTTTCATACTAGTAATATTGTCATCCCCTTTACCACAGGAGTGTTTGCTTAAATATCTTCCCCCCCCCATTACTGCAGGGTTCAATCCCTTAATCAGGAATATTTCCTACTTTGGGAATGCCCATTTTGATACGATGGTGGATGTGTATAAAAAGCTCTTACTTAAAACGTTCTGATTTGGTTTTAAGGCATTAGCTAGCTTTTAATCTCTAATGGGTGTCTGTCCGGACATACTTTTGCAAAATACTTGGCAGTTGCAAATTGGAGTTTTTTTTTTTAACATAGAAATGTAATCTGTATTTGGGGGTGTTTTATTTTTTCATGTTCTGTTATAAATGATCATTGTTTTGATTGTTCGGAGACTATTCCTAAAAGAAATGTGAAATTAGTATGTATTTTTTTAAAAAAGGAACCTTGTTTTTCATATAACATTTCTGCATATTTTTACTGGACCAAGCCCTATTTTGGTACATCCTCCACCTCCTTTTTAAAAAATGGGCTAATATTTGTGGATGCTGTGAACAGCCATTGAGCTGAGAAGACTGGGTGGAGTAAGAGAGCAGAAGCTGTGAAATGCTAGATTGCCCCTTCATAGCATTTTTTTTCTCTTCCTTGTATTTTGCAACTAATTTGATACTAATTATAGCCAAAACAAAAACATTTCTCTGTAGTAAATCTTAATGTTTCATGTCTTATAGGATTTTCCACCTTCCCCTTCTTCCACCCTGCAGTATGGGCATTGAGTAACTGGAATACAAGCAGTGTCCCTCCTCAGGCAGGCACTTATTGTCTATTTTTGTGTGTGCATATATATGTAAACTACCTAGGCATAAATTTAAGCTCTTATGATTTTTGGTCATTCTGGTCAAATAAGTATAAATTAATAAATGCCAGAAATATTGGGCAAGAAATAGGAGTCGATATACTATTTAAAAAACCCTTAGTAAGAATACGACAAATGTTTTCTTTTACTTTAGTTCACACTGAAACAGTAGTCTGTTTTTGATTTTAAGTAATGAGCATCAAAGATGAGAAAATAAAAGGATAAAATAATTTGCATTGAAGGCTACTTTGTATTAAAAATCTCTTTTTTCTGGAAACATGAAGTAGGGAAGGTCCTTTAATTTTTTTAAGAGTATTAAAATTACATAGTAATGTCATTTTGGTCAACCTTACAAGTGTATCCCAATTTATAACTTTATATTTTTGTTGTTTTTAATATGATTAGAAAGTAGATGGGTTAAGACAGGAAGGAATGAGTCAGTTGGGAATATTAATTCACCATATGGTATGTTTGACATACCCCATCCTTACTGTTCATAGTTACAAAAGCCGCATACTGAGTGGTGATTTTTCAATGACTATGAGCTTAATGTAATTTGGTCTGAGTAAGAGAGCAACGCGTGTGTGTGTGTGTGTGTGTGTGTGTGTGTACACGTGTGTACGTGTTTCTGGTAAATCTGACCCTGAATCTTTTGCCGAATTTTGAGATCAACTACTTTAATTTTTTACAATCTTGTAATTATAAAACTTGCATTGTGATGGGATGAATTTCATTTCTTAATAGTAGTAGCTTTTTGAGTATATTTTTAAATTTTATTGTGTAATTTTCCAGATAAAGTATTTCGGTGTGGAAGAGATTTGGAGATGCTTTGCAGAAGGAAAAAATTAATATCTCATAGTATTTGCCTTTTTAGCGCATCCCTGTTGAATTGTCTACACTAAAGAAAAACAATTTGTTTCCTCTTAGTTATGTTCTAAGTTGGCAGAGATGAGTATCCAGGAAAAAATAAGACCTTTTTGTTTACATGTTGTTCATATTCACAATTTGTCACCTTAATAAGTAAGCTGTAAAAATTAGAAGTTGTCAGTATTAAGATAGAGCTGTCTTAATAAACAAGCCCAAGGCAAAATATTACAATATATTTTCCAACTCTTCCCATTAAGTTCTAAAGCAGTGAGTCATGCATGCCTTTTCCAAAGGGACTTAAGGCTCAGTTGGTTTTAAGTGGACCTGGCTTGTGATATTAACTAAAATAAAAGAGATTGTCTTTTTGTAGAAGTACTTGGCTGATGGAACCTAGGAAATTATGTTATATCTGTGTTTGTTGATTGTTCCTGGAGCTTGAACTCATGACCTTGATGTGGTCTCTACCACTTGAACCACAGCTCTACTTCCAGCTTTTGGGTGGCTAATTGGAGATAAGAGTCTCACTTAGTTTTCCTGCCCAGATCTTCTGATCTCAGTCACTTGAGTAGCTAGAATTGGAGGCCTGAGCCATCCATGCTGATCCCCAGACAGATTTTTTTTTTTTTTGGATCCAGTCCTGGGGTCTGAACTCTGAGACTGGGCACTCAAGGCTAGCACTCTACCACTTGAGCCACAGTGCCACTTCCGGCTTTTTTCTTTTTTGCTTATGTGGTGCTGAGGAATCGAACCCAGGGCCTCAGGCATGCAAGGCAAGCACTCTACCACTGAGCCACCTTCCCAGCCCCTGCCACCAATCTTCTGTAAAACAACAACAACAAAACCCACACAAATACATCTTACTTGACAGGTTGCTTTAAGATGAAACTAATGGTCTACAGTATGAATACTGAAAAGCAAATCTATTCTGGAGATTTTAGCTGTAGAGTGAATCCTAGTTGTTGATGATCAAACATTTTGGGAAATTTTTTACTTCATGAAGAAAGATGCTGTATTATGTAAGCCTAATAGTTAATTGCAGTGAAGACTTTTTGTATTCTGGCATTGCTGCTGGTTTGGTATGACACTTTGCACAGTCATTTAAATGAAAGTTTAACTTGTGCTAGATATATAATTTTTATCTTTAGCACTGCAGTCGACAGGTTTTAATTGGTATTTGTACTTTATATTCATTGGATACGGGCCTCATAAGTGCTTATTATTTTGATTTATTGTTTTCACTTTAAAGGATGGTGATATTTAGTCGAAAACTTGTAGTTAGGACTAATCTGCATTTGTCAAGGATACCTTTGGAATGGTATTCTCTAAAATGTTACCGTTTAACATTGTCATAAACATTCCTGTAAAACCTTGTTGCTGTTGAGCTTGGTATCCATTTTTTATTTGTTCTCTGACTACTTTTTGAGGTAGATTAGGATATGTATGGATGATAAAATTAAAACTCTGTAACATTTCTTTTCCTAAGGTCACATGTTACCATAGTGGCCAAAAATGAGATACAGTCACTGAACCATTTGGGAATTGGCTTATGTGATAAAATACGCCCTTTTCTCTTTATAATGACTTAACTTATTTTGTAGTCACTTAAATTGACAGTTATTAACCAAGGTTTTGTGTTTGCTGTTTTGCAGGCATAAAGCCTTAATATGAGTAGAACTAAAGAAAGTACTTTAAAGGTAGCATTGATAGATAAATATTGCATTTGATTAAATACAGAATTACGTGAGAAGAAATGTGCTACAGCTTAATGGTAGAGCAGTTGTCTTAGCATGAATCTAGGCCTCCATGGGAGTTAGGAATTTATCCATTTGCTATCCTGATACTCTTTGTTGAAACTGCCATCCATCCACAGTTAAGGCGAAAGGATGTTTTTGATACTTCTTCCAGAAATATTATGTTGTCCTGGGACCAAAAATTAAACTTCCACAAAATTCTCAGCTATGAGAAATGAATTAATCCAACTGTATAATTTTGTATATATATATATATTTTTTGGGTCCGGTCATGGGGCCTGAACTCTGGGCCTGGATGCTGTCCCTCAGTTCTTCAGCTCAAAGCTAGTGCTCTACCACTCTTGAGCCACAGCGCCACTTCTGGCTTTTTTCTTTTTTGCTTATGTGGTGCTGAGGAATCGAACCCAGGGCCTCATGCATGCAAGGCAAGCACTCTACCACTGAGCCACCTTCCCAGCCCTCTGTATACTTTTTATTTTTTGCTTTTTGGTCGGCCTGGGGCTTGAACTCAGGGCCTGGGCACTGACCCTGAGCTCTTTTGCTCTAGGCATGCACTTAACCACTTTGAGCCACAGTCTACTTCTAGTTTTCTGGAGAAAAGAGTCTCCAGACTTACCCAGATCCTCAGATCTCGGCCTCCAGAGTAACTAGGATTACAGGCCACTGTCAGCAGATCTGTGTACATTTTGATTGTCTGCTTTAGAGGCTTTTTGTTGACTAGAATTGGCAGTTAACTGAGGCTAAGGAATTATCTGAAGTACTTCCCCTACCACCCCTCCCCCTATCCTGGGTCTTGAATGAACTCAGGACCTGGGTGCTGTACCTGAGCATTTTCACCCAAGACTAGTTAGTACTCTGTGCTCCACTTCCAGCTTTTTGGTGGTTAATTGGAGACAAATGTCTCACAGACTTTCATTCTCTGGCTGGCTTTGAACCTTACAGGCATGAGCCACTGGTGCCCAGCTGCTTGGGTTATTTTTGAACTAGAGACTCAATTTTTGTTTAGGGTACTCTATACCATAAAACTGTTTATACTTTCTCTACCATCATAACCTGCTTTTTCCTCTATGTCTTGCAAACATTTTTGCCTAGGCTAGGCTTGAGCCTCAATCCTCTCCATCTTTGCCTTCCAAGTAGATAGCATTACTGATGTGAGCTATTGGCACTCAGCTCTTTTTTTTTTTTTTCAGTCATGGGGCTTGAAGTCAGGGCCTGGGCGCTGTCCCTCAGCTCTTCAGCTCAAGGCAAGCGCTCTACCACTTGAGCTACAGCGCCACTTCCGGTTTTCTAGTGGTTTATTGGAGATAGGAGTCTCACGGTCTCTCCTGCCCGGGCTGGCTTTGAACCGGGATCCTCAGATCTCAGCCTCCTGAGTAGCTAGGATTACAGGCGTGAGCCACCAGCGCCCGGCTTGTCCCTTGGTTTAATGTGGTTATTTATCAGGTTTTTTATTTTATTTTTTTTAATACAAAGTTGCTACTTTTCCTACTTTAGAAAGTAATCCATGTTTTACCTCCTGAACAGGAAAAGTATTTACATACATCATTCAGGATTTTTTCTCTCAGGCAGATTAGTCTCTTTCCACTTATTAAAACAATTTTTATCTTCAGTATTATTATTTTTTGTGCCAGTTTTGAGACTTGAACTCAGGGCACTGAGCTTTTTTGCTCAAAGCTACTCCTTGAACCACAAAAATCAGACATAAATGTCTCAAAAACTTTCCTGCCCCAGCTGGCTTCAAACTGTAATCCCCAGTTCTCAGCCTCCTGAGTAGCTAAGATTACAGTCATGAGCCACCAGTGCCTGTCTGTAGCTTCACTTTAGCTGTCAGGAGTTATATTGTCAACAATTTAAAATATTGTTATTTTGAATAACAGCCCGAATTGCCTAGGTGTTTTTTTTTTTTAATGCAAATACTGGGGCTTAAATTCAGGGCTCTATCCCTAAGCTCTTTTGCTTAATGCTAGTGCTCTACCACTTTGAGCCACAGCTCCACTTCTGGTTTTTCTGATGGTCAATTGGAGAGAAGAGTATCATGGACTTCCTTGCCCAGGCTGGCTTTGAAGCGCAATCCTCATATCTCAGCCTCTAGTACAGCTAAAATTACAGGCGTAAGCCACCAGTGCTTGGCTTGACTTGGCTTTATTTTTAGTCATTTATTATTGTTTTATTCGGCTTTAGTAGATTTAAAAAATATTATAGAGGTGATATATAGAAGGATTACAGTTATATAAGTCAGGTAAAGAGTACCTTTCTTTTTTTTTTCCCCCCAGGGCTGAGGACTGAACCCAGGGCTTTGTGCGTGCCAGGCGGGCACCCTTCCGCTGGGCTAAACCCACAGCCCCTTTTTTCTTTTTTTTTTTTAATTGGCAAGATAATGAGTACATTTCTTTTTTTTTGGGGGGGGTGGTCTGGTTGTGGGGCCTGAACTCTGGGCCTGGGCACTATCCCTCCGCTCGTCAGCTCAAGGCTAGTCTTCTACCACTTGAGCCACAGCGTGACTTCCGGCTTTGTTCTTTTTGCTTATGTGGTGCTGAGGAATCGAACCCAGGGCCTCAGGCATGCAAGGCAAGCGTTCTACCACTGAGCCACCTTCCCAGCCCAATGAGTACATTTCTTATCAAACATTGTAGCCTCCTCCTTTGTTTCCCCTTTCCGTCCCTTCCTATCCCCCCACCCCCCTACCCAATTCCCCCCCCCAAAGTTTTTCGACATGACTTGTACATCTCATTGTTGCAGTGGGTCCATCTGTATCCCTATTTAAACGATTTGTTTTTTCCCTTCCCCTCTACAAATTATACCAACATCAAATACAGTGAAAGCAGGGCTTATACCGTGGGGGAGGGAAAGAGTACCTTTCTTTTTGGACAATATCACCCCTTCCCTCATTCTCCAGTTTTCCTGCCTGTCCCCATCTATCACTCAGCTTTTTGATTCGGTGCTTACTATTTGAGCCTACTAAGCTAATTCATTGCAGGTGTTCATTTGCTTGAGTTTACAACTTTTTTGGTATTTCTAAAATAATTTCAAAACAAGAAATTACTCTTTAAAAGGGAGAGAAAGGTTGCTAGGTTCTAGTGGCTCATGCCTGAAATTCTAGTTACTTAGGAGGCTGTGATCTGGATTCAAAGCCAGCTTGGGCAGTAGATCTCCAATCAATCACCAAAAAGCCAGAGTGGAGCTGTGGCTTGAGTGAAAAAGTTCCTGGAGAAAGCACCCAGGCACGGAGTTCAAGTTCTAGGACCTGCATTTTAAAGAAAGGGAGGGGGTAGGAGCCAGTGTCTTATGCCTGTAATCATAGCTACTCAGGAGGCTGAGATTTGAGGATCTCAGCCCAAAGCCAGCCCAGGCAGGAAAGACTCTTATCTCCAATTAACCCCCAGAAAGCAGGAAGTGGCACCGTGACTCAAGTGGTAGAGTTCTTGCCTTGAGCTGAAGAGCACAGGGTAGAACCCCAGCCCAGACCCAGGACCAGCAAAAAAAAAAAAAAAAAAAAGCAGGGGAGGGGGAGATGGGAAGGGGAAACAAAGGAGGAGGCAACAATGCTTGATAAGAAATGTACTCATTATCTTGCCCTTGTAATTGCAACCCCTCTGTACGTATTTTTACAATAAAAAAGAAGAAATCCTAGATAAAAAAATGAAATAAAATATAAATTAGTAAAAAAAAGTCATAAAGCACACACAAAACAGTGTAAAACCTATATGAATATATTAATGACTGCTTAGTTACATGGTTAAACTGCTAAGGCAATCCTCTTCTAAGAAAATCTAGTCTATAGCTGGGTGCTGGTGGATCATACCTAGCTATACAGGATGCTGAGATATGAGAATCACAGTTCAAAGCCAGCTCAGGCAGAAAGACCACGAGGCATCTCCTGTAAACTACTCAGAAAAAGCCAGAAGTGGGCCTTTGATTGAAGTGGTAGAGCACTCAAAGAGGCTCAGGGACAATGCCCAGGCCCTGAATTCAAGCCCCATGACCAGCAAAATACAATAGAAAAAGTGAAGAAAATCTAGTCTGCCTGGACCAGTTTAGAACTGTGATCCTCAGATATCAGCCTTCTGAGTAGCTAGGGTGATAATTGTGAGCTACTCATGCCTGGCCCTAATTGCTTAAAAAAAACAAACACCTTTCCCAATTTGCTTTTTTAAACAATTTGAGATAAAGCCTTAAAATGTTTTAATATGCATAATAACTTGAATAAAAAAGATACAGAAATAACCTTTGGAGAAGTTATATTTAAGTACATTTTATTACTCTAGAAGTTACTGAGTAAAGTTTGTTATTCAGATTTGATGTTGACCATAAATAAGTTGGAATTTTAAAATAGAACTGTATTTGGGAACTTGTTTAAAGAGGGATTGTTGTGATCTGAGAAACCTAATGGGGTATATTATCGTAGTAAGTAAGATAAGTAATATGTGCTAGTAGTGGGTTCATTTTGTTCTCCCCTTTACTCAAAAGTAACTTAAATTCTGTAGAGAAAACAGGCTATTTGACTGGTTAGACCCATGTTACTTTAAGGAGAAACTACAGTTTGAGAGTAGGACAATTCTTTTTTTTTTTAATTTTATTTTATCGTAAAGATGCTGTACAGAAGGCTTACAGTTACATGAGTAAAGTAATGAGTACATTTCTTGTCAAGCATTGTTACCCCTTTTCTTGTTGTTTTCCCACTATTCCTTCTCTTCCCCACTCTCCCCCCAGCTTGAAATTGTAAAGTTCATTTCCAATATACTGTTCTGTGGGTATAGTAGACAATTCTTGAGAATAGTAGTTACTAGAATTCTTACAGTTTTTGTATTATACTCTCCCTTGTAATACTTTATACAGAACCACATTGAATTTCTACTTTTTAAAACAATTTCCAACAATGCTATATATTTTTGCTTCTCTTTTGAATTTTCATCATTTTCTCTCCAGCAAATATTTATTTAGCTAGCGATATGATATATCTGAGGATTAAGACTACAAACATGATCTTCAGCTTCTATCTTAAAAGATCTTAAATTTATAAACATTTAACATGTTAAGGTGATACAGTCAAAATGTACTTTTTGGTGAAATGGCTTAGAATTTTTAAGGAAGTCCTCACAGAGATGCTTGATTTTGTGTATATGATGTGTGCTGGTCCTGGGCCTTGAACTCAGGGCCTGGGGTATTCTCCCTGAGTGCCCCAGGAAGTACTCTAACACTTGAGCTACAGCTCCACTTCTGCTTTTTGGTAAGTAATTGGAGATAAGAGGCTCATGGACTTTCCTGGGTTGGCTTTGAACCAATGTCCTCAGATCTCCACCTCCTGAGTAGTTAGGATTACAGGCATGATCCACGTGTACATAACTTGGTTCTATATTTTTGTGTCCCCTTCCTATTCCTTTTTTCCCTCATCCTGGGACTTGAACTCAGGGCCAGGGTGCTGTCCCTGAGCATTTCTGCTCAAGGCTAATGCTCTATCCCCTTGATCCATAGCTCTATCACTTCTGTTTTTTTTTTTTTTTTTGTATTTAATTGGAAGTAAGAATCTCATGGACTGGGGCTGGGAATGTGGCCTAGTGGTAAAGTGCTTGCCTAGCATGCATAAAGCCTTGGGTTTGATTCCTCAGTACCACATGAACAGAAAAAGCCAGAAATGGCACTGTGGGGCTGAAGTGGTAGAGTGCTAGCCTTGAGCACAAGAAGCTCAGGGACAGTGCTCAGACCTTGAGTTCAAGCCCCAGGACTGCCCCCCGCAAAAAAAATTCATGGACTTTCTGCTCAGGCTGGCTTTGAACCTTGATTCTCAGATCTTAGTTTCTCAGGAAGTTAAGGAATTACAGATGTGAGCTATACCTACATCTGGTTTAAATTGATATTTTTGAAGATGGCCTATCATGTTTTTTAAGGATAATAGTGAGAATGTTTATTTGTATAGAGAAAGTAATTTGTATACAAAAAGCAACTTTGGTGACTAAAGGATAAGTGGAGTGAGTACTTGTCTTCATTGGGCTTGTACGTGCTTGGACCATATGCATTCAAATAACTTAAATGAACATTTTTATCTCCATCTTAAACTTAGGCAATCAATTCTATATGGTAGTACCAGGGATACCTGCATTTTTAGTTATCTCCTAGTTATTTTTGAGGATCACTGCTTTGCCTTTTGGAGTATTTATAGAGAATTTTTTTTTTTTTGGTCTGTTGTGGGGCTTGAACTCTGGGCTTGGGTGCTGTCCCTGCTCTCTTCAGCTCAAGGTGAGTGCTCTACCACTTGAGCCACATCACCACTTCCGCTTTTCCAGTGGTTTATTGGAGATAAGAGTCTCATGGACTTTGCTGCCCGGGCTAGCTTTGAACAGCAATTCTCAGATCTCAGCCTCCTGAGTAGGATTACAGGCGTGAGCCACCTGTGCCTGGCTGTATTTAGAGAAGTTTAAGTTGTGATAAGTGACATTTTAGATTAGCACCTTATAGATACCCCTGTCAGCATTGTGGAAGATGCCACTATGGAGCCTAATAGTGCAAAGCAGAGGTTATGTGTAAAATGAAGGAATAAGAGAGGTAAGGTGGGGCTGGGAAGGTGGCTCAGTGGTAGAGTGCTTGCCTTGCATGCCTGAGGCCCTGGGTTCGATTCCTCAGCACCACATAAGCAAAAAGAAAAAAGCC
>NW_012267247.1:8009282-8011412 GCF_000151885.1 Dipodomys ordii
AGTGATTTTCAAAGTAAAACTTCATTTTGTATTAAAAATATTTAAAATTTAGTCCCTCACCCAAACTGGAAATCTGTGTGTGTATGTATATATTTGTTGTTGTTGGAGAGAGCATTTGTAAATTGAATATTGATAGATAATCTAACCTCCTATAAAAAGTCTAGTGGGGAGTTCAGGAGTTCTAAGAGCAGAAGGGTCCCAGAAGTTTTCTTCCCCTCCCCTCCCTCCCCTCCACTCCCCTCCCCTCCCCTCCCTTCTCTTTCCCCCTGTCCCTTTCCCTTTCCGTCGGTCGTGGGGCTTGAACTCGGCCTGGGTGTTGTCACTCAGTTCTTCAGCTCAAGGCTTAGCACTCTACCACTTGAGCCACAGCACCACTTCCAGTTTTCTGGTTGTTAACTGGAGATAAGAGTCTTGCAGACTTTCTTGCCTGGACTGGCTTTGAACCTCGATCCTCAGATTTCAGCCTCCTGAGTAGCTAGGAGTTTATACTGAATAGCATGAATGCATTTGTTCACTCTGAGGGAAGGGTTTCTTTTCTTTTCTTTCTTTCTTTTTTTTTTTTTGTTGGTTGTGGGGCTTGAACTCTGGACCTGGGCTCTTTAGCTCAAGGCCTAGCACTCTACTACTTGAGCCACAGCACCACTTTGGGTTTTCTGGTGGTTAATTGGAGCTGACTCTCACAGACTTTCCTGCCTGGGCTGCCTTTAAACTGCCATCCTCAGATCTCAGCCTCCTGAGTAGCTAGGATTGCAGGCATGAGCCACTGGCGCTCAGCCTATGTATGTTTTAATGAGATAACTCTAGGTATATTGAAGACTTGAGTTCTAAAACATTTGGTATGTCTAATTAGCATAATTAATGACCTCTTTTTCTATTGCTTATTAATCTTATGAGACATTGAACAGTTCTCTCATCAAAATGTATTGAACACTTTTATTATAGGTATTGAGATATTTCAAGGCTCTTTTTTTTTTTTTTTTTTAGTGCTGGGCCTGGGGCTTGAACTTAGGGACTGGGTACACTTCCAGAACTTTTTTTGCTAAAGGTTAGCACTCTAGCACTTGAATCACAGCTCTACTTTCAACTTATGGGGTAGTTTAGTTAGAGATAAGTGTCTCACAAGGTTTGCTTGCTGGGCTGGCTTTGAACCGGGATCCTCAGATCTCAGCCTCCCAAGAAGCTAGGACTACAGGTGTGAGCCACTATAGTCTGGCTTCATTCATTCACTTTTATAAGAAGGAAAAAACTTTGAAATTGGACAATTTGAGGGTTTGTTGTGTGTGTGTGTACGTATGGGTATGTGTATGTACATGTGTGTACATGTGTACTTTAGATAAAATGTCCCTGTGTAGTCCAGTCTATCTACCTTCAAACTTGAGATCCTCCTGATTTTGCCTGTTCTTGGCTCCTACCCTGGGCTTTTTGTAGATGGTTTACAAAAGGCTCAAATGAATGGGAGTTTGAGTGTGCTTATGTAGTATTTTAAATATATGTCATGAGTTGTTTATGTACACTGAGTGTGAGGTTTCTTACATTATTGCAGAGCTTATCAGTTATTATTCCTATTTAAAGACACTTAAAAGATATTATTTGAACTGAATCTTGAAGATTGAATAATTGGCATGGACGTTGGAGAGGGTCATTTTATGTAGTGAAAACAGCAACATAACTGGGCACAAAAATATGAAAAACCATGGTAGGTTTGTTGGTAAAGAGAATTACATGGAAAGGTTCAGGAACCAAATGGATAATCTTCATTTATTCTCTGTAGTTTATAGGCAATTTGGGAGTCATTAGACAAGTTGAAGAAAAGATAACATTTTAATGAAAAATGTCCTTGATAGTTTATGTGGTGGCAGTAAGGAATATATTAGTTTGAAAATAAACACTTTTTCACAAAGACTGATTCGTTCTTGAAATAAGAATGATAATGGAGGGGCTGGGAAGGTGGCTCAGTGGTAGAGCGCTTGCCTTGCATGCATGAGGCCCTGGTTTCTATTCCTCAGCATCCCATAAGCAAAAATAAAAAAGCCGGAGGTGGCACTTTGGCTCAAGTGGTAGAGCGCTAGCCTTGAACTGAAGAGCTGAGGGACAGTGTCCAGGCCCAGAGTTCAGGACCTCCCCCCCCCA
>NW_012267247.1:8012457-8015372 GCF_000151885.1 Dipodomys ordii
CTCTTCAGCTCAAGGCTAGTGCTCTACCACTTGAGCCACAGCGCCACTTCCGGCTTTTTTCTTTTTTCTTATGTGGTGCTGAGAAATCGAACCCAGGGCCTCGAGCATGCAAGGCAAGTGCTCTACCACTGAGCCACCTTTCCAGCCCCACATGTTCAATCTTTAAAAAGAAAGATGACACCAAAATCAGCTCTAAGCATGGACCATGATGTATCTATTGCCAGATTTCAGAGTTTGGGTGTTTGAATTTTCAAAAAAGAAGGACCATGATTTCAGGCCAGTACCATGGGAAAAAAGTGGAGCCCCATCTTTATAAAGACAAAGTTGACAGCAAGCATAAATAAATGAAACATGGATCAGGCAGCCCCTGGAAAAGTACAACCCTATCTCAGAAATAACAAGAGCAAATAGGGCTGAAGGTATGTCATAAGAGGTAGATCTGGGAACATGGTTCAGTGGTAGAGCGCTTGCCTAGCATGCATGACGCCCTAAGTTCAATTCCTCAGTACTGCATGAACAGAAGAAAGCCAAAAGTGGCACTGTGACTCAAGTGATAGAGTAGCCTTGAGAAAAAGAAGCTCAGGGACAGTGCTCAGTCCTTGAGTTCAAGCCCCAGGACTGGAGAAAAAAAAATAGAGCTCTGTCTCTGGTTAACCCTAAGTACCATCAAAAGAAAAAAATGGGGAGTCTGAGAAGTGATATAGTGTATCTTTACTTTTTGAGAGCAAAGTAAATTTTATCTCAGTTTTATACTGTGATGCATGCAGTAGTCATTTAGGAGCAGTAGGTGCCTACTGTGTGCTAATTACTGTGAATTTATTTTAGAGTTACAATGAAGAACATGTCAAAGATGGAGCTTTGGAGGAGTGTTGTTGAGGAGACAACATCGCAGCAGATAATTACAGTGTAGTGTAAGAACTGTTAAATATGTGTATTCAGAATACTATGAAATCACAAAAGAGGGAGCTAACTCTGCTTAATTTTTTTTCTGTCAAAGCTTTGTTAAGTGGTAAATAAACCCCTCAGGTTTTGCTGTTTCTTAGCTACTGAGAATTTTGCCTATACTATTTAAATATCCTTGGTAAGTATTAGGTTGAACCTGCATAATTGCTGTTACTGGCAGTTTTACAGGGCATAAACTATAGTATTTTGTATTACAACTTAAAGTAATAAAACAGTAATCTTTTGCTAGTTTTTTGGATATTCTATTATTCATTTATTTTATTAAAATAAAACTTTCCCAGTTTCAGAGTTAAAGCCCCATGACTGACAAAAATAAAATAAAATTTTGAATATTAATTGGACCATTAGAAAGTTATTATGTTTTGGCAGTACAGGGAGTTGAACTTAGGGCCTTTGAACCTAGAGCCTTGTGTTTGTCAAGCAGGTACTCTAGCACTTGAGACCACTGTTCCAGCACCTTTTTGCATTATTTCCAAGATGGGGTCTTACTTTATTCCTAGGCCTGCTTAGACTTCAGTCTTCATATTTGTGATCCTTTTCAGGAAGATAATATATAAGAAATAATTTTATTGACTATAAAATACCACTCATGGGCTGGGAAGGTAGCTCAGTGGTAGAGCGCTTGCCTCCCATGCATGAGGTCCTGGGTTCGATTCCTCAGCACCACAGAAGCAGAAAAAGCTGGAAGCGGCACTGTGGCTCTAGTGGTAGAGTGCTGCTAGCCTTGGGCTGAAGAGCTGAGGGACAGTGCCCAGGCCCAGAGTTCAGGCCCCACCACCGACCAAAAAATAAAGTAAAATACCACTCATTATAAAGCATTTTATAAGTGCTTTAAACCGGAAATATTTAACTTGAAGAATCATGTTTTCAAAGTTTGAGTCCCTTCAAACATTCGTTGAATGCCAGACACAGTGCTTATAGTTGGAAGACTCAATTTAGTATTTCCCTCTAAAGAGATCAGTCTTGTATTATAGACAAGTTTCCAGTTACAATGACTGTGGGAGGGAGCACAGTTTAAAATGAGTAATATTTCAAATTTATCTTAATGGGAATGTTTCCCTATAAAACTATGTAGAAACTATAAAAAATCGACTCTTGCCTACTTGGCCTTATTTCTGTCCTCATGCCTACTATTTGAAAAACATCTGTGTGGGAGTCAAAAGCCAACCTGGGGATCTGGGGTAGAGCTTAGTGGTAGCTTTTGAGCAGCATGGATGAGGGAGGCCCAGCACAGATAAATAATTATCCTATGACCTTTTTCTTTTCTTCTGGTTTTGGTGCTTGAACTTAGTGCCTGGGCACTGTCTCTGGGCTTTTCTTTTTGTTCCCCCCCTCAAAGGTCATGCTCTACTACTTGAGCCACAGATGAAAAGTCTCATGGATTCTCCTGCCCAGGCTGGCTTTAAACCATGATCCTCAGATCTCAGCCTCTTGAGTAGCTAGGATTACAGGAGTGAGCCACAGGTGCCTGTCCTGACCTGGTGACTTTTTTTTCTTTTTTTTTTTGTTCCTGTCTTGAGGCCTGAACTCTGGGCCTAAGCGCGCTGTCCCTCAGCTCTTCAGCTCAAAGCTAGCACTCCTCCACTTGAGCCACAGCGCCACTTCTGGCTTTTTTCTTTTTGGTTATGTGGCGCTGAGGAATCGAACCCAGGGCCTCAGGCATGCAAGGCAAGCGCTCTACCACTGAGCCACATTCCCAGCCCATGGTGACTTTCTTACATGACTTTCTATTTTACATGACTATTTTGTCTTGAATATATGACCTAGTTTTTAGAACTTGTATCAGTTAATGGTAGCTATGAAGATTATATTTATGTAACAATAGTGAGTCTAAAGAAGATACTTCTGAGCCGGGCACTGGTGGCTCACGCCTGTAATCCTAGCTACTCAGGAGGCTGAGATCTGAGGATCCCGGTTCAAAGCCAGCCCGGGCAGAAGAGACCGTGAGACTC
>NW_012267247.1:8017362-8038914 GCF_000151885.1 Dipodomys ordii
GCTTTTTTTCTTTTTGCTTATGTGGTGCTGGGGAATCGAACCCAGGGCCTCATGCACGCAAGGCAAGCGCTCTACCACTGAGCCACCTTCCCAGCCCCTTGAATAAAGTTTTGATTGCCCCACTTTGAAACATTCTCTTGGCTTTTAATTTTTAATTAATTATTTATTTGGGTCCGGTCGTGGGGCCTGAACTCTGGGCCTGGGTGCTGTCCCTCAGCTCTTCAGCTCAAGGCTAGTGCTCTACCATTTGAGCCACAGCACCACTTCCGGCTTTTTTCTTTTTGCTTATGTAGTGCTGAGGAATCGAACCCAGGGCCTCATGCATGCAAGGCAAGCGCTCTACCACTGAGCCACCTTCCCAGACCCGGCTTTTAATTTTTTAATTGTTGTTATAACAGTGAGGTATAAATAGGTTATAGTTACATAAGTCTGGTAATAAGTACATTCTTTTGTTTTTCTTTTTCTTTTTTTGGGGGGGGCTTTTTTTTTTGCCAGTCATGGGGGACTGAACTCTAGGCCTGGGCACTGTCCCTGAGCTCTTCAGCTCAAGGCTAGCGCTCTACCACTTGAGCCACAGCACCACTCCAGCCTTTTCTGCTTTTTTGATGCTGAGGAATTGAACCCAGGGCCTCATGCATGCAAGGCACACACTCTACCACTGAGCCAACTACCCAGCCCCTCTTTTTCTTTTTTCAAATCAATAGAATTCTTTTATTGATTGCAATATGGAAGTATCAGAAACTGGTCAGGATCCAGGATAGTCTCCAAAGATGCCTTAACTTAGATCTTATTCATCAGCCTGTTCAACTGTACCTTTTTCAGAAACATAGATACCATCCAAAATTTTTCTGATATTCTTGTTTTTAACTGTTGTTGCTTGCTGAATCAAAGCAGCTGAATTTGAGACAAGTTCAATGTCATTTCCTTCAAGGATTAATTCACCTTTCTGGGTTTGAGAGACTGAACAAGCAACACCTGTCCTCATCCTAACTTTTCAGATGTATTTCTCACCCAAGAAGTTTCGAATTTCAACTAGAGACCCATTCTCCTGAATAACAATCTTGATGGGGAAGTGAGCATACACAGACCTCATCTTGGTTTTTTTATTTTTGGTTTTGTTTTTGGTCGGTCGTGGGGCTTGAACTCTGGGTTTGGGCGCTGTCCCTGTGCTCTTCAGCTCAAGGCGAGCGCTCTGCTGCTTGAACCACAGCGCCACTTTCACTTCCGGTTTTCGAGGGGTTTATTGGAGGTAAAAGTCTCACAGACTTTCTTGCCCTGGCTGGCTTTGAACAGTGATCCTCAGGTCTCAGCCTCCTGAGTAGCTAGGATTACAGGCGTGAGCCACCGGCGCCTGGCACAGACCTTATCTTGTAAGGAAAGCCCAGAGTTAACACCCTAGATCATGCAGATAGTGCGCACGGTGGCCAGTTCCTTTCTGTTTCCCCACCATTTGTCAGGCTCGGAGCTGCTTCTTTTTCTTTCCAAGGAGGCTGAGTTATGCTTTGATGTGGTTGAAATCCCTCCGCAGGGTTCCGCCTGAACCTTTCACAATCACCGTGCGTCCCTTCAGAGTTCTGTCGGTGTTTTCTGGAATGTCTACAGTCTGATTACTGAGAATGGTCTTCATTCTCGCAGTAGATGGGGCTAAGAGAGGATTCTTTTGTTTTTCTGCTTGTCTGTTGTGGGGCTTGAACTCAGGACCTTGGTGCTGTTTCTGAGCTCTTTTGCTCAAGGCTAGTGCTCTACCACTTTGAGCCACAACTCCAGTTCTAGTTTTTATGTTTGTTAATTGGAGATAAGAATCTTGTGGACTCTCCTGTCTGTGCATGATGCTCAGATCTCAGCCTCCTGAGTAGCTTGGATTACAGGCATGAGCCATGGGCTCTCAGCTGAGTATGTTTCTTTTTTTTTTATTTTTTGGGTCCGGTCGTGGGGCCTGAACTCTGGGCTTGGGCGCTGTCCCTCAGCTCTTCAGATAAAGGCTAGCGCTCTACCACTTGAGCCACAGCACCACTTATGGCTTTTTTCTTTTTGCTTATGTGGTGCTAAGGAATAGAACCCAGGGCCTTGGGCATGCAAGGCAAGCGCTCTACCACTGAGCCACCTTCCCAGCTCGAGTATGTTTCTTTTTGCACCATGTCACCCCTTCCTTTGCTCTCTCTCCCAGTTTTTCCCTCCCATCCCTATCAAGCTGTATAGTTCATTTTCAACATGGTGTCTACTGAGTACCACTGCTGCATTTGTTCACCCTTTGTCCCTCCATTTCTATGTCCTCCCTTTATCCTCCCAAGACAGATAAATGAACAAACAAGACAAAAGAAAAGTAAACAAAAACAACAACAACAAAAAAAATCATTTTCATTTCCTGGAGTTCATTTCAATAAGTACTATTTTCTATGATCAGAGGCATATAGGCATTACACCTTTGTGTTCCCCCTCCAAGAGTATCCTCCTTTGGTCTTTGTGTGTTAATGCCAGGAGTCCTGTATAATTTATCATGTCCTAGTATATTTTAGAACTAGCTTGAGAGAAAATATGTGTCACTTGTCTCTGAGCTTGGCTTACCTCAGTTCACCTGATTTTGTTCTAGGTCCATCCATTGCTTCCTTTCTACCTCAGTTATTACATACACACACACACACACACACACACACACACACACACACACCTTTTTTTTTCAGTGTTGAAGATTAAATCTAGGATCTTTTTTGCAAGTTAGGCAAGCATTATCACTGAACTAGTCCCAAGCCCTAATCATAGACTCTTATGTGTTGATGTTGTTCTCCCTTGGTCTAGCCTAGACCCTTTACTCAACTTGCTCCATGGCTTTTCTTAAATTGCTTTGGTGTTATTGACCTAGTTGATTTTTGTTTGTTTGTTTATTGATGTGTTCTCTTCAGAGCTGGCTTATTTTGAAAAGACAGCCAGGCATGGTACAAGCTTGTAATCCTAGCTACCTGGGAGACTGAGAATGGGAGGCTTATGAACTCAGCAACTATGAGAGACCTAAAATCGTAGATTGTGGTCCAGATGTGTATCCAGGCAGAAAATGAGATCCTATCTCAAAAATAAACGAGTGCAAAGTAGAGTTGGAGTGTGGCTAACGGATAGAATACTGCCTAGCAGACACCAGACCCTGAATTCAAACCCCTGAACCACAAAGAAGCCAAATAAGAAAAACCAACATACCATTTCCTGGATCAGAATAACTCTTCTGTTGTATGTGTATTTTGAAAGAATTAATTGCTTGTTCAGTGTATTCAGTGATATATGTTTTGTTTAACGTATTATTCCAGTGCTGTCATTCATTTAAAAAATATGAATTCAGCCTAAATTTGTGTGTCATCTTCATGCAGGGGTCATGCTAATCTCTTCTGTATCTTTTCAGTTTCAGTATTTTTTTTGCTTATTTGGGTAGAGACAGCTTCTCTATAATTAATTTTGACCCTGTACATAGTTACTTTTGTACCTTATCAAAGCAGGATTTTTGCTATGGCCTTTTTTCTGCTTTAATTTAGATGATTAATTCTCGTGTCAGTACTTTTGTCCCAGACAATAGAAACTTACAGGCTGACTTCCATTCCCCTTTCCTGTAGATAGGGGGTTTTGAAATTAAGAAATTAATTTTCACAGCAGCGCTGTTTGAATTCAGAACCTTGTGCTTGTTAGTTTAGGCTGGCACTTTATGTAAGCCACATCTCTAGTCTTGCTGCTTTGGTGGTTAATTTTGAGATATGTTCTTACATTTCTCCTATGTATATACATCTGAGCTTCCATCCATCTGTTTTAATACTTCTCATTATTTCTGAGATCATAGGTGGGCCACCACTATATTCAGTTTCCTTCTTTGTAGCTAAAGTCTTCTGGACTTTTCTGCCCAGGTTCATCTGATACTGTACTGACACTGAAATCTTCTCAGTCGGCCTCCCCTTGTAGCTTGGGATGACTGACCTTTGCCATTGCACTCAGCTGTGTATTGTGAGTTGTTCTGCTTGGACTGCCCTTGAGTCATTCTCAGCTTTCCAAGTAGCTGGAATTTCAGGCATAAGCCACAAGTATCAGGCTAATTTAAATTTAATTAGTCTGCATTAATAGTACAAAGAGAAGTTGGATGTTGGTGACTGATGCCTATAATCCTAGCTATTTAGGAAGCTCAGATCTGAGGTTCACAGTTCTAATCCAGCCTAAACAGAAAAATCTGAGAGATACTAATCCCCAGTTAACCAGCAAAAAGCCAGAAATGGAGATGTGGCTCAAGTGGTAGAGATCTAGCCTTGAGCTAAAAAGCCACGTAAGAACACAAGGTACTGAGTTCAAGCTCCATTACTGGCACCAAAACAAAATAACAATTACAACAAAAAATCTACCTGAAAGCAAGAGGCTCAAATCTGAGGATTGGAGTTCAGTCAGCCTGGTCTGTGAGACTCTTATCTACAATTAACCACCAGGAAACTGGAGGTGTCACTGTGGCTCAAAGTGGTAGAAGGCTAGTGCTGAACAAAAGAGCTCAGAGACAGTACCCTGGCCCTGAGCTTAAGCCCCACGTCTGACCAAAAAAAAAAAAAAAAATCCACCTAAAAAACATGATTTCTGGGGCTGGGAAGATGGCTCAGTGATAGAGCGCTTGCCTTGCATGCATGAGGTCCTGGGTTCGATTCCTCAGCACCACATAAGCAAAAAGAAAAAAGCCGGAGTGGTGCTGTGGCCCCAGTGGTAGAGTGCTAGCCTTGAGCTGAAGAGCTGAGAGACAGCTCCCAGGCCCAGAGTTCAGGCCCCATTCCTGACCCCCCCCCAAAAAAAAAACAAAACAAAAAAACCCATGATTTCATTACAATAGTTCATAGATTTGCACAGTGTACTTTGAACAAGTTCACCTAGTCTGTTATATTTCCATACTCCTCATTTCTTCTTTTAAAGAGTGTTTGGTAGGTTTTTTATTGCTGTCTTCATACGTATATACATAACATGCCGGTTCCAACTAGCAGATTCCGGGGTGACAGATAAGAAATGTGCTCATGCTGTGTGATCTTGTAATTTCAGTAACACCTAAGGGCAATAATGAATGGTTTAACTTACAGACAAGATTAAACCAAGCATTGTCCTGAGGCTAGCTTAAGGGAATTATGGAAAAATAAGCAAAAGGGCCCATTCCAAGTGGCAGGTAACTAGAAGTCAAGGAGTACTAAGGTAAGTATATACCAGGACTCCCCCTCTCTTTGACAGAATTAATGCTGAAGGTCAGACACCCATAATCCTGTTGTCTTTTTTTGAGGTAGGCTAGAAGAGCACACAATCAGTTTTTAACTGTGTCATAGTTCCAAGCTCACCAGACACATCTCCTGCAGCTAATCACAGTCGCCACAGGTATCTAGGGTTCCCACAATAACATACTTCGATCCTCTTCCTCTCTATATCCTTTTCCCCATCCTACTTTCTGCTGATGCCTCTTTGTACCCCCACCCCCATACATTTGTGGCCCATTATTGTTTTTTATAATTTTAGATCTAGGTCCACAGATGAGCAAAAACATGCAATTTGGGGGCTTGGCTTGTGTCATTCAACATGATCTTAAATCATGGATACACTTCTGATACTTGCTGCCATCTCAGTCTTTACCCCATCATGTACTTTTTTCAGATCAGGTACGTCTCTAGGTGGTATGGCTTAAGTCTTAGGAAAGTGAGATTTAATTGGAGGTTATTAAATACTGAAGTGTAGATGGGTTATCCATTATGTTTGGTTTAATTTTAGTGTTTATTACTGACATCAGGCATTATTTCTTTGAATTTAGAGATGGCAGTGATGATTTTCAGTTGTCAATTTTAGTTATCTACCCTTTCAGTTGGAAGAATCATTAATCAATGAATTCTTGTTTGTATTTATAAGAATTTTTTTTAATGGAAAAAGGTCTTCATTCAAGTCAGCTGTTGTCATTGAGAGCATCTGATTTCTCACATTTTGACTCAGGACTCATATTTGATCAAGATTAGTTTTCTTGTCTTTCTTTTTTGTCGGTCGTGGGGCTTGAACTTTGGGCCTGGGCGCTGTCCCTCAGCTCTTCAGCTCAAGGCGAGCGCTCTACCACTTGAGCTACAGCGCCACTTCCGGTTTTTCTGGTGGTTTATTGGAGATAGGAGTCTCACGGTCTCTCCTGCCTGGGCTGGCTTTGAACCAGGATCCTCAGATCTCAGCCTCCTGAGTAGCTAGGATTACAGGCGTGAGCCACCAGCGCCCGGCTTGTCTTTCTTTCTTAAGTGGTTGATTCATAATGGTATTCTCAGTGCCTAGAACACTACCTAGCATTGGCATGTATGAAAATGAGACACTCAAGAAAATGGCCCTTATTTCCTCTATAACGATGTAAATCTTGAATTTCATTTTGTTTAGGTTATGACTTTTTATTGCTTTTGATTGAATTTTGTGTATGTCAGTATTATAAAGTAGGGGATTTGGAGGATGTATTTTCCCCCTGCTTAAATACTGATTTCTTAAGTTGCCCAGGTTGGTCTTGAACTCTTAGACTTAAGTAGTACTCGTGCTCAGCCTCACAGTAGCTGGGAGAACAGGTGTTTCCCACCATACCTGGCCTTAAGATTGATTTTTTTTAAAAATCAGGAACTCACTCTATATTCCAGGTTGGCCTTAAACTTACAATCTTCCTCCTTCAGCCTGCTCAATCAGTACTAGAATGAAACAGTTCTTAATCCCCCCCAATTTATCTCCATTTATATTTTTGTAGTTATAATACTTCAAAAATATTGTATAGAAGCTGGGCATTGATGGTTCATGGCTGAATTCTGTGCAGTAGGCAGAGACCAAGAGGCTTGTGGTTCAAGGCGATCCCAGGGGATAAATGCAAGACCTTATTTCAATTAATAGCTGGGTGAAGTGGCACATGCTTTTTGCTCTAGCTATGTGGAAAATGTAAATAGGCAGATCATAGTCTAGGCCAGCCTGGACATACATTTGAGAGTTTGTTTGACCATATGTGTTAGAAAATAACTGAAGGAAGTAGGTTTTACCTCAAGGGGCCTACCTCAAGTAATAGAGCACTGCCTAGCAAGCACAAGGCCCTGAGTTAACCCCCCAGTGCCAGCTCCCTATTCCCCCCCCCCCAAGTTACTTTTATGGTGTTACAATACACCAGGTAAGGACTCTGAAACTTTAGTATCATCCAAAAAGTAGATTACTGTTTAAGCATATAGAATCCAGGATAGTCTGTGTGTGTATGTGTGTGTCTCTGTCTGGTCTGTCTGTCTGTCTGTCTGTCTGTCTCTCTCTCTCTCTATCTATCTGTGCTTGTAATTGGTACTGGGACTTGAACTCAGGGCTTTGACTCGCACTCAGCTTTCTTGCTCATAGTTGGTATTCTACCACTTAAGCCATGCCTCCAGCCCAACATTTTGCTGGTTAATTATAGAGATGGACCTTCAGAGACTTCTGCCTCGGCTGGCTTTGAGCCATAATCCTCCAGGTCTTAGCTTCCTGAGTAGCTTACAAGTGTGAGTCTCTGGTGCCTGGCTTAGTTTTTTGCTTTAAATCATATCTTTCTGAGGGTTAAGAAGTGAATTGAAATGTTCTTAAATCAGTTTTTGCTTAAGTATACTGGTTGAGACCATGAGATTGCTAAGCAGTTTATTTAAATAATAAATGCTAGCCACTCAGGTTATTGATGACTTAACGGTCAACCTTGAAGGTCACTTACGTTATGCTTGGCACTATTCGGCACAGATGTAATTTGTGAAATCTTTGTTCATATTTTTTTGTGTATTAAAAAATTTCCCAGCCGGGCACTGGTGGCTCATGTCTGTAATCCTAGCTATCAAGGACGCTTGGGGAGGAAAGTCCATGAGACTCTTATCTGCAGTTAACCAACAGAAAACCTGGAAGTGATGTTAGGGCTGTGGCTCAAGTGGTAGAGCCCAGGCCCAGAGTTCAAGCCTCACAACTGATCAAAAAAAAAAAAAAAATTCCAGCTGGGAATGTGGCTTAGTGGTAGAGTGGTTGCCTGGCATGCATGAAGCCCTGGGTTCCATTCCTCAGCACCACACAAATTGAAAAAGCCAGAGGTAGCACTGTGGCTTAAGTGGTAGAGCACTAGCCTTGAGCAAAAGAAGTTTAGGGACAATGCCCAGGCCCTGAGTTTAAGCCCCAGTACTAGAAGTGGGGGCTGGGGGATCGTGTTGTTTTTAAAAGAAGAATTAACAGTCTTCTAGAGTAGCTATATGTTAATCTTGTTTATAAAATGTGTCTGGCAGGTAACATGACTAATAGTAGGTAAATAAATGTATGTTATTAATACTGCTGTTTTGTCTTCTATTAACAGCAATTAAAATACACAAAATAAAGCCAAGGTGTTGTGGCACACAACTGTAATCTCATTCATTGCTCAAGAGGCTGAGGCAGGAGAATGGAGAATGCCTGTGCTACATATGAGACACTGTTGCCAATTTTACAAAAAAAGATAAAAAAATATTATGAAGTTATATAGACCTGGTATTTTCTAGGTGATTAGACTTCTTTTATGAAATTCTTAGAAATTTTAATAAGGATTTCTTATAGTATAATAATAAAGTAGGGAAAAATAGAAGTAGAAATAGAAAATAAGGAGAATCATTTCTTGAATAGAAATTAAGAGATTTCAAATGGTGGTTCTTATTTGTGATCTGAGCTGGGTGAATATGCCTCAATTCTTAGACTGATTGGGGTAGGTAAGATGGTTAGAGATAATAACTAAACGGAGTCCATAGAACTTGCTTTTGCCAGACAATTATTTTCCAGTTCCATGTCACTTCACCCACACCCATTCTAGAGTTTACAGCTTTCATCATCTTAAACTCAGAGGCTAACAATTTTGAACAAATGTCAGAGAATTCCTGAAATTTTACTCTTTTGGCTCTAAGGATTTTTGTACCCTAAGGTAACCTAAGAGTAAGCTAGGTATGATTTTCCTATCTACTTGGAAGATTGAGAATGGCAAGTTGAAGTCTATTTTCAGATTTGAGTGAGATACTGTCTTAAAAAAACCATAAAATGCTAAGTATTTTGATACTGATTTTTTTACAGTAGGTAAATCTTTGAAATGTATACTGAGGTTAATAATTTGGAAACAAATTTTAAGTTAATTCTTTCTTTTTCTCTTCAGGTGGAATGAACCTTCCTTGTTAACTATTTCCTGATTACTGGATTCACTTGCAAAAGAATACTTTCCTCTGTGTGGAAGCCACTTAGTGGCATATTTAATTATAAATTCAAGGATTACAAAGCTTCTTGATTTCCTGTAGGAGGGACATACCACTATATCAAATAAGCTTCACATTACAGCCAAAATGGTGCTGTCCCAGAGACAACGAGATGAACTGTAAGTTTCTGTTTTGTGTTGTTTAAGGATGGGAGGTGGATGGATGTGTGGGATGGGGATACTACACCATCATAACTATTCAGAAGGTGGAGATAGGAGAATTAAAGTTAAGGTAGCCCAGCTTTGGGGTTTGGCTCAAGTGATAAGAGTGCTTGTCTAGCAAGTGTGAGGTCCTAAGATCAATCCTTAGTACCAGTTGGAAGAGGAGAAAGAAGAAACCGTAGAGGGGAAAAGTAACACACCTGAAGATGTACTCCAGTGATAAAGCACTGCCTAGTATGTGCAAAGTCCTGGGTTTGATCCCCAACATTGTGAAAAGTATTTGGGGGAAGCCACACCCAAGTGGGTGGCTTTTGTCTATAATCCTTAGTTGCTCAGGAGGCTGAGATCTGTAAGACTGTAGTTCAAAGCAGACTGGACAGACAATGTAGCAAACAGCTAGGCTAGAAGTGTAGTTTAAGTGGTACCAGCAAAATAATAATAGCCAGGCACTGGTGGCTCATGTCTGTGATCATAGCTACACAAGAGGCTGAGATCTGAGGATTTTGGTTCAAAGCCAGCATGGGAAACATTGAGACTCTTACCTCTAATAAACTACTCAGAAAAAGGCAGAAGTGGAGCTGTGGCTTAAAGTAGTAGAGCACTAGTCTTGAGCAAAAACACTCAGGGACAGTACCTAGGCCTTGAGTTCAAGCCCTGTGATCAGCCAAAAAACCCAACAACATAAAAAACTAATAATAATAATTTAAAAAGAGGGGCTGGGGGTTTAGCCCAGCGCCTGCAAGGCCCTGGGTTTGGTCCTCAGCCCTGGAAAAAAAAAATTAAAAAAAGAAGAAAATTTTGTGCCATTTATCGCTGTGCATGTAGGAGTATGTATATACATAGTATGTACATGCAGTTTCCTCATAAACTAAGAGTAGGTTGCATACATCAGACTTTCCTCACTCGCCATACCAGTGTACACTTCTTAAGAATACAGACATTCTTCTGTAAAACTACTGTGTGGCTCAAGCTGGCCTTGAGCTCTTCATTCTGCTACTGGCTCAGCCTCCAGAATGCTGGGATTACAGGAATGCCTAACCATGTCTAGCAGTATATGTTTAAGCCTTTTCTGACCTGATAATTAAGTTGAGTGATTAAATTTGTAGTTGAAAAGAGAGCTTTTAATTTTACAAAAATAGTGGGTAAGGAGAACCTAATTTCTGGACACTACATTTGTGGAGAATTTTAGATAGGAACTAAAGCAAAGAAAATTTGTCATAATAAGATTTGATAGTCAGGCCAGGTGCTGGTGGCTCATGCCTGTAATCCTAGCTACTTAGGAGGCTGGGATCTGAGGATCATGGTTCAAAGCCAGCACAGGAAGGAAAGTCTGTGAGACTCTTTTTTTTTGGGGGGGAGGGGTCCGATTGTGGGGCCTGAACTCTGGGCCTGGGTGCTGTCTCTCAGCTCAAGGCTAGCACTCTACCACTTGAGCCACAGTGCCACTTCCGGCTTTTTTTCTTTTTGCTTATGTGGTGCTGAGGAATCGAACCCAGGGCCTCATACATGCAAGGCAAGCGCTCTACCACTGAGCCACCTTCCCAGCCCCAATGTGAGACTCTTATCTACAGTTAACCACCAGAAAACCATAAGTGATGCTGTGGCTCAAGTGGCAGAGTACTTGCCTTGAGCTGAAGAGCTCAGGGACAGCACCTAGGCCCAGAGTTCCAAGACCTACAACCAACCAAAAAACAAAACAAAACAACCAAGGCCGGGCGTCGGTGGCTCATGCTGGTAATTCCAGCTACTCTGGAGGCTGAGATCTGAGGGTAGTGGTTCAAAGCCAGCCTGAGCAGGAAAGTTCATGAGACTCTTATCTCCAATAAACCACCAGAAAATTGGAAGTGGCGCTGTGGTTCAAGCAATAGAGCACTCTTCTTGAGCTGAAGAGCACAGAGACGGCACCCAAGCCCAGAATTCAAGCCCCAGGACCGACAAAAAATAACAACAACAACAAAAAACCGATTTGAGATTTGATAGTAGGGCTGGGAATGAGGCTTAGTGGCATAGTGCTTTCCTAGCACATATGAAGCTCTAATTCCTCAGTACCACATGAACAGAAAAAGTCAGAAGTGGCGCTGTTACACAAATGGTAGAGTGCTAGGCTTGAGCAAAAGAAGCTCAGGGACAGTACCCAAGGCCTGAGTTTAAAGAAGCTCAGGGACAGTACCCAGGGCCTGAGTTTAAATATCATGACTGGTTCCCCCACCCCCCCCAAAAAAAACAACGATTTGATTGTCAATCTATAAACTAGATGATCTGGTTTGTATAAAGATATAAATGAAGGGTTTTCCCTTTCTACTTAGAAGAATAATATGGATATAGACTATGATAAGAGGGAACAAAGGTTAGTACAAATTTTTAGTATTCTTACTAAAAATAAGTATTTTTTTGTGTGTGTGTGGGTGGGTGTCGGGGCTTGAACTCTGGGCCTGGGCACTGTCCCTGAGCTCTTCAGCTCAAGGCTAGCACTCTACCACTTGAGCCATAGTGCTACTTCTGGCCTTTTCTGTGTATGTTGTACTGAGGAATCGAACCTGGGGCTTCAATGCATGCTAGGCAAGCACTCTACCACTAGGCCACATTCCCAGCCCCATAAGGTAAGTTTCGACATCCCAACTGATTTTTGTAACAGTTTGGCATTTCTAATAGAATAGTAAATTAGTCTTTAAAATTGCTTCAGGATTTTATTATTTTTTTATTTATTTTTATTTTTTTAGTGCGGGTTCTGGAACTTGAATTCAGGGCTTAGGCTGTGGTCACTGAACTTTTATGCTCAAGGCTACCACTGGAGCCATAGCTCTACTTCTAGTTTTTTGGTAGTTAATTGGAGATAAGAGTCTTAAGGAAGCCGGGCACCATACCTGTAATCCTAGCTACTCTGGAGGCTGAGATCTGAGGATCACTGTTCAAAGCCAGCCTGGGCAGGAAAGTCCAAGAGACATTTATCTCCAATAAACTACTAGAAAACCAGAAGTGGCGCTGTGGCTCAAGCAGTAGAGCGCTCGTCTTGAGCTGAAGAGCTGAGGGACAGCACCCAAGCCCAGAGTTCAAGACCCATGACCGACCCCCCCAAAAAAGTCTTAAGGACTTTGCTTTTGAATGTGATCCTCAGTTCTCAATCTCTTACGTAACTAGGATTAAAGATATGAGTCACTAGTAACTGGCTTGTTTTGTTTTGTGTCAGCAATGAGGCTCAGCTTCCCCCCTCCCCCCCTTTGGTCATGGGGCTTGAACTCTGGGCCTTTGGGCTGCCCCTGAGCTCTTAAGCTCAAAGCTAGCACTCTACTGCTTGAGCCACGGCACCACTTCCAGTTTTCTGGCAGTTAATTAGAGATTAGAGTCTAAAGGACTTTTCCTGTCTGGGCTGGCTTTGAACCAAGATCATCAGATCTCAGCCTCCTAAGTAGCTAGGCTTACAGGCATGAACCACTGGCACCTGGCCTGCTCAGCTTTTTAACTCATTATTTATTTACTGGTTGGTGCTCTGCCACTTGAACCATGTCTCCAGTTCCAGCTTTTTACTGGTTAATTGAAGATAAGAGTCTGTTGGGTTTGTCTGCCTCAGTTGGCTTTGAACCTTGATCCTTAGATCTGAGCCTCCAGGGTAGCTAGGATTATAGGTTTATCCCATAGGTGAATGACATGGAGCTTGGTAATGTATCAATCTACCAAGCATTGGTAGAATGCTTGCTTACCTAGCCTGCGGGAAGTCCTAGCTTCCATTCACAGAACAACAAGAACAAAAACAAAAAAGAACTTATGTGAATGTAAAGCCAAATTAGCTAAACAATACTTTGGTAATACATTTCTTCTACAGTTGCAGTCTTGTTTTCATTAGTTGCCATGCATTAGGCTACAAATAAGTTCTTAAATTCCTGGAACCAGAAATCACATAGCCCTCATTTGCTAGTCACAATATAATAAGTTAATAGCAAAGGGAAAGCTAATTTGACAAGGAAGCCAATAATGTACAGTGGGAAAAAAGCCTCTTTAAAGTGGTGTTGAGAAAACTGGACATAATATGTAAAAAACTAAAATTGGATTCCTGTTTGTTACCGTGCACAATGTGATAACCTATACAGGCCTCTAGGCATCCACACACAGCCCAAAGGAAGATACCAGTAGAGGAGGAACCAAAAGGCGTAATTCCTGAACATTTAATACACTATTTATTGAAACAAAGTCCAGGAAACAGAAAACATGGATTATTTATATTAGTGGTGGTAGTGATATTTTTTGTATGTGCTTGCTTTTGCTGCCTTTTTTTTTTTGGTGGCGGGGTGGGGGAGCCAGGGTAGCCGCAGAAAGGGAGTGAGGAAGAGTGAACAAACGCAGTCATAGTATTCAGGATACTCTGTGTGGAATTGGAGGTGGAAAGTGAAGGAAGGGGTTGACATTGTCCAAAAGAGAATTAACTGACTTGTGAAATAGTAACCTCCTCTGTACAACACCTTAATATTATAAAAAATAATAAAGTCAACAATGTAGCATTTTATACAGAAAGAAATAAATTTTTTTTCCCATTCCTCAAGAAAAATTTAAAAGAATAAATCTTAAGATACATCATTCATGTAGGTATTTTGAACTTTGCTTCTAGGGCTGGGTTACACAAGTCAAGTGTTTGTACCAACATAAATAAAAACAATTTTTAAATAATTCCAGAGTTAAGATGGTAATTAAACTTAGTAACTGAGATAAGTGAATAATAATAATTAAGGTACTCAAGAGAAATCCATCAAGTTTAATGACTACAATATGGAAAATAAATAGGTGTTAAAAACTGCCTTTAAACCTCTTAGAAAGTAGCTGGTTACTGGTGGCTCTTGTCTGTAATCCTAGCTACTAAAGAGGCTGAGATCTGAGGATAATGGTTCAAAGTCAGCCTCTTATCTCCATTTAACCACTCAAAAAGCTGAAAGTGCTACTGTGGTTCCAGTGGTAGACAGTCCTCAAGTCTCAGCCTCCTGAGTAGCTAGGTTTATAGGCAGTTGAACAAAAAAGCTCAGGGAGGGGCTGGGAAGGTGGCTCAGTGGTAGAGCGCTTGCCTTGCATGCCTGAGGCCCTGGGTTCGATTCCTCAGCACCACATAAGCAAAAAGAAAAAAGCCAGAAGTGGCACTGTGGCTCAAGTGGTAGAGTGCTAGCCTTGAGCTGAAGAGCTAAGGGACAGCGCCCAGGCCCAGAGTTCAGGCCCCACGACCGGACCCCCCCCCCCAAAAAAAAAAAAAGCCCAGGGAAACCAGGTGCTAGTAGGTCATGTCTGTAATCCTAGCTACACCGGAGGCTGAGATCTGAGGATTGCAGTTCAAAGCCAGCCTGGGTAAGAAAGCATGAGAATCTTACCTCCAGTTAACCACTAGAAAACCAAAAATGGATCTGTGGCTCAGAGTGATACAGTGCTAGCCTTATAAAGAATGGGATATTGGGCTGGGAAGGTGGTTCAGTGGTAGAATGCTTGTCTTGCATGCATGAGGCCCTGAGTTTGATTCCATATGAGCAGAAAAAGCTGGAACTGGTGCTGTGACTCAAGTGGTAGAGTACTAGCCTTGAGCTGAAGAGCTCAAGAACAGTACCCAGACCCAGAGTTCAGGTACCGCGACTGACAAAAAAAAGAATGGGATTTTTTTTTTAACTTCATTAGAGTTATCTACCAGAAATTTACACCAAACATGAGATGTATCACCGTTTAGATCAAGAGTAAGCTAAAAGTTCTAATGCTTCTACAATTGTCTTAAAGTATATTTGATATTCTAGCCAACACAGCAAGGCAATAAAAAGAATTAAACCTGTTGAAAGGGACTAAATTTACTTACCTAAACAACCTAAGAGAACCAGCTATTAGAATTAATGGATTCAGTATTGGGAGCTTGAAGTAAGTTAACATAGGAAGACAAACCATTGTTTGCTGTTGAGTGTGTCTCAGTGGTAGTGTTGCCTAGTATCATTTTTTTCCCCCTCCTCTTTTTGGTACCAATACCTGGGCTTTAACTCTGGGCGAGGAAAGTGACCCTGTGGCTCAAAGTGGTAGAGCATTAACTTTAAGTAAAAAAGCTCAGGGATAGTGCCCAGACCCTCAATTCAAGCCCCACAGCTGACCAACAAAAAAAGAGAGAGAGAGAGAGAAAGAGGGAGGGAGGAAAATGCCAATGTTCCTACAATACAGGATGCCTTGTTGTCTGGAATCAAGATACAGTTTTCTACTGAATGAAACATTTTTATTAAATATTCCAAACAAGCCAGTCACAGTGATGCTAGCTTGAAATCCTAATTTCTTGGGAGGCCGAGATCAAGGGATGGGTTTGATGTTTGCCCAGGAAAAACAACAAAAATCCAGAGATTTGCTATCAGACAATGGCTAGGTGTGGTAGCAGTGACCTATTGTCCTAGTGACTCACAGGGAAACAACTAAGGAAAATCAAAGTTTAGGCCTGCCCAGGCATAAAGTAAAGACTCTGTGTCAAAAAATAACCAATATATGAGTTGGAGGCGTGGCTCAGGTTTCTCTAGCCAATGAGCCAAAAGATTATGTGTGCAGTTTGAGGCCCTGTCTCAGGGAAAACAAACAAACAAACAAAAACCCAAATCAAACCCAAAAAGCAATATAAAAAGGACTTGCTGGCTCGAGTAAATGTGAGACAGACTTAAAACTAGTACCACCAAAAATTTTTCCCAAAATCATAATATAACAAGCAGAATTTGAGTTTTTTGGAAGCTGGTAAGTCCTTTATAATGTTTAGCTGAGGCATTTATTAGAAGCATAATTAGTATATGGGAAATGAGAGTGTGGACAATGTAATTACAGGCTCCTTAATTATCAAACTCTAGTTTAAAAAGTAATTTTGCCAGGTGTGGGTAGTTCACATCTGTATTCCTAGTTACTCAGGAGACTGAGGTCTGAGGATTGCAGTTTAAAGCCAGCCTGGAAAGACCGTGAAACTCTGATTCCCAATTTCCTAATTAACTACCCAAAGGCAGAACGGTAACTGTGATTCAAGTGGTAGAGCACTAGCTTTGGGTGGTAAAGCTCAGGGACAGCATCAAGGTACTGAGTTCAAGCCCTGGGACATACACGCAGACAACACAATTTCAGTGTTTCAGGATAAAGGCAATATACAAATTATCTGTGCCCAAATCTTAAAGCCTAAAGCTATTTTATATCTAACTCAACTCTATGTGCATAGAGCTTATGTACATAACCTGAATTGTAAGAATTATTGACTAATGGCTTTATACTATTTAGAGTGACTTAAAATCTTATAGATGGTAGTAGTATAGTGTTGCGACTTACTGCTGCAAAAATCACCATAGAGGATAAGAGAATAATTAAGAGAATGTAGGAAGTCAGTTGAAGTACTTAAAATTGATCTTGGCATTTTCATAAACTTAGATTTTATTTATTTATTTATTTTTTTTGGCTGGTCGTGGGGGCTGAACTCTGGGCCTGGGTGCTGTCCTTCACCTTTTCACCTCAAGGCTAGCACCTTACCACTTGAGCAACAGCGCCACTTCTGGCTTTTTTTTTTCTGCTTATGTGGTGCTGAGGAATCGAACCTGGGGCCTCATGCATGAGAGGCAAGCCAACTTCCATGAGCCAACTTCCCAGCCTCAACTTAGAATGTTTTAGGAAAAAAACATATAATAGTTTTGAAAGACAGTGATAAAATGTTGCCAGTGTGGTATTATTCCCTATTTAAACCTAAGCTCTGTCTAGCTAAGATTTGTTAATATATGATTAAAAGCTCTTTTTCTCATTTTCTAATTTTTACCATTTTTTCTGTATAGGATTATTGGTTTTGGTCTATTCAGAATGTTACCTTATATTTCCAACTTAATTACCTACCTCTTTTTCCCACTTCCAGCAATGGAGCCCAGGGTTTCAAACATGTTAAACAAATAATCTACCACTGAGTTTATTCCTAGTCCTTTATATGTTGTGACAAGGTCTTGCTCAGTTGACTAGGCTGGCCTTGAACTTGTTGTCCTCCTGCCTCAGCCTCTGGATACGTGGGTTTCAAGTTTGCACCACCGTGCCCAGGCTTGTGTTTCTCTTTGAATGTGGTGATTGGTTTCTTTATCTCTTGGGATTTCTATGAAGTTTCTTACATAGATTATTACAAATTTGAGGGTTTTTTGTTGTTGTTATTGTTTGTGCCAGTCCTGGGGCTCGAACTCAGGGCCTGGGCATTGTCCCTGGGCTTCTTTTGCTCAAAGCTAGTGCTCTACCGCTTGAGCCACAGTGCCATTTCTGGCCTTTTCTGTTTATGTGGTACTGAGGAATCAATTCTAGGGCTTCATGAATACTATGCAAATACTCTATTACTAATCCACATTCACAGCCCTAAATCTAAGGTAATACTGTTCTACTAATCCACATCCCAGCCCTAAATCTGAGTCTTGATGTTCACTTGGTTATGGTTCATTTCTCTTGTTTCAAAGGACACAAAAGTGTTCTATCCTTAAACTGATCAAAATCAACTTGAGGTTCACAATGGAAATTAATAGCAAATTTAAGAAATCTTCTGTGGCTGGGATGTAGCTCATTGGCAAAGCGCTTGCCTAGCAAGTGCTACATCCTGGGTTCGATCCCCAGTACCAAAAAAGAAAAGACAAAAAAAATACAGTTAAAAAAAAAAGAAATATTCTGAAAGCTATCAGAACCAAGAGTTTCTTTAGTCATATGAGTTTCTTTGAACTTTTCCCCCAATCCTCTCTTAGCATAACTGTGTGGAATAGAATATTGAAACTACTTTTAAGTTCTGAAATTATACTATTATACTATCTGCTTATATATATATATATATACACTATATATTATTCTCTCTAATATATACTATAGTATATTACACTATACTGTTCTATACTGGTACTGTAGTCAGTAAGGATCTCATAGGATCCTGACATTTTTTTGAATTTAGCTTATTTAATTTCTCTCAAATCTTTGTCATTGATAGTTGCTTTTCTTTAAAACCCTTCTCCATTGGCTTGCTAACATTTTTTTCTTAGAGGGATCTGGACAGTATTGTGGTTTGAACTCTGCCTCAAGCTTAGTATGTTTATTGTGGGGCTTGAATTCAAGGCCTGGGCATTGTCCCTGAGCTTTTTTGCTCAAGGCTAGCACTCTTATCACTTTGAACCACTGTCCCACTTCTGGTTTTCTGGTAGTTATTTGGAGATAAGAGCCTCACAGACTTTCCTACCCGAGCTGGCTTTGAACCTTGATCCTCAGATATTATCCTACGGAGTAGTATTACAGGTATGAGCCACTGGTACCCAGTGTTTTTGCCTGGGGTTGCCTTCAGCCTTCCTAACTATGTGTCTCTATGTTGCTGGGATTATAAAAATCAACCAGCACACCTGCTTGTTGGTTGCGATGGGATTTTGATAACTCTTTACTTAATTGATCTTGAACCATGGTCTCTGCTTCCTGGAGAGCCAGGTTTATACATAGACATGTGCTACTGCACTTGGCCCAGATATCTTTTAATTCTGTCTTTGCAATCTCAGAACTTCATCTCCTCAAATGTCTTTCACTTTGTGAATTTTCCCCATTCCTTTCCTTAACTTCAGATCTCTCTTAGTTTCTGAGCTGTGTCTCCTACCTTCTATTTTATTGGTTTTCATTTAAATGTCTTACAGCTACTTCTTCATATCAAAGGATTTAAAGCTGAGCCCTGCATGATGGTGCACACATCTGTATTCCCAGCTGCTCAAAGAGATTAAAGCAGGACAATCCCAAATTCAAGGCTAGCCTCGTCAACTTGGCAAGATTCTATTCCATATTTTAAAATGGACTAGGATATAACTCAGTGGTACCTTGCTTGCCTAGCATGCTTAAGGCTCCAGCTAAATAAACTGAACCTAATACCAGAATTTGCCTCTTTTTCTCCTGTGTTTTCTGTCCCAATAAACAACTATCATCAGAAACACACAAATACAGTTTTCCCTTACTTTCTATGTCTACTCAATACCAACATAGAAAAACCTAGAGGTTAAAAGTGTGTGTGTGTTTTATTTTTGTTTTTGTTTTTTGGTCGGTCGTGGGGCTTGAACTCTGGGCTTGGGTGCTGTCCTTGCACTCTTCCGCTCAAGGTGAGCGCTCTACTGCTTGAGCCACAGTGCCACTTCCAGTTTGTAGTGGTTTATTAGAGATAAGAGTCTCATGGACTTTCCTGCCCGGTCTCCTTTGAACCGTGATCCTCAGATCTCAGCCTCCTGAGTAGCTAGGATTATAGGCGTGAGCCACCAGCCCCCTGCTAAAAGTGTTTTTTTTTTTTAGGGTGGGGGACATGGCTCAAGTGCATGAAGCCCTGAATTCAAACCCCTATACCACCAAATAAAAGGGAGAGGTTAAATTTTTGAGTCAAAGTGTTTTCTTTCAAAGATTTATTTACTTATCCCAAGTTTTTTTTTTTTTTTTTACTACTTGCTAGTTTTGGGACCTTCAAATAGTCTAAGTTTTAAGATTATATCTTCTCCTACTAAATTAGAATGATTTTAGGATCAGTAGACTGTGGGTATTATTGTTTTGTTTTGTTTTGTTTTTTTTGGGTCCGGTTGTGGGGCCTGAACTCTGGGCCTGGGCACTGTCCCATAGCTCTTCAGCTCAAGGCTAGCGCTCTACCACTTGAGCCACAGCGCCATTTCCGGCTTTTTTTTCTTTTTGCTTATATGGTGCTGATGAATCCAACCCAGGGCCTCAGGCTTGCAAGGCAAGCGCTCTACCACTGAGCCACCTTCCCAGCCCTATTATTGTTGTTTTAAAGTTAGATTTAACATTAGATAAAATTATAAATGTAAGCCAGGCCCTGGTGGTTCAAACCTGTAATCCTAGCTACTCAGGTGGCTGAGATCTGAGGATCACGATTCAAAGCCAGCGTGGGCAGGAAAGTTCATGAGACTGATCTCCAATTAATCACTAAAAAACCGGAAGTGGCACTGTGGTTCAAGTGGTAGAGTGCCCACCTTGAGCTGAAGAGCTGAGGGACAGCACCCAGGTCCAAAGTTCAAGCCCCACTATATAGGTATACATATGTATACCTATATACATATATATGTGTGTAAAGTACTACTATGCTAAGGTACAATTTTTTGTATATTTTGGAATTACACACATCTTTGTAATTAATCTTCCCTGCTGCCTATTTTTACCAAGTAAAGAAAGTAAAGACATTGATTACTGCTGGTCAGAACATAATTCGTGTGACTCTGGGAGGCAATCTGATGATATCTATTAAAGTATCCTTAGAATCTCTGTATATTTTCTTTGAGATGTAAAGATGAAAGAAAGGCTGTTTATTTGCAACACTATTTAAAACAATGAATTAGAAAATTTTAAGTCTAGTACTAGATTATTGCCTGAGAAAATTGTTACGTTTACATTAATGGAATATTTAAAGCAATGTTTTGTGACAAAGATTTATACTACATTGAGTGAAATTAACAGGTTAACTTACTTTAAAAAAAAATAAAGTTGGGTCTGGCAACAATGTCTCATGCCTGTAATGTAGCTCCTCAGGAGACTGAGATCTGAGGATTGTAGTTCAAAGCCAGTGTAGGCAGAAAAAGCCTCTGAGTGTCTGGTCTCCAATTAAACACCAAAAGGTTGGAAGTGGAGCTGTGGCTCAAGTGGTAGAGCACTAGCTTTGAGCAAAAATGTTTAGAGACAGTGCCCTAGGCCCTTAGTTCCAGCTACACAGACACACAGACAGACAGACATAGACAGACACACACACAGACACACACACACACGCACACACACACACACACACGCACACACACACACACACACACACACGAGGTTGGAAGTTTAGCTGAATGGTGAATTGGAGGATATGGGTTTGATTTCCAATGCCTCCAAATGGAAAAGTTTGAGATTCATGATTTTTAGATACAAGTATAGTCAAATGGTAATCTCAAAATGTTGGTAGCTGCCGGGCGCTGGTGGCTCACGCCTGTAATCCTAGCTACTCAGGAGGCTGAGATCTGAGGATCACGGTTCAAAGCCAGCCCAGGTAGGAAAGACTGTGGGACTCCTATCTCCAATAAACCACCAGAAAACCAGAAGTGGCGCAGTAGCTCAAGTGGTAGAGTGCTCGCCTTGAGCTGAAGAGCTGAAGGACAGCGCCCAGGCCCAGAGTTCAAGCCCCA
>NW_012267247.1:8040294-8070098 GCF_000151885.1 Dipodomys ordii
CAATTACATGGGCAGGATAATGCGTACATTTCTTACCAAGCATTGCAGCCTCCTCCTTTGGTTTACCCTTCACATCCCTTCCCAGCCTTCCCCCTGGAATATAAAATATTTAAAGTACTCTAAGTGATTTGTTTATCTTTGACATTTCCCTTTTATCTGCTTGATGATTGTTTTTTAGAATTAGGGAAGAAAAGAGTTAAATAATACATGTGGGGTATTTTTTTTTTTGGTTGTTGTTGTTTATTTGGTTTTGTTGTTTTGTGCCAGTACTAGGAGCTTTAGCTTTTTAGCACAAAGCTGATGTTCTAACTATTTGAGCCCACCTCCACTTCTGGCTTTTTGCTCGTTAATTGGAGCATGCAGTCCAGGCTTGCCCATCAAAAAGCCTAGCTTGGTGGTAGCGTTTATGATCCCAGCTACAAGGGAAGCTGTAGGTAGGAGAATTGATCTTGGTCTGAGGCTGGCATTAGGCAAAAATTAAAGATCCTAACTAAAAGCAAAAAATGGTTAGAAATGTGGCTCAGGTTGTAGAGTACATCCCTAGCAAACCTTGAGTTCAAACCCTAGAGCAAATAGCAACACACACCCATACTCACAAACATACCCTAGTTTCAGACTTAAGGTTCAAAACAATACCAATATTGAGACTTCTTGGAATAGGTTGTCTTAAAAGGGTAAGAATAGTTGCCCATGTTCGTCAGAGAAGAATGAAAGAGTAGTATAAAAAGGCATGTCAGTTCAGCTTTTTTATTTTTTTATTTTTATTTTTTGGTCGGTCCTGGGGCTTAAACTCTGGGCCTGAGTGCTGTCCTTCAGCTCAAGGCGATCACTCTACCACTTGAGCTACAGTGCCACTTCCGGTTTTTTGGTGGTTTATTGGAGATAGGAGTCTCACGGTCTTTCCTGCCCGGACTGGCTTTGAACCGAGATCCTCAGATCTCAGCCTCCTGAGTAGCTAGGATTACAGGCGTGAGCCACCAGCGCGCTGCAGCTTTTTTATTCTTGAAGTTCTAATACTAATGTCTAATTCTGTGACAGTATAGTAAGTTTATCGTTTATAGAGATTTAGCCCATTTTAATGTTATTTCTAATGTAAAAATGTTTCATAACAATGTTTTTCTTCAAAACTAGATTATATCTACTCTTTAAGTGTGTATACCAAGTTGTAAGAGACAGACGAATATAAACATAGGAAAAATAATGGTTACTGTTATTAATTGATAACTAATTATATAAGTTAAGTTTTGCTCTGTAGAGTACCCACCACTTGTTAGGTAAGCAGCAACTTAGAAGGTTACAGAGGCTTAAAGACTAGTAGATCAGTGATAGAATACTTGCCTATATTTGCCTAGCATGCACAAGGGCTTGTGTCCAGTCCCTAGCACCCATGTGTGCATGCATACGTGCGCACACACACACACACGAGTGCATGAAAAGACAGGAAAGAAATAAAGAGAAAGAATAATAAAAGGTTCAAGAAAAATATATGATGGATGTACTGTTATAAGCGCTAAATATTCTAGAGGATTTGGGTGGGATACCCATTCTTGTTAAGTACTTGTATTATTTGGAAGAGAATTTTGTTAGGCTTATGAGATTTTAAGTAAAATTTAAATTTCTTCAAAGGAGGTATGGAATTTTTCAGGAATTACTTGAATTTATTTTATTTCAGAAATCGAGCTATAGCAGATTATCTTCGTTCAAATGGCTATGAAGAGGCGTATTCGGTTTTTAAAAAGGAAGCTGAATTAGATATGGTATGTTTGACATTTTATATAATTATTCATGGTAAAGTTAACAAGTGGATTTTACTCAAATGCTAAAAGTTAATAGTCTAGCCACTGGCAAATCTAGTTTCTTATTGTGGTTTACTTGACATTGAATTTGATTTTCACATTCTTTTAGCTATCAGATTCTTAATAATGCTTCAGAATAGAGATGCTTTCTGTGGCTTGAAGTGTCATAGTTAAAAAGTTGTCATTTTTTTTCCCCTTGTAGAATGAAGAATTAGATAAAAAGTATGCTGGCCTTTTGGAAAAAAAATGGACATCTGTTATTAGATTACAAAAGAAGGTAAGTCTTTTTCTTTTTAAATTATATATTCTGTGTGTTACCATATACTTTTTGAAATACTGGCATAAATAATATCTAATTAGAGAAGACAAAAATACATTTGTTGCCAGGCGCCAGTGGCTCATGCCTGTAATCCTAGCTACTCAGGAGGCTGTGAGAATCACGGTTCAAAGCCAGCCTGGGCAGGAAAGACCATGAGACTCCTATCTCCAGTAAACCACCAGAAAACCGGAAGTGACGCTGTAACTCAAGTGGTAGAGCACTCGCTTTAAGCTGAAGAGCTGAGGGACAGCACCCAGGCCCAGAGTTCAAGCCCTACAACCAACCAAAAAAAAAATGTTTGTTGTGATTTATGAAAATTTTGGCTTACAGCATTGATGATACATGCTTAGCTTACCCTTCGCATCTGAAATAGTAACTTTTGAATCTGCATTGTTCTGACTTTGGGAAATGAATGTGGAAGTAATTCATTTGTGTCCTGAGAAGAAAAGGACACATGAGGCCATTGGGTATTGAAGAAAGAAGGCTAAAATTTGTTCTTAGACAAGTCATGCATTTTGAACTTCATTTTTACCTTACATAGCTAAA
Source organism: Dipodomys ordii (assembly GCF_000151885.1). Lineage (NCBI taxonomy): Eukaryota > Metazoa > Chordata > Mammalia > Rodentia > Heteromyidae > Dipodomys > Dipodomys ordii. Next base: position 8,042,956 of record NW_012267247.1, read on the forward strand.
TCATAATTCTAACATAACATTATGTAGAAAAAGCTAAAATAAATAATATGATTCTAATGTGAGTTCAGCCATATAAAGCTCTAAGAAAAGAACCTACCTGCCTAGCAGATGTTCAGTAAATATTATCTTTTAGCTGGGTGCCAGTGGTCCTAGCTATTTAGGTGATCTGAGGATTATGGGTCAAAGCTTGTTCAGGCAGGAAAGTCCATGAGACCCTTATCTCTAATGAGCTACAAAACAAGCAAATAAAACAAAAAATGGAGCTATGACTCAAGTTGTAGAGCACTAATTAATCTCTTTTTGTTGTTGTTGTTTTTGGTCGGTCCTGGGGCTTGAACTCTGGACCTGGGTGCTGTCCCTCAGCTCTTCAGCTCAAGGGAAGCGTTCTACCACTTGAGCTATAGTGCCACTTCCGGTTTTCTGGTGGTTTTTATTGGAGATAAGAGTTTCATAAGCTTTCTTTGAACCATGATCCTAGATCTCAGCCTCCTTAGTAGCGAGGATTACAGGCGTGAGCCACTGGTGCCCGGCTACAAATTAATTTTAAAAGGAAGTGAGGGACAGCTCCTCAAGACCAGCACACACACAAAAATCCTTTTTTATTTTTGATCAGTCATAGAACTTGAACTTAGAGGGGCTGGGAAGGTGGCTCAGTGGAAGAGCGCTTGCCTTGCATGCCTGAGGCCCTGGCTTCGATTCCTCAGTACCACATAAGCAGAAAAAGCCGGAAGTGGTACTGTGGCTTAAATGGTAGAGCGCTAGCCTTGAGTTGAAATGCTGAGGGACAGCGCCCAGGCCCAGAGTTCAGACCCCACGACCGAGGGCAAAAAAAAAAAAAAAAAAAGCCCAAGCCAGTGTCCCAGGCCTATAATCCTAGCTACTCAAGAGGCTGAGATCTGGGGATCATGGTTCAAAGCCACCCTGGGCAGAAAAGTCCCTGAGGCCCTTATCTCCAATAAACCATTCAGAAAACCAGAAATGGTGCTGTGCTCAAGTGGTAGAGCGCTTGTCTTGAGCTGAAGAGCTGAGGGAAAGTGTCCAGGCCCAGAGTTCAAGCCCCACGACCAACAAAACCAAACAAACAAACAAAAACAGTTCAGTTGCACTGAATTTTTCCAGTTTTAGGTGATATATTTGACTGATTTAATTTTTTTTTTCATTTAAGTCAATCAAATGCCTTGCAGATTAGTTAGTACAGTTTTCTTGAGTATCTAAAGTATTTAGGTATGAAATAAAAACAGCTACTAAAGAACGTCAAATAAGTTATTTCTCAAAATCTTATCTATACTTAACTACATGTTCTTTTTCAAGGTTATGGAATTAGAATCAAAGCTAAATGAAGCAAAAGAAGAATTTACGTCAGGTGGTCCTCTTGGTCAGAAACGAGATCCAAAAGAATGGATTCCCCGTCCACCAGAAAAATATGCATTGAGTGGTCACAGGAGTCCAGTCACTCGAGTCATTTTCCATCCTGTGTTCAGTGTCATGGTCTCTGCTTCAGAGGATGCTACAATTAAGGCAAGCCTTTGTTAAAAGTAGACATGATAATGCACTAGATGAAAAGAGTATAAGATCATGAAAATGAGGGCTTCTGTAGAAGGACCAGGACAAGCTGTGTGAAACTGTAAATCATTTAATTCTGAACCTGAAAGACATAATTAACTAGGTAAGGGGTTATGCACCTTGTAATCCCAGACACTTTGGAAGCAGAGGTAAGAGGATCATGGGTCCAGATCTTACCAAATAAACAATAAAAAGGTCTAGAGGCTATTGCACAAGTGGTAGAGAACACTGGGAGGCCCTAAATTCAATCCCCATTACCTCAACAAGTAAATACTTGTACTTCATGCGAAGCATGCTGCTAGTGTGTTCACTGATGAATTTGAAAGAATACATTGGTAAGATTATATATTTTTACTGCTTTTATAGCAGTATAAATTTTTATCATGAAAATTTTATTGTATAATTATACAAAAAGTGAATATATATAATATATATTATATATATAATGTGAATATATATAATCCTAGCTAGCCAGTATCAAGGTTCAAAGCCAGGCTTTGTGTGATTCTTATATCCAATTAACCACCAGAAAGCCAGAAGTAGAGCTGTGCCTGGAACATGAGTTCAAGCCCCAGGGTTGGAACAAACAAGTAAATAAAATATTGTTATTTCATTTTTAAAATTTTAAATGGAAGATGCTTTTGTTAAGTTGCTATTTATCTCCTTAGCAATTGTACTCAGTAGACTCAGTGTTGAAAATGAACCATACAACTTGGTGGGCAAGGACAGGAGGAAGAGAGCAAAGGAAGGGGTGACATTGTCCAAAAAATATTCTCATGCCGGGTACCAGTAGCTCATGTCTGTAATCCTAATTACTCATGAGGCTGAGATCTGAGGATCAAAGTTCAAAGACAGTCTGGGCAGAAAAGTTCATGAGATTTTTTTTTTTTTTTTTTGGTCGGTTTGGGGCTTGACCTCAGGGCCTGGGCACTGTCCCTAAGCTCGTTCATTCAAGGATAGTGCTCTACCACTTTCACTTTGAACCACAGTGCCACTTCTGGCTTTTTCTGTGTATGTTATTGGAGATAAGAGTCTTACAAACTTTCCTCTCCAGGCTGGCTTGGAACCACCATCCTCAGATCTCAACCTCCTGAATAGCTAGGATTACAGGTGTGACCTACAGGCACTTGGCTTTTTACATCACTTTTATAATAACAATTTTAAAAAAAACCCTTTCCTTAGATATCTGATCTCTACTACTCTAGTAGAAATGAGCCTTCTGGTATCTGGGCACTGGTAGCTTATACCTATGATCCTAGCTACTCAGGAGGTTGAGATCTGAGGATCAAGGTTCTAAGCCAACATGGGCAGGAGAGTCTGTGACTCCTATCTCCAATTAACTAACAAAAAGCCAGAAATAGAGTTTTGGCTCAAGTGGTAGAGTATAAAAGCTCGGGGACAGTGCCCAGACCATTAACTTGAGCCCCAGGACCAACAAAGAACTGAGCATTCTGTTATTTTGCTAATTCTACATATACATTCTTGTCATAGCCCCCTGAAACTTTTTATTTTGGTCAGTTATGGGGCTTGAACTTGGCCTGGGTATTGTCCCTCAGCTCTTCATCTCAAGGCAAGCATGCTGCCACTTGAGCCACAGGGCCACTTCCAGTTGTCTGGTGGTTTATTGAAGATAGGAGTCTTACATACTTTCCTGCCCGGGCTGGCTTTGAACTGTGATCTTCAGTTCTCAGCCTCCTGAATAGCTAGGATTACAAGCCTGAGCCACAGGTGCCCAGCTTTGTTTTTTGGTCTTGTGCTTGAACTCTGGGCCTGTGCGCTGTCCCTCTGCTCTTCAGCTCAAGACGAGCAATCTACCACTTGAGCCACAGTGCCACTAACTTTCCTGCCTGGGCTGGCTTTGAACCACAGTCCTCAGGTATCAGCCTCCTGAGTAGCTAGGATTACAGATGTGAGTCACCGGTGCCCTGCTGAAACTTCTTTTGTGTGTGGTACTTTATTTGAACTTAGGGCCTCCTGTTCTCTTGGCTTGCTTGCTTACTCTACTACTTGAGCTATATCTCCAATCAGACTTTTTTTTTTTTTGGTCCGGTCGTGGGCTACTTCTGGCTTTTTTTTCCTTTTTGCTTATGTGGTGCTGAGGAATGGAACCCAGGGCCTCATGCATGCAAGGCAAGCGCTCTACCACTGAGCCACCTTCCCAGCCCCTCCAATCAGACTTTTTGTTGATTATTTTGGAGACGGAATGTCACAGACTATTTTCTTACCTGAGCCAGTTCTTGAACCATCGGCACCCAGCCATAAAACATTTTTTACACTTAAATTTCCTATTTATATCTGTTGCCTGCCTTAGAAGGGAGGAACTGAACCTTGTGGATTTACATGCATTCTACTAGCATGATTGTATATGTTAAGTACTTACTGTGGTAGCAGAAGTCTATTTTAATAAATGAAACCAGTTTTGGCTAGAGAAATAGTCGATTTGTCCATTTGTTATTTCAGTTAATTAGTAAGATGTCAGACTGGTGGCTGAATATAATGTGAAATGAAAAAGTAACTTATTGGTATTAATCAGTTTTTTTCTTCCATAGGTGTGGGATTATGAGACTGGAGATTTTGAACGAACTCTTAAGGGACATACAGATTCTGTACAGGATATTTCCTTTGACCACAGTGGCAAGCTTCTGGCTTCCTGTTCTGCAGATATGACCATTAAACTATGGGATTTTCAGGGCTTTGAATGCATCAGAACCATGCATGGTAAGGGGGTAACAGATAGTGCTTTAGCAGTGATTTCTAGCATTGCAGATGCCCTACACTCAACTCTTAATCATTTGCATTGCTAGAGGAGCATATGATGTATATACATAGTCTTTAGATAAGCTATAATGGTTTAGAATTGTTTGTATGAAGCTTTAAGATTGCTCTGACTCACATAAAATACTTGGTATTCTTAAGTGCTTTTTTTTGGGGGGGTCAGGTTGTGGGGCCTGAACTCTGGGCCTGGGCGCTGTCCCTCAGCTCTTCAGCTCAAGGCTAGCACTCTACCACTTGAGCCACAGTGCCACTTCGGCTTTTTTTTCTTTTTGCTTATGTGCTGTTGAGGAATCGAACCCAGGGCCTCATGCATTCAAGGCAAGCGCTCTACCACTGAGCCACCTTCCCAGCCCTCTTAAGTGTTTTTAGACAACAAAAACTGCCCTGTCATTGGTTTATCTGAAGAAGGAAATAAAGTTATGGGGAATTCCTTCTTTTCATCCATTCAGTTGGAAGCTGAAGTCCAGAGATCAATGATGTAATGAAAACTGTAGCCCAGGTTTCTTGGCTCACTTAGAGAAGTGTTATATCTATATACGCATTGTCAGCTTCTTGGCCCAGTCATGTGTGGAGACAAGGCAGTATGCTTTTGTGGGAATTGTCTTTGGAATCCATTATCTGGGTTCATAGTCTTTCTTCTTAGGCCATTAGGAAATTTTTAATTCTTTCATCTGTAAAATAAAGGTCATGAGCCGGGTGCTGGTGGCTCACGCCTGTAATCCTAGCTACTCAAGAGGCTGAGATCTGAGGCTCACGATTCAAAGCCAGCCCGGGCAGGAGAGACCATGAGACTCCTATCTCCAATAAACCACCAGAAAACCAGAAGTGGCGCTGTAGCTCAAGTGGTAGAGCGCTCGACTTGAGCTGAATAGCTGAGGGACAGCGCCCAGGCCCAGAGTTCAAGCCCCACGAACAACAAAAAAAAAAAAAAAAAAGGTCATGATAGCTAAGATGTCAAGAGGATAATAGTATGTGATCATGATATAATAAATCATCTTGAAGCCAGCGCCAGTGGCTAACGCCTGTAATCCTAGTTACTCAGGAGGCTGAGATCTGAGGATCTTAGTTCAAAGCCAGCCCAGGCAAGAAAGGCCAAGAGACTTTTTTTTGGGGGGGGGGGATGGTCCGGCCATGGGGCCTGAACTCTGGGCCTGGGCGCTGTCCCTCAGCTCTTCAGCTCAAGGCTAGCTCTCTACCTCTTGAGCCACAGCGCCACTTCCGGCTTTTTTCTTTTTGCTTATGTGGTGCTGAGGAATCGAACCCAGGGCCTCAGGCATGCAAGGCAAGCGCTCTACCACTGAGCCACCTTCCCAGCCCCTCAATCTACTTTTTTATGTGCCCTGTTGTAGCTATAACGACAGGTGGGTCCATCTATTGGTGAGAAGGGGGTCGTGTGTATTCCCAGTCTGGCCCGCAACCATAATCTTGTTTCAGCCTCCTAAGTAGCTAGATTTACAGTTGTAGGTCACCAGTACCCTGCTGAAATAATACTTTTTTAAAATCTCCCTAAACACAGCAGCATAAAAATAATTCTCGACCACTATTAGTCTCAGGTTTGTCTGCTCAGGCTGGCTTTGAACTGAGATCCTCACGTCTTAGCCCTCTGAGTAGGATTATAGGCGTGAACCACTAGCACCTGACTCTGTCTTGCTTTTTAGCCCAGGCTAGCCTTGAAAATGAGATCCTTTGATCATCTTGCCTCAGTCTCTGCAGGGCATAACAACACCTGACCCCCATTTCTTTTATTGATTTGTGAACTGTATAATGTAAATCTTATTTTATATATCTAAGAATATCAGCCATAGAATATTTCATGTTATAAACATTCAGATTCACTAGAGTGTATGAATATATTGTCATAGTGGTGATGCCTGTGTTTATAAACAGTCATGGAGATTGAAATTTAATTTATAATCAGTTCCTGAACTTTTTTGTGTAAATCTCCAAGGTTTATTTAAAGCTCAGTGAATTAAGAACTTGATATGGCCAGGTACTGTGGCTTACAGCTATAATCCTAGCTACTCAGGAGGCTGAGATCAGAGAGTCATGGTTAGAAGCCAACCTGGGCCTGGAAAGCCTTCACTCTTATCTCCAATTAGCTAGCAAAAAGCTGGAAATGGAGATGTAGCTCAAGTGGTAGAATGCTAGCTTTGAGCTCAGGGAAAGTGCTCAGGCCCTGAGTTAAGCCCTAGGACCTGTACACACAAAAGAGAACTTGCTGTGGCTTTTTTAAATACTATGGAATAATCCATGGTGAACTGAGGCCTAATTATTTTTGGTGTTTTATTGCTAAATACATTATTGTGTTATGTGTTTTAGGCCATGACCACAATGTCTCTTCAGTAGCCATCATGCCTAATGGAGATCATATAGTGTCTGCTTCACGGGATAAAACTATAAAAATGTGGGAAGTGCAAACTGGGTAAGTAAGTTTAGTTGAAGAGGCATAGCTAAAAAGAAAGACAAAACCATACTCCTGATGTTTAGTAATTTTTCTTTCTTTGGCTTAATCTAACATGATCATCATGATAGTTGTTGTACTGACAGTTATATACTTTTTTTTTTTGTCAGTCATGGGGCCTGAACTCAGGTCCTGGGCACTGTCCCTGAGGTCTTCAGCTCAAGAGTAGTACTTTACTACTTGAGCCACAGTGCCACTTCCAGCTTTTTCTGTATATGTGGTGCTGAGGAATCGAGCCCAGGGCCTCATGCATACGAGGCAAGCACTCTACCACTGAGCTACCTTCCTGGCTCCGATTTATATACTTTGAAAGTAAGTTTAAGTAACTCATATACCAGTACATGAGTTCAGTGCTAGAACACTTGCCTAGCCCTCAAGCTATGCACAAGACTCTTAGCTTTAGTTCCTAGCACTACAAAAACAAAAACTTGTCCCTCCCCCCGCCAAAAAAATCCATTAAGTAATATTTCAATATTTCTGTGGGTAAATTAAAATGTAAATAACATTTGTGTTAGTATGGCCCTGTTATGTTGAGCTTAGAATTACACTTAATAGTTGTTGTAAAACCTTAATTGACTGGTTTTGCCCAGATTAGTAAAGCATTGTTTTTCCAGAATCACTGGAAACATTATAAAGCATTGTATTCCTCTGTGTATTTTGCTTTTTCTGATTTTATTGATGTCCCAGTCAGCCTGTATTAGTGTTTGACTTTCTGTCCTACGTTTATCTTGTATTAACCAGGATTTTACATTTATTTTGTTGACTTCGATATGTTTTGTCTAACTTCTTTTATCCTAATGCATAGATATTTTTGTGTTATTTGTGAAAAGTATTCTGATGATTGTTACTCACAATGTAAATTATTACTTACGTTGACAGCTACTGTGTGAAGACATTTACAGGACACAGAGAATGGGTACGTATGGTACGGCCAAATCAGGATGGCACTCTCATAGCCAGCTGTTCCAATGACCAGACTGTTCGTGTGTGGGTCGTAGCAACAAAGGAGTGCAAAGCAGAGCTCCGAGAACATGAGCATGTGGTGGAATGCATTTCCTGGGCTCCAGAAAGTTCATATTCTTCCATCTCTGAAGCAACAGGATCTGAGGTACTATATAATATACATGTCATTTTATGATTTAGTTGCTGAAATCTTAAGACCCTTATATAATGTTTCTATTTTTCAATTTTAGATCTGGTGGCTCATTTAAGAATCTGCATCCTAGAGTTTTTGAATCTTGAAACTCTGACCTTTCCAACATGTAGTTGGGCTTCTTTTTTTAAATTTTTTTTTGTTGGTCATGGGCCTGGGCACTGTCCCTCAGCTCTTCAGCTCAAGGCAAGTGCTCTACCACTTGAGCCACAGCGCCACTTCCAGTTTTCTAGTGGTTTATTGGAGATAGAGTCTCATGGTCTTTCCTGCCTGGGCTGGTTTTGAACTGGGATCCTCAGATCTCAGCCTCCTCAGTAGGTAGGATTATAGGCGTGAGCCACGGGCGCCCAGCTGGGCTTTTCTTTTTTTTGGGGGGGGGGTTCTGGTTTGAACTCTGGGCCTGGGCGCTGTCCCTCAGCTCTTCAGCTCAAGGCTAGCGCTCTACCACTTGAGCCATAGCACCACTTCCAGCCTTTTTTCTTGCTTACGTGCTGCTGAGGAATAAAACCCAGGGCCTCATGCATGCAAGGCCAGCGCTCTACCACTGAGCCACCTTCCCAGCCTGGACTTCCATTTTTTAACCAGTGATTATTGTTGCTGTGAAATGAACCTTGATTTGATGTGCGTTGAGGCTGGGGATTCTCTTTAAGTCCGGTTTCTGCTACACAGCAAGACTTCTTCTCAAAACACAAATAGCCAAAAAAATTACAGAATGGTATTTCCATTAATATGTTGTATGAGCCAAAATTGGTCATATTTTTTGTAGAGGCTTTCATATCATGGATTTCTAATACTGCATCTTAAATTGAAGAAGAAATCACCCTTAATCTGGACTAGTTTTCTGAATGAAACTTACGTTGTGATTCCTCTTGATTTTGGCTGGCCTATCTCATTCATTCCCCCCTCCCCCCCTTCTATCACCTGGGCTTTTTTTTTTGTTTTTTTTAAACTTAATTTTTTTTTTTTTTGTTGGTCGTGGGGCTTGAACTGTGGGCCTGGGCGCTGTTTTTTTTTGTTTTTTTAATTCTCTTTTTTTTTTGTTTTGTTTTTTTTTTTTGCTTACGTGGTGCTGAGGAATTGAACCCAGGGCCTCATGCATGCAAGGCAAGCGCTCTACCACTGAGCCACCTTCCCAGCCCCCTATCTCAGGCTTTTAAGCATGCCAGACAAGTGCTCTTATATCCCACTCAGTATTTTCAAACTCTATTCTGCCCTGTGGTGATTGTTACTTACCATGTGGATCTATCCTGGCTGGACTTTAACTAAAACTTAAAAGTTTTAAAGTCTTTTCCCCCCTTTTTTTCGCCTTTTTTTTTTTTTTTTGGTCGGTCGTGGGGCTTGAACTCTGGGCCTGGGCGCTGTCCCTCAGCTCTTCAGCTCAAGGCGAGCGCTCTACCACTTGAGCTACAGCGCCACTTCCGGTTTTCTGGTGGTTTATTGGAGATAGGAGTCTCATGTTCTCTCCTGCCCGAGCTGGCTTTGAACCACGATCCTCAGATCTCAGCCTCCTGAGTAGCTAGAATTACAGGCATGAGCCACCAGCGCCCAGCCCCTTTTTTCGTTTTTAAAATACTGAGGATTTAATTCAGGGTCTTGTGCTTGCTGAGTTGATAATACTCACTTGAACCATATCTTCTGGCCATTTTTTTCCTTAGTTTTTGTTTTGTTTTGTTTTGGCCGGTCGTGGGGCTTGAACTCTGGGCTTGGGCGTTATCCCTCAGTTCTTCAGCTCAAGGCGAGTGCTCTACTGCTTGAGCCACAGCGCCACTTCCAGTTTTCTAGTGGTTTATTGGAGATAAGAGTCTCACGGACTTTCCTTGACTTTCCTTGCCCAGGCTGGCTTTGAATCGTTATCCTCAGATCTCAGCCTCCTGAGTAGCTAGGATTACAGGTGTGAGCCACTGGTGCCTGGCTTTGCCTTAGTTATTTTTTTAGATAGGGTTTCACATTTTTGCCTTAAGCCAGCCTTAGACCTCAGTCTTCCTACCCTACAGATTCCTTTGTACTGGTTCAAAGGCATTTGTCACGATCATGGCTTACTAAGATAGGATCTTGCTAGCTTTTTGCCTTGGCTGGTCTTGGACTGAGATTCTCTTGATCTCTCTGACTCTCCAAGTGGCATGAGCCACTTTACCTGGTCTTAAGAATCCTTTTTTTTTCCTGTCAGTCGTGGGGCTTGAACCCTAGGGTCTGAGTGCTGTCCCTGGACTGCTTTTGCTCAAGGCTGCTTTTGCTCTACAATTGAGCTTCAGTACTACTTCTGGGTTTTTCTGTTTATGTAGTACTGAGGAATTGAATCAAGAGCTTCTTGCATGCTAGGCAAGCACTCTCACCACTAAGCCACATTCCCAGCCCAACAATCTCTCTGGATTATAGACGTGGTGCTGGGGCTCAAACCCAGTGCCTAGTGCAGACTAGGCAGGATCTCTATCATTGAGCTATATCCTCAGCCCTGATTATAGAGGTTTGTGTTACCTAGATTCATGTATAATCTAGGTGTAGTGTGCAAAGACTTATATGTTTTAATAGATAAAAACAAATTGCATTTTTGTAAAGTATTGGAAATATTCTACAAAGAAGCCATTTAAAGTACTTAGCTGCCTTCTTGTAAAGGAAAATCATTTTTTGTTTTTTTGTTTTTCTATAGACTAAAAAAAGTGGCAAACCTGGGCCATTCTTGCTATCTGGATCCAGAGACAAAACTATTAAGATGTGGGACGTCAGTACTGGCATGTGCCTTATGACTCTTGTAAGTTTGCAAGATCTCCTTGCTTTTTTGGCATCTTCACTGTCTTTTTACCTTTTTTGGATTAGATACTCTATGATATTTTATTAAGTAACCCCAGTTGTTCTAGGATTTAGAATAAGTTCTTTATAAAGATGTTTTTCCTTAAGTTTTTGTAAACCCACTATTGCAGTAACATGAAAGTTATTTCTATAGAATGCCAACTTACATAATCTACAAAGTCATTATGCTGGGAAGGAAGATTCTAGCCTACTGCATCTTTAAAAATTATGTGATACCTCCTGTGGCTTATACAGACGTTTTTTGAGGTATTTGCATCTTTACATTATTGTGAAATTAATCATTCTTACGTTATGATTTGGAGGTGTGTATTTCCCCCTATTGTATAGTATATTGTATATTTCCCTACTGTTGTATAGTCGATCTAGTCTGGAGAACTAAGAAGCCACCACTTAAAAGGCAGAATTTGGATGGAGTGCTAGCGGGCAGAAAGGGCTCCTGTCATAAAGTCCTACCACACTGAATACAATTAACACGGCTTATATAGCCCAAAATCACACGAGGTACATGTAATTAATCTTAACGTAGTAAAAAGCAATCAGATGTGAACACAAAGTAACTAAGAAAAACCAGTGAACTCTGAGATCTAACAAAGATGTTTAAATGTAAGTCAAAACAAATGTGGACACAATCAAGGGAAATCTAGAACCAATCATCTAAGTAAAGTAAAACTTTACTGGAATTTACCAACCCAAAACACATTTGTAATCTAAAGAATGGTCTATTATCAAGGCTTTTGCTTAGACCCAGTATCCTTACTTTACTAGGAGCATTGAGATCTCCAGTTGAGGATATACAAATGCTGAGACACTCTGGTTTGCTTAAAGGAATTCTCAGAGGAATTGTGGATAATTTGGCACCCATGTTTGTTTAGAGATTGTATAGACACTAACCATATCTCCTAAGTGACTGTCTGTATAATAGGAAAGACACATGTGGAGGCATTATAAGGAATTGATGAGAAGAGCCATATGTGTAATTGGGGTGACAGACACACACCACTATGCCCAGCTTTTTTATTGTTAGGGTCTAGCTAATATTTTGCCTTCCTTGAATTCAAACACCAATAAACCTTCCCTCTCCCCCTCCCAAAAAAAAAAAATTTAACTCTGGTAATGTCAGAGTTGAGTTCAGTTATACTATGTTGCAATTCTTTATTTAAAATCAGAAAGCAAAAATAAAATTAGAAAGCAACCAGGCACTAGTGGCTCAGATTTGTAATCTAGATACTCAGGAGGCTGAGATCTGAGGATAATAGCTTGCACCCAGTCCTAAAGAAAAGTCCTCATAAGATTCTTTATCTCCAATTAACCATTCAAAAACAGGAAGTGGAGCTGTGGCTTAAAGTGGTACAGTGTTATCCTTGAGCAAAAGAGCTCAGGGACAGCACTCAGGCCCTGAGTTGAAGCCACACATCTGGCAAAAAAAAAAAAACTAAAATAAATCAGAAAGCAAGTTTATTGTGAATTTCTCCATGATTCTGGCTTCTGTTATTCAACTGAAGTGGGTGCTTCTTTTGTGTTTGGTATGGCCATAAAAACATGGTTGGATTTCTTAGGCTTCTATAAGAAAGACTTTTGTAGTCCTAGCTACTCAGGAGACTGAGTTAGAGAATTGCATTTCAAATCCAGCCTGGGCAGGAAAATCCATGAGACTCTTGATCTCCAGTTTACCTCCAGAAAACTAAAAGTGGAGCTGAGGTCAAAGTGGTAGAGTGCTATCCTTGAGCAAAAAGAACTCAGAAAACACCTCGGCCTGGAGATCAAACACCATGACCAACAGAAAAAAAAGGAAGAAAGATTTCTACCTCTCATGACTGGTACATTTTGTAGGTAGCACAATATACCAAAGTACTTTAAAGTAGGACAAAAGACCTGTCTGTCTCCTTGGCTATCTTTTAGTCTTGGATTTTTGGTTTTCTTGAGATACTGTTTTAGTATGTAGATTAGGCTGACCCACAGTTTGTTATATAGCCCAAGTTTGCCTTGGATTTCAGATCCTCTTGCCTCAACTTTTTAAGCACTAGGAGCATAGACATACGCTTCTATGCTCAGCTCTAATCCTTTCGTTGTTGTTGTTGTTGGTCATGGGGCTTAACCTCTGGGCCTGGGCGCTGTCCCTGAGCTCTTCAGCTCAAGGCCAACACTCTGTCATTTGAGCCACAGCACCACTGCTGGTTTTCTGAGTGGTTTATTGGAGATAAGAATCTTACTGGGTTGGGAAGGTGGCTCAGTGGTAGAGCACTTGCCTTGCATGCATGAGGCCCTGGGTTTGATTCCTCAGCACCACATAAGCAAAAAGAAAAAAAGAATCCTATGGACTTTACTGCACGGCTAGCTTTGAACCACTTTCCTCAGATCTCAGCCTCCTAAGTAACTAGGATTACAGGCATGAGCCAACGGCACCCGGCTTGTCCCTCAATTTTTTAGCTCAAGGCTAGCACTCTATCATTTGAGGCACAGCTCCACTTCTGGCTTTTTGGTGTTCAGATTACCATTTGGTAGTGTTCATATATATCTCTATCCATTTATTTTGCATAACAACTTTTTTGTGTGTGTGTGGTACTAGGGCTTGAACTTGGAGTCTTGGGTTTGCTCAGCTTGCTTGGTCACTTAGGTGGCATACTACCTCTTGGGCCATGCCTCCCGTCCAGAGCTAGTTACTTTGGAGATAGGATCTCCAGGACTTTTTTTCCCCCTGGGCTAGCCTCAAACCACAATCCTCCAGGTCTCAGTCATCTGTGTAGCTGTGAGAACCGTGATCCTCAGATCTCAGTGTCCTGAGTAGCTAGGATTACAGGTGTGAGCCACCGGTGCCCAGCTGACATTCCCATTTTTGTATATAATTTTGGAGGTTATTTATCTTATTTTATTTGGTTTGTTTCAAAGCCAAGGTCTGTGTTTGATCCTAGAGTTTGATCCTAGTGCTCTTAAAAACAAAGATTTTTTTTTTATTTCCAATTAAGTACCAACAAACTGAAAATGGAGCTATAGCTGAAGTGGTAGAGCACTAAACATAAAAACTAAGTGAGCTGGGCCCCAGTAGCTCACACCTGTAATCCTAGCTACTCAGGAAGATGGTGAGAGGAAAGTCTGTGAGACTCTTTCTCTCCAGTTAATCACCAAAAAACCTGAAGTGGTGCTGTGGCTCAGGGTTAGCCTTGAGATGAAGAGCTGAGAGACAGCGCCCAGGCCCTAGGAATGGCACCAATACATATATATCCCATTAAAGGTATTGAACCCCAGAACTTTGTGAGTGCTAATAAGCACTTGCTCTATCACTGACAAATATTCTCCAAGTCCCCTAATTGTAATACAACTTTATACTGCTCCTCTTAGTTACATGTGCCATTTTTACTTTTTGTTTTAAATAGTACTGAGATTTTGGAGTCTCATTCTTGCTAGGTACTTTTTATAAGTTTCTTCAGGGTTTCTAGGGTAAAAAGGTAAAAGTTTGATTTGTCACATTAGAGATAGTTAGCATTTTTGTCCTAGAACTTTTGAAAAAGGACATTCCTGTGTCATTTTCAGTAATGCTAAGTATCTGGGTGCAGTGGCTCACTCCCGTTATCCTAACTACTCAGAAGGATTACAGTTACAGTTAGAAGCCAGTCCAGGCGAAATGTTTGAAAGACCCATCCTCAGTCCCTGAAAGCTAGACATGGTGTACACTTGTCATCCCAGCCATGCAGGTGACATAAATAGGAGAATTTGAAAAACTCAAACAAAAAGCTGTAGATATGGCTCAAGTGGACAGGTAGTATGTATGTCGAGCAAGCTCAAAACCCTGAACTTAAACCCCAGAAATGAAATTTAAGAAAAGAAAAGAAAAAAAAAAGGTTCTGTTGTAATAACATTATTGTATATTATTATATAGATGCTGTTTAATTTACCCGTTTGCTAAGTCAGGTACCTTTTTGTCTTTAAGGTGGGTCATGATAACTGGGTACGTGGAGTTCTGTTCCATTCTGGGGGGAAATTTATTTTGAGTTGTGCTGATGACAAGACCTTACGTGTATGGGATTACAAGAATAAGCGATGCATGAAGACCCTCAATGCGCATGAACACTTTGTTACCTCCTTGGGTATGTATACATCCTGATGTTTCTGAACAAGTACAGTGTGGAGAGCCAGTTGTAAGGGAAGTATTAAGTAGCATTGGGGACTTTTCCAGGTAAGAAATGTCCATGCTATTCCAGGGAAAAATAGAGAAGGCAGGTTCAAACTCCATGGAATTCCTACCAGTTACTCCTTCCCTTGATTAGCTTCATAATAAAGATACTGATTTTGAAAACTGGAATTTTAAAAAGGATACCAAGGTAATCTCTCTTCCCTACTACTATGTATTCAATAAGATGACAATTTATTTTTTGTCTGCATGGGGCGTGAACTCTGGGCCTAGGTGCTGTCCCTGAGCTCTTCAGCTCAAGGCAAGTGCTCTACTTCTGGTTTTCTGGTGGTTTATTGGAGATAAGAGTTTCATGGACTTTTCTGCCAGTCTGGCTTTGAACCATGATCCTCAGATCTCAGCCTTGGTACTAGCTAGGATTATAGGTGTGAGCCACTTCACCCAGAGACAAACAAGATTTTGTATTCAGAAACCTTTTCTTTTTTTTTCTTTTGTCGGTTGTGGGGCTTGAACTCTGGGCCAGAGCGCTGTCCCTCAGCTCTTCACTTGAGCTACAGGGCCACTTCCGGTTTTCTGGTGGTTTATTGGAGATAAGAGTTTCACGGACTTTCCTGCCTGGGCTGGCTTTGAAGTGTGATCCTCTGATCTCAGCCTCCTGAGTAGCTAGGATTACAGGCATGAGCCACCAGCGCCCGGCTTCAGAAACCTTTTCATCTGGCAGGTGTCTACTGTCATGTACTAGGAACTCCAGAAATTATGTTTAATAAGCGTCATCACTATAATATGGATATGGGTCCGGATGTGTGTGTACATGCTGGTCCTGGGGCTTGAATTCAATGAATGGGCACTGTTACTGAGTTTCTTTTGTTCAAGGCTAGCCTCTACCACCTGAGCCATAGCTCTACTTCTGGCTCTTTTAGTAGTTTTGTCTTTGTTTTTGTTTTGTTTTGTTTGTTTTGTTTTGTTTTGTTCACCCTGTCCTAGGGCTTGAACTCATGGCCTGGGTACTGTCCCTGAGCTTCTTTGCTCAAGGCTAGCGCTCTACCACTTGAGCCACAATGCCACTTCCGGCTTTTTTCTTTTTGCTTATGTGGTGCTGAGGAATCGAACCCAGGGCCTCAGGCATGCAAGGCAAATGCTCTGCCACTGAGCTTCCCAGCCCCAAGGCTAACACTCTTATCACTTGAGCCATAGCTCCACTTCTGGCTTTTTCTGCTTATGTGGTGCTGAGAAATCAAACCCAGGGCTTCATGTATGCTAGGCAAGCACTCTACCACTAATCCACATTCCCAGCCCCCCCCCCCCCCTTTTTTTTTTTGGCGGTCATGGGGCCTAAACTCTGGGCCTGGGCACTGTCCATCAGCTCAAGGCTTGGATTCTACCTCTTGAGCCATAGCGCCACTTCTACTTTTTCTGTTTATGTGGTGCTAAAGAATCGAACCCAGGGCCTCATGCATGCAAGGCAAGCACTCTACCACTGAGCTACCTTCCCAGCCGCTCCCAGCCCTTTTTTAGTAGTTTTTATTGGAGATAAGAGTTAACTGACAAGTGCTAGTGGCTAATGCCTATAATCCTAGCTACGCTGGAGGCTGGTATCTGAGGGTTGTAGTTCAAGGCCAGCTGGGGCAGAATTGTCCCTATGAGACTCTTATCTCCAATTAATCACCCAAGAACTGGCAGTGAAGCTGGGTGCCAGTGGCTCACATCTGTAATCCCAGCTACTCTGGAGGCTGAGATCTGAGAATCAGGGTTCCAAGCCACCTGGGGCAGGAAAGTCTGTGAGACTCTTATCTCCAATAAAAAACCACCAAAAAACCAGAAGTGGCGCTGTGGCTCAAGTGGTAGAATGCTAGCCTTGAGCTGAAGAGCTCAGGGACAGTGCCTAGGCCCAGAGTTCGAGCCCCACAATCGACAATATATATATAGTCAGGAAACTTTAGTGAAATGAGTTAATCATTACCTTAGGAATAATAAAGGATTAAATGTAAAGCATTAGTAGTAAGCCTGGACCATAAGTGTTTATCAAATAGATACTCTGAGACTTTCCTTTTTATTAGATTTGAGCCTCATTGTAAGATTGTTTAGGCTTGGCATTTTTATTAAGGTGGATAGGTTATATAGCAAAACATGGATATTTAGTCTACATGGTAGGGATATTGTTGTCTGCATGGTGGTGTTCAACCATAATCCCAGCACTTAAGAAACTCAGGTAGAAGGATTGCAAGTTCAAGACCGATCTTGCCTGTGTTGGAGGTGTGATTTAGCTGCTAGCCAGTGAACTCAGCAAAAGCTGAGTTTGAGTTCTGGTCTCTGAAAAAAGCATGGAATGGATTACATAAGTAGATATCATTTGAACAAAATGTAGTTATTCTTTTTTTCTTTTTTCTCTTTTGGTCATGGAGCTTGAACTTGGTTCTGAGCTTTTTTTTTTTTTTTTTTGGGTCATGAGGCTTGAATTTGTTCTGAGCTTTTTTTTTTTTTTTTTTGGTCGGTCATGGGGCTTGAACTCTGGGCTTGGGCTCTGTCCCTGTGCTCTTCAGTCAAGGCGAGCGCTCTGCCGCTTGAGCCACAGCACCACTTCCGGTTTTGGTGGGGGGGAGGGTATTGGAGATAAGAGTCTCATGAACTTTCCTGCCCGGGCTGGCTTTGAACCGCGATCCTCAGATCTCATCCTCCTTTTTTTGGGGTCCAATCTTGGGGCCTGAACTCGGCCTGGGCACTGTCCCTCAGCTCTTCAGCTCAAGGCTAGCGCTCCACCACTTGAACCACAGCACCACTTCCAGCTTTTTTCTTATGTGGGGGTGAGGAATCGAACCCAGGGCCTCGAGCATGCAAGGCAAGTGCTCTACCACTGAGCCACCTTCCCAGCCCAGATCTCAGCCTCCTGAGTAGCTAGGATTACAGGCATGAGCTGCTGGCACCTGGCTATGGTTCTGAGCTTTTTTTGCTCAAAGCTAATGCTCCACCACTTTGAACCACTGCTTTACTTTAGTTTTCTGGTGGTTAATTGGAGGTAAGAGTATGCTCAGACTGGCTTTGAATCATGATGCTCACCTCTCAGCCTTCTGAGTAGCTAGGATTACAGGCATGTGCCACCAGCATCCAGCAAAAATTCTTGACACGTGGACTTGGCTTCTTATTTTATGACTCAGTAAAAAGTTAGACCTGTCTGAATCTGATTTGAAAACAAGCTTTTTCTTTTTCTTTCAGATTTCCACAAGACGGCCCCCTATGTGGTTACTGGCAGTGTAGATCAAACAGTAAAGGTGTGGGAGTGCCGTTGATTCAGTCTCATTTGGCCCCTCCTCCCTTTTTCCTCTGGATGCACTCTGATGATACCATGGTCCCCCATTGAGCTCTGTTTAAATAAATATTGTCCTTTCATGTAAATTATTCTGGATGTAGATTGAGCTTATTAAATGTTACACACAAAGTATTCATGCATGGTGAATCCAAATTGTATACTGTAAATTTACATACGTTGTCTAGAAGTACCATAGGGTTTAAAAACCTGGGCTGGCATTGGTCACACCAGGCCTACAAGGGCAGAAGTTAAATAAATTGAACTAGGGCACTAAACTGAATAGTTGACAGTGTCATTTATGTTGGATTATAATTCCTGTTTTTCTTTCTGCTATCTGTTGGTGCCTGACTTGATGGCCTCATTTGGGGGAAAAGTGGTGGTTATTAGGGCTTTTTCTGAAATGTGTATCTATGTAACATCACTTAAGTGTGCTTAATAAATCTAAAGATGTTAGATAATAAGAATTCTAAATCTGCAGAACCATCTATGTAATTTAATGGGGATTACACATTGGAATTTTTGTTATGACCCATTTGCCAAATCAATAGGATATGTTTGTTTTGGCGGCCTATCAAGCAAAGTATAGTGGTATATTTATGTAAGAAAATGATTGTAAATCTCAATAAGAAAAATCTCAGCAGCTAATAGCAAATCATTTCTTCCATTTGGGTCTTAATGCTTTGTAAACAGGTTAATAACACTGTCATAGTCTAAGCTTCTATTTTCCACACTAGATCTGCTTCTAGTTGTATTCTCCATACTATTAGACTGTATAGTGATGTGACTTCCAAGTAGAATTTAATCTTCCCATTGAGTGTCATGGTATAAATCACTATTTGTTTATGATGTTTTTTTAGGGATGTGCAATGTGCATTACATAATGACAAAAATATTGAAAAGGTTATGTTTGCCATTTTTAAAGGAGTGGGAGAAATACAGCAGTTTGTTTTTCAAAGTGAATCTGATAACACTTCGACTATGTTTCTTTTGACAAGTTAAAAGACAGGGTTTAATGGAGTATGCATAAAAATGTACTGTTTTTCACCTTTTGTTTATATAGAAATGTTTGTAAGTATATGGGCCTATCTAAAAGTGGATATGTCTGTATGTGTCTATCACACACAACCTCCATGTTCTCGGGTGTTGAGTTCTTGAAGAAGCTCTAAAACCATACAAGTAAAATGAATCTTGCTGTGGAATACCGCACCATGCTTTAGAACAACCCCTTTTTGACCCTAATGCTTCTGAAAAACAAGTTGGGGAGGAGGGGACGGACGTGTTTCCAGCCCAAGGAAAGCCACTTCCTTTGTCCCCTCTAATGGAGCCCTGGAGCGTTTTACACATCCCCAATAAGAGTGTATATTTTGATCCAGAGTTACTACAAGTAGATTTAAGAGAATTTTTGCCCATGACTTTTGGAACACTATTCCATTGATGTTCATTAATAAAGAATTCCATTGTTTAGCTAACCAACAGTTTTTTTTTTAATGAAAGTCATTTGAAAAATTAACAGAAGCAATGAAATAACAGTGGCAGTTTAACAAAAGATACTTTTTTTCTGGATAGCATTTTATTCATTTTGTGTAATATGTGAATTTTTAAGCCCCCTTTTATGTATTTAATGGAAATTTGATTCCTGGGAAAGACAAAGGGTGAGAGTTAATGTCCTGTACATACACACACAGAATAGGCAACCTATTAACTAGAAGCAGCTTAATGTCTACATTGTGTCTTTATGTTTGTTTGCTTGTTTGTTTTTAGTAATTCCTGAGAGTTGTCTCTGGAAGGGAAAGTGTTTTTGAGAAGTAATGGCTATTTTTGAGGACAAAAATTACATCTTAAGCTAGTTCCTTAAATTCAGTAGGTTAATATTCAGGACAATATTGCCTCGCAACCCTGCTTACATTGAGGAGTCTTTTCCCTCTGGCTGTTCTGACTAGATTTTTCTCCAAAAGCTATGGAAAATATCTTTGTTCTCGTTTGCTGCTATTTTCTGTCCTATTTCAAGAAATATAAATACATAGAAATGGTGCATCTTAACATTTGTTCATGTATAAATGTCCTTTAATTCCATTTTAGCATGTAGCAACATGAATCGTTTCAGGGTAAGCCACAACATCTAGAAATCCCTCACAGATGTAAACAATCAGAAGAGGGATGGTAGCAAAGTGGAGGAACAAAGCTGCTCTCCACTGGGTTGCTTCCCCTGCAGCTTGAAGTGACTGTTAGTGATGAGGGAGGATAGTTCCTCTGTACAGTTACCCTTGCTTGAGAGATTGCCACAGCCTGCTGCTTAGATGAGTTACCAAACACCCTCCATTTAAGAAGCAGCGGCCATTGAATCTCAGGGATGGTCCACAACTGGATCCAAATGTGTAAGGAGCCCTGTTTGACTAGTGAAGTGGGGTGGGGGAGAGCAATCCATCCACCATCTGGAATCAGATTTGCAGTTTCCTGCCCTGTTGATGCCCTTTCTTTCTGTGTTCCCTCTCTGTCTGCTGTCTAACCTGTGCCTTGCCTGGGATGAGGACAATGATGAGGTTACTGGTTTGGATTGTAAGTAGAGGACTTTATTCGTTGATTTAGAGGTTCATTGCTGCTTTGTCACTTTCTCAATCAAATTGGCCATTAAGAAATAAAAAGCTGGTAGAATTGCATCCTCAGATGATTCTTGACTGTGTGTGTATGTGAGTGTGTGTGTGTATGTGTGTGTGTGTGTGTGTGTGTGTGTGTGTACAAACACATTCCAGCACCACCCTAATTACAATATGCCCAAGAAGTCCTAGCTGCGTTCTGAGAACGTAAGCCATGGAAATGGGTGTACACATCGCTTGGAGAATAGTTGCTTTTGACATGGCATCTTGCACTTTAGGAGACTAAGACCGTCCTGTTTTGTCTGTGTGGTGTGACCAGTGGTGTCCCCAGAGCACTACCCAAAATCACTAGTGTTAGCAAGCTGTCCCGGGCTGTGGAGCACAGTAGTCCTTTGGAAGCTTTGGCTCTAGACTCACCAAGCCCAGTCTCCTTCCTCACTGTCAGTGCCCTGCTCTCCTGTTTGCCTCTTTCTTTTTCTATGTGAACTTTCAGATATCACTCATTAAATAGCCTTTTCTTTTTTAATTTAAAGAAAAACTATCCTAAAACAAAAGACCATTTTTGTTTGTTGGCAGTGGTGGCTTGATAATCCTTAAAGCAACTGAAGTTGAAATGGAAGGAACAGGCACTTGAAGTGATGACTCTTTCTGTCCAGCTGTATATAAGTCTGACGTGCTCATCTAGATGATGCAAAGAATCTCCTGGTAGAGAAGCGATTTGTACAAGATTGGTGGGGAAAGTTTTGGGTTTTCTTTCCAGTGGGGTGGGTGGGGGGAGGAGGGCAAGCTAGATTTACAAGTCACGACTGGACTGGACTGGCCTTTTTATCTTTCCACTTTATCATGTAAGTAGCTGCTTTCTTGTCGTGACTATCCTTCAGGCATCTCTAAAGCTCACTTCGAAGATGTTAGAGATACAAACACACAGATCTTCGAGTTAGCCATCAGTCCCGACAGACATGAAGGCCAGCACTGATTCCAAATGAACATTGCAGAGGTGGTAATTGGAGAAAACAGTTCCCAGATTGTAAGAGTTCACTGAAGATTATTGACACAATTAAAAAAAAAATCAGTAAAGGAATGTATATAATACTGCTCTTGTGTTTTACAGTAAGATTTGTTGCTCTCAGACTGTGTAAAACAAAATTTATTCATGTTTTCTGCATATTAAAAATCTTATTGTACCAATTGGTAAACTATTAAATGCCTATAAAACTAGATGTGAATTTTTTTTTATCTTGTGTACAGCTCATGTCTTGATTGAAAGTGACGCCTCATAGAGCAAGACTTCAGTTGATCTCAGAGCAGCAGAGTCTTGATGGAAGGCTTTTCTTGAGGACAGTGCCAGCAGTGGCCTGTCTTCTTCCCTCTAGTTCAGAGGAAGCCAGGTGGGCCTGCACAGAACTACTGGACAGCTGTAGCTCTACAGCTAGGAGCCAGCAGTGGTCTATGACAGCCCCTGCAAAGAGCTCAGAGATAAAGGCCTGCCCTCTTCTGTTAGTGAATGAGCCTCTTTGGAATCATGAAGATGCTTTATTATTATTTATTTTTAATTTTTTTGTCCACCATGGGGTCTGAACTCTGGGCCTGGGCAATGCCTCTCAGCATTTCAGCTCAAGGCTAGCGCTCTATCACTTGAGCCACAACGCCACTTCTGGCTTTTTCTGCTTATGTAGTGCTGTGGAATCGAACCCAGGGCCTCATGCATGCAAGGCAAGCACTCTACCACTGAGCCACCTTCCCAGCCCGATGCTTTTATATTATTTTCAAAACAAGACATCTTTCATCCTTTCTCCAGACACTCCTGGCTCCCTCCCCATTTGGGCAGGTGATTGCCATGTCCTGGTTAGCCTGCATTCTTTCCAACTCATGTACAAACTACAGATGTTAAGCGGCTCTTTTCTTGCAGCCCAGTTATTTTCCTGATGCCTTTCCCCCCATCCAGGATTGAGATCCTGGTGTGAGGCCTGACCACTGTCCTGAGGGGTAGAGGTCTAGCTGTAGTGTCACTATTGTGATAGGCAAGAAGCCTGTGCACAGCACACACTACACCACACGTCCCTCCAGGATGTATGGCCTTTTTTGTTCCTGGAGGAGGGTAAGAGAAATTAAAGGAATTCCAGAGGAAAGTACTGCATCTTGGTGCAGTTGCTTTCCCTGTTAGTCTGGTCAAGTAGCAAAATCTCATAGGGTAACAGTTCTCAAGGTGTCCCCTACCCAGCAGCATCTGGTCCCCCTTAGGACCATTGAAACATTTTATTTAAAAGTTATTGCCACATAAGCCATATTTGCTTAATTTTTCAAGTAGAGCTGTAGTCTCTTCTGGAGGGCTTGCTGGACCATGGTCCTATGTATGCTTCCCAGGTGGCTGAGGTTATAGGCATGAGCCATCCCATCCAGCTTTATTTGTTGAGATAAAGATGTTGGCCTTAGCTGACCGGGAACCATAATCCTGTTTCAGCCTCTCAAGTACTGGAATTAAAACGGGCCATTCACTGCTTGACTCCAGTTCTCAATTTTAACCTGCCCTCCAGATGCGCAAGCCTGACAAGAACTGCTTTTAGTATTCGGCGTTTCGCCTAACAAATTTGACCCTAGGGTCCCACAACCTGTGATTTGATCTGTCCTTTCTCCCTTTCCCGCTGACAGTTCATTCATCAGTGTTCCAATGGCAGTCTTTCCCACCTGGCCCTGTCCATGAACATGAACAATTAGTACAAGATAGAATTTCAAATACCTGAAAGATGGCCTCTCGTCCTTGTGCCTACCGTTTCACCACATCGCACCCTGCTGCTCGGCCATTATGGGGTTGGGGCAAGTGATGAATAAACAAGAATAGTGCTGCCCAAACTTGCCCACCTCTTTCAATGTGACTCAGTATTTATTGTACCTTCAACAGTATGTATGTATCTGATTCCATTTTATTTTTTTGGTCCGGTTGTGGGGCCTGAACTCTGGGCCTGGGCGCTGTCCCTCAGCTCTTCAGCTCAAGGCTAGCACTCTACCACCTGAGCCACAGCGCCACTTCCAGCTTTTTTCTTTTTGCTTATGTGGTGCTGAGGAATTGAACCCAGGGCCTCATGCATGCAAGGCAAGCGCTCTACCACTGAGCCACCTTCCCAGCCCCTCTGATTCCACTTGTAAGTCAGTTTCACCCCACTAGTGGGGTGCTTTGCTTCACCTTTAAGGTTGCCCACCTGACGATGTGAACCCACATGGGGCTGAGGAAGTAGTCTGGGCCCATCAGGATATCTTCAGCTACAGGACATGTAAGGATTCCTCCACTAACTGATAGGAACAGCTTTGAGGATGCAAGTGGACAGGTGAAACAGCTTAAAGTTTGTTAACTTGCATTGGGAATCAAATCTAAAGTCTTGTGGTAGGCAAGTGCTACCACTGAGCTGCATCACCAACTGTTAAACTTTAAATTGAAGTCACATGCATGTTAAGAGAAAATCAAACTGGGCACTGGTGGCTTATGATTATAATCTGTTAGTAGGAGGCTGACATCTGAGGATTTCAGTTCAAAGCCAACCTGGACAGAAAGTCCGTGAGACTTACCTCCCCTGAAATGTGGAAGTAAAACTGGCACAAGTGTACAGCATTAACCTTGGTGTAACAAGTGCTATAATAATGAAACCAGCCTCAGCTTTCTATGACCTTGTCTGCAAGAGTGCCACCAAAGTCCTGACACGACAAAAGGCACTGATACCTCTCCTTAGATGTCACTTCAAATGGTAAGGTCCCCAGCTGGCTCAGAAGCCAACCTAAAAAGGCTTCTAAAGGTGCACAAGGCCCTGAAGGCTAGCTAAGCGTACCACCGAATGAGCAACATCACCCCATCTCCTTGTGGTCCTTCCACAGCAACCGCCCTCAGGTCTTCCTGCGTGGGGCTCCTCCTCCAGGCTGCATTAGCCCTCTAGAGGTGGCTCTAAGATGGACGTAATCCATGCTCAACACCCACCTCCTGGCCAGTGCCACCCTATCTTCCTACAGCAAGCGAAAGGCAGTGCAAGTGTCCAGCTAGTCTAGTGACTGTACAGGACTGTCTGCCTGTGGGACAAGCCTGTGACACACACCCCCTCCCCCACTTGAGCTTTACCATCAGCGCAGCTTACAGAGCACACAGGTGAAGCTGGCACAGCAGGTTCCAAAAACTCACTTTATTCCAATGTGAAATGAAGACGTGATGGTTTAAAAACAAGAAAAAGTTCTTGATCAGCCATGGGGATGCCTCGCTTGCTAGCTCACACCCGCTCCCTTTGAAACAAGGTACCTGGACGGACCCTCCCCAGCAGCAGCCTGGGCCAGCCCCAGGCAGAGGCCCCAGCCAGAGCAGCTTCCTTGGCTTGCAGGACAGTGCTCTCCTCCCCCGACAGCAGGCACAGGGAAGCAACACAGGCAGGCGGCGGGGGAGCCAGGGCAATGGGGACCCCCACCACCCCAGAGCTAGTCTGTAGGTGCTTGTGTGGCAAGGGCCAGGTCAGAAGCTGGGCTCCACTGAGAGGTGACATTTACTTCTGGCAACAATCCCCAGACACCTTCCCCCCACCAATGTGCGTTAGGCAGCTTGGGTTAAAATGGGGAGGATACATTCAATTTAGACGGTGGCTCCCAAGGTTATCCCCACCTGGGGTGCAGGGAGGCAGGTTGGAGGGAGCCATGGCAGTGCCTCCTGCTGGGCCCAAGGATGTCTGGGGGGGTCTACAACCTCTTCCCCTCACCCTGAAGGTTATGGCCAGGCCAGGCCCAATCCACATTAGTAAAACCACCAGAGTTTTCATCTTGCCACCAGACTAAAGTGCATCCCAACCATCTAGCCCTGTCACTAGAGCTCAAGCTCCCCCTTCAAGACACAGGAAAGCCCCCCTCCCCCATCTTTTTTTGGCTTAAACCTGAACTGCAAGCCAGGCTGGGCCCAGGGATAGTGGCAGCAAAAGCAGCAGCCATAATGTCAAACATACAAATGACCTGAGAAGTGGCATCTGCACGTCATCCACTCAGCACTGACAAGGGCTATGTACAGGTTAGGACGGGCAGACGGAGACATTCAGGACATGGACATACTCGCACACACCTGCCTGAGGGCGGGGTCTGAGGGGCGCCTGCCCCCCACTGATGCCCACACACTCCATTCACGTGTCTTCAACTAGGTCTCTGTATCGTGTATTCATTGAACCAGTGCAAAAACATCTTTGGGGGAGGGGGGACAGGCAGGCCAGGCTGGGGTCCCAGGAGAATGCTGGGGTGGGTGGGGTGGAACGTGGAAGAAGAGGGGCTGGCTTCCTCTCCGATCTGCAGGGCATGCCCCCTTTTCCTGGAGTCTGTCTGGATGGCTGGGTAACGGGGCCGGGACCGCTGACTGTCCATCTCCCTTTCTATCCTTGCAAGCTCAGGGAAGAAGGGTCCTTGGCAAGCTGGGGCTGGGTGCCCATGTCCTCTGGGGCTCCCGCTGTCTCGGGCTCAGTGGCCATGGGCTCCTCAGTCTTATCCCTATTTTTGCTGGCCTCCTGGAGCTGATGTCGCCGCGCCACCTCAGCCTTCAGATTCTCCAAGTCTTTTTGGCTGTGTGGAAGGAGAGGGGTGAAGGTCAGGGTAGTTGCCCTGCTGGCGTTACACATACACTCGTGGCACAATCAACCTCTGTGCTTTATTGAGAAGTGGAACGTAGGTTTCCCTCCCAAAAGCAGAAAGGCTACAAAGTGCTAAAAAAAAAAGTCGAAGCTCCATGTAACCAAGAGAGCTAGCAGCTAAGGCCTGGCTTGGCAACCAGGCATCCTGCTATTAAGAGCAATGTCCTAAGTTTAAACCCTAGAACTACAGAAAATAGGACGGCACCTCATGCACTGGAAGAACCAGAGGAAGAATGGAGCCACTTCTATCTATATTGGATACAAAAAACAGGGTTGCTAAACAAGTGCTCTACTGCTTGAGCTATGTCCCAGCCCGAAGATACATGTTAAGTATATCATTTAACACAACTCCGAATACATGTATGCCACCATCTTGCATTAAAAAGACTTGAGTGCTAGTGGCTCATACCTGTAATCCTAACTACTTAGGAGGTTGAGAACTGAAGGTCATGGTTTGAAGTCAGCCTTGTCAGGAGAGTTTGTCAAACTAATTTTCAAGTAACCACCAAAAGGCCAAAAGTGAAGCTGTGGCTCTAGTGGAGAATGCTAGCCTTGACCACTAAAGCTCAGAGTCAGCACCCAGGTCATTAGTTCAAGCCCCAGGACTAGCACAAAGAGAGAGGGAGAGAGGCAGAGAGATGGATGGAAGGAAGGAAGGAAAGGAAGAAAGGAAGGAAGGAAGGAAGGAAGGAAGGAAGGAAGGAAGGAAGGAAGGAAGGAAGGAAG
>NW_012267247.1:8070148-8080819 GCF_000151885.1 Dipodomys ordii
AAGGAAGGAAGGAAGGAAGGAAGGAAGGAAGGAAGGAAGGAAGGAAGGAAGGAAGGAAGGAAGGAAGGAAGGAAAAAAAGCGTAGCTATTCAGCTGACATGCAATTTCTGGCAGGAGTCATGAGGAACCTCTTTATCACTGCAAACACTTCACTTTAACTGCATCAATGGAAGTGACTTCAAAAAAAACCCAAAGCCGGGCCCCTGTGGCTCACGCCTGTCTATAATCCTAGCTACTCAGGAGGCTGAGATCTGAGGATCACAGTTCAAAGCCAGCCCAGGCAAGAAAGTCCACGAGACTCATTTCCAATTAACCACCAGAAAACAGGAAGTGAAGGTGTAGCGCAAGCGGTAGGGTGCTGGCCTTGAGCACAAGTGCTCAGGGATAGTGGCCAGGAGCTGAGTCCAAGCCTCATGACCAAAAAAACAAAACCAAACAAAAAAACAATAACCCCCAAACCACAAACCTAAAGGCCAATTGCCAATGGGGAGGGGTGGAAGGCTTCACCTGAGAGGAATGAACAGGATGCCATTGATGACATTGAGCTGCTCCAGGACACTGGCCATGCTGGGGGCTGTGAACTGAGTGAGAGGTGGGAAGATGGCTGGTGAGCACAGCCAAGCAGCCAGGGTAGGCCCACCATCCCATTAACCCATCCCCACTGCCCCCCACTACCTTGAGGGGTGGGATGTTGGCACTGGAGCCATTGCGGTAGATCTCATTCATGGTGCGCTGCAGGGCCACAGCCTGCTGGGTCAGGCACTTGAGGTACTCAGAGCTTTCCTTGGTCTTTTCGTGGTCCTCACCCAGCTACAGGGGACAGGGGGCCAATGCAGGAGGGGATCAGGGCACCAGGCTATCCATGGCCCATAGGTCCAGCCTGCTGCCCACCATGCCCACCTGGGTCTTGTAGATGGTATAGCCTTCTTTCTCGTGCTGCAGGGCTGACCGGAACTCGGCTTTGCTCTCATAGACGCGGGCAACAAGGTGGTGGCTGTAAGGAGGCAAAGCAGAGATGTGAGGGGCCTTCACAGACACTCAGGAGCCTTCACAGGGTGAAGAAGTCTGCCTGCCCCTCTCCCAGGGGCCTCCAGCAAGGACCACACAAGGCCAGAGAGCAGAGAAGAGGCTGAGCTTGAAAGAACTTCCCTCCTAAGTCGGTGCAGACAGCTTGGGTCCCTCCCTGGCCTCATCAAAGGCACATGGGGTGTCAGGGGTCTGGCCAGCGCGGCCTCACCTGAGGGCCACCTTGAGGGCCTTGGGCCCATGGTACTTGATGCTGACGGCCAGCGCGTTTTCCAGGAAGCGCAGCGACAGGTCGTACTCCATCACACCGTGCAACACCAACCCTATGTTGTTCTGGGGGCAGGGCAGAAGGTGTGAGGACCAGGTCAGCTCCCACTTCCCTGGACCAAGGCTGGTCCCGGCTGCCCGGGGCCCCGGCACTCACATCCAGAAGTGCCATTTCAGGATGGTCCTCCCCGAACACAAGCAGCATGAGGTAGCGGGCGCGGTACAGCAGGCTCAAGGCGGTAGACAGCTGGCTGCTGGCAAAGCAGTACAGGGCCAGGTGCATCTGCGGGTGGGGCCATGGTGGTCAGGGCGGCTGTGGGCTCTGCCCCGTGCACCCCAGACCTAGATGGCCACTCACGTATTCCTGGATGGTATTGGGGTGCTCAATGCCCATCACTCGCTCGCTCATCAGCACTGCCTTCTGTTGGTTGCTCAGGGCCTGGGAAAGGGGATGTCAATCCCAAGTGGGCATTCCCTCACTCAAAAGCCCAGGCTGCCCCTGCCCATCCTGGTCCACCCCGGCCCTTCCAATCTTCCCGCAGCAGTGAGGGCCACAACTAGCTGCTGTGATTGTGGAAGTCCGAGCCCCACTGAGACCTTCCAAACCCCCTCCCACTCCATGCAAACACGCATGCAAAGCTAAAGCTACACAGAAAATACATTCCTTAAATACATTTTCTTTTAAGCTCATACCTAGTCAAAGGATAAAACAGTTCTCTAAGGAGGGCTGGGGGCATAAATAAGGCACAG
Source organism: Dipodomys ordii (assembly GCF_000151885.1). Classification (NCBI taxonomy): domain Eukaryota; kingdom Metazoa; phylum Chordata; class Mammalia; order Rodentia; family Heteromyidae; genus Dipodomys; species Dipodomys ordii. Next base: position 8,072,192 of record NW_012267247.1, read on the forward strand.
AGACCCCAGAAATAGTCTTTCAATGCCCAGGAGCCAGTGAGGCAGCCTGAATGCAGGACTGCAGATTTAAACAACAGAACTGCTGGGCAGCCATCCAGCACCACAGGGGCAAGGCCGGCTACCGGCCAGCCTAGTCACAGCTAGCCACAGGGACTCAGCATTCACCTCCCTATGTCCCTCAAAGGGGAGGCGCTGTTGTCCCCTTATCAGAGCACAGGCGGCTCCCTCACTCCCCCAGGCCGGCGCTATGGGGCAACTAAGAACAGGTGAGCTTTGGGCTCCCTCTCTCCTCCACAGAACCCCAGCTGCCACCCTCTCTGCCAAAGTCCCACAGGCCTGGACGCTCCCGGCAGCCAGCAGGCCCCACAGCCTGCGGCGCGCTCAGGCGCTGCTGCCTACCCACCTCGGCATAGTCACCCATGATGTAGTGGAGGCGGGCCAGGAGGCGCAGGCAGGCGCAGATCTCCACGTGCATGGCCCCATACACGTTGTTGAACAGGTTCAGGGCTTCGTTGATGAGCTCGCAGCCCTCCTTTAGGAAGCCTGCAGAGCAGCAGTCCCAGGCAGCAAGGTCAGGGCTGGGTGAGAGGGGCCCCCGTGTCCCCCAGCCTGCCTGGCCACGCACCCTGCTGGACTTTGGCCTGCCCACTTTGGAAGAAGTGGAAGGCATCCGAGGCTTTGGGGTTGACGTGTTTGACCACAGGGAAGATGTTGAGCACGTCCTCCTCAGTGAAGGCAGGCTTGTGGCGGCTGTCGAAGCTGTACTCCTTCAGCAGGATCTGGGAACAGGACCCGCACCCACAAGCAGCCTCAGCCAGTGGCCTGGGCCAGGAGGGGCCCACAGAGCTGGGGCATGGCAGGAGACAGTGACCTACACCCACCTGGATTCCAGTCTTCAGGGAGATCTCCCGCAAGAGGGTTATCTTTTGCAGGCCATAGGTCTCCACAGCCTGGTCCACGGAATCACTGCAGGAGGAGCAGGGGCCCTGAGCAGCCCAGCACCCATGTCTGTCCCTCTGGAGCTCTGCTTCTCCATCTAACCCATGAGCCCAGCCCTTTGCCCTCCAGTGTTCAGAGCAAATGGCTCCCAGCCCTGCATCCCACCGCCAGTAGACCAAAAGGCTCCTCCCAGCTCTCCTCACTCGGCTGCCTACGGGTTATTCTGCCCTAGACCCACTCCCCATGCCCCACGCCCATCACATCCTGTGTCCCCAGCGTCCTATGCCCGCACCACTCGAGGTCAAAGTCGAAGTAATTCTTGGCCTCCTGACAGATATTCTTCCAGAGCTCCTGGGGGGTCATGACGGCCCAGGCGGTATTATCCAAGGCCCCTGGAGGCCGGTTTTTCCTCCTCTTGTTCCTCTTCTTGGAGACCAGCTCATCAGCAGGCAGGTGGGCCACAGGGTTGGGGTAGGAGCTCAGGAAGCAGTTCAGGAAGTGACTGATGGCAGCTGAGAGGCCGGAGAGCTCAACTCCCTGAGAGGGAAGTTTAACCAGTCACAAGCGTCTTCGTTCCCAACCTAGAACTTTCCCCCCAAAGCCCCTGCCACCCAGGAAGGCCCCTGACAGGCTGGGGAGGGGTGGTGGCACCTGTAAGTAGGTCTTGAAGATGTGCTTGGCGGAGCGTGTGATGAGCTCTCCAATACCAATTTTCTGAGGATTTAAACAAGTCTTGCTCAAGCCCCTTGCTACCACCCTGGCCACCCCTCTCACCTGACTGAGCCCCACTCACATAGATGTGGTCCAGCTGGCTGCGGGCTGGGCTCCGCAGCACTAGGTCCAGCACCTTGCCCAGGTAGCGCATGTTGATGCCACGCTGGCGCATCACCTCAGCCAGTGTGGCTCCATCCATGGGCAGCACCGCGTGGTCTGTGCAGTCTTTCACCTGTGGGCTGAAGCAGGTCAAGGCCCAGCCCAGGCCCTGTGCCTCCACCCTGTATCTTCCCAGGAAAGTCCTGTCCTAGGAACCTGTTTGGAGGCCCCAGCTCCCAGGCAGGAAGAAGAGACATAGTGGCAGAAGGCCACAAACCCGTCCTGGCCTTCCTGCAGCACAGAGAGTAGGGTAGCAGCCCTCCCCCTGGGAAGCTGGGCCCATGGCTCATGGGTGAAGAGCTGGGAGCCCTCGGGGGGCACAGGCTCTTCCCTGATCCCATGAGAAGCAGCACAGGTGGCTAGGTGGGGCCACAGCATTACCCCCACCTGAAGGCCTAGCCTTGGAGGCTCAACCATGTGAGACAGGTGTACCACCTGACACGGCTGCCTGCCTAGGAGGAAGCCAGTGTGTCACCCGAAGAGCCCAGAGACCAAGACTCCCAGCTTTAGCAGTACAACGCCTGTGCCCACTCTTCCTCAATCACTTGGGGTCAGGTTCCCCATGTGAAATGGGGATGGTCACTTGGCCAAACCTCCTCACAGGCCAGAAGACACTCAAGCAGTTGCCCCCCAAAGTCCCACAGATATCCAGAGACAAATGCAGGGGCCACCAGAGACCAAGGCAACCCTTCCCCCACCCCCTCCTTCAGCCCCTTCCTCACCAAGCCAGGGATCTGGCAGGAGAGCAAGAAGGCAGCAGCATCTTTTAGAAGTTGCTTCTGGTCCCGAACTTCGTCCTGGCAGGACTCAGGGAAGCGAACCCCTGGAGGAGAGTGGACAAGCTTGAGCAAGGTAGGGGTAACAGTAGACAAATGCTCCCTAGAGCTGGTAGACCATGCTCAGCAAGCCAGCCAGTATTCATGGTCCCAAGTCCACCCCACAATGCTCTGCCCCCGCCCACAGGGCTCCGGATGCCTGCTTGCCTGGTGAGAAGATATCAGGGTTGAAGCGAATGTCAAAGGCTGTGCTGCTGATGGACCCCACAGCCTTGCACGCATTGCGGATCACCTCTCGGCTCCGGGGGTCTGCTGTGGAAACACATCACAGTGGAGGTGGCAGCTCTGCTGCCTAAGCCTCTGCCCCTCCAGAATGGTCATGAGCCACACCTGGCAAAGACCAGCTGCTGGGGAAGCTCAGGCTCTCCAACATGCACAGCAGCCCCACCTGTACCATCATCTGAGGCGATCGTCTCTGCCAGCTCCTTCACCTTGGCCAGGCCACTAGCACCACTGCCCTCCTCCTCGCTTCCTGCCTCAGGTCCCAGAGGGTCTTCAGGCTTGGACTCTGAGGCAGGCCCACCATTTTCCAGGGAGGTGGGGTTTTCCATCTTGGCCTTTTGCTGCATCAGCTGCAGGGCAGCCAGCTTCATGAAGAGGAGGTATCTAGAGCACAGCAGAAAGGTCAGAGCAAGAGAAGGGCAAGGGACATCTGAAAAGTGATGGCCTGACAGCATCCTGCTGGCCACAAGGTCCAGAGTACAGCGTCAGGCTCCTGGTCCACAGGAGCTAGGGGACACCCTGAAGGCACAGGGACATATCCTAGCCAGTGTATGTATGTAACTACAGGCAGGCTTATGCCAGCCCACCAGGGACAAGACAGCACCACAGCAAAACCAAGCTCAAGATGGGAGTGGTGGCTTACACCTTAATCCCAGGATTTGAGAGAACAAGGCAAGAGAATTGTGAGGGTAAACACATCATGGATGGGCTAACGATAGGCTTCAGACCAGGGCCCTCAACAATACAAGAATGGAGGGCTGGGAAGGTGGCTCAGTGGTAGAGCGCTTGCCTTGCATGCCTGAGGCCCTGGGTTCAATTCCTCAGTACCACATAAGCAGAAAGAAAAAAGCCAGAAGTGGTGCTGTGGCTCAAGTGGTAGAGCACTAGCCTTGAGCTGAAGAGCTGAGGGACAGCGCCCAGGCCCAGAGTTCAGGCCCGACGACTGGACCCCCCCCCCAAAAAAAAATACAAGAATGGAGAAATAGTTGGTCACTGTGTGGGAAATGCTATGGCCACGTCCTAAGCACCCAATACCAGCAGCATCTATGCCCTGAGCCCTACCTCCCAACCTTGGCAGTGACATTCAAAATCATTCACTTCACTGAGTGGCTGGTCTGGCCACTTGCTAGTCTGCAACCGACATAAAGCTCCTAGGTTTCTGCATCTGGCAATCTGGGCAGATGTGACAGGATGGGTCCTCCCAGGGCAGCCCGAGGGGGCAGCAGCAGCTCCTTACCTGTGCTCCACGAAGGCATCCACCAGCTCCTGCCGCAGGCAGCACAGCTTGTGCCTGTGGGCCCGGGGGAAGCCAGCGCGGCTGCACTCCTCAGGCAGCTCCTCACCAGGCACAGGCAGAAAGTTGAGGTCCGGCGGGAAGGTGCGCAGGAGGTCAAGGATGTAGTGGCGCCCGTCATTGCCAATAATCCCCTTGCACTCCACGGAAGAACAGAGCTCTACCTCCTCGTCCCGCTCGTTGAGCACCCGATGCCGCAGGATCTTGAGGGGCCGGCTGGTGCGTTCTAGCAGCTCCAGGTACCGTGGGTGTGACACCACTGTCTTGCCAAAGTCAATGGAGCCATAGATGACACTCTGCTCCTGGTCCCGCTCCAGGATGCCAGGGATGATGGACTGAGCTGTGACTCGGTAGCCACGGTAGTCCACCACCACCGTGCCCAGCGTGTACAGTCCCTCCACATCCACTGCATTGTATGTGCGCACACCATTCAGGTCGTTAGTGGGGGCCACGTAGGCTGCCACATCCCCCCCAAAGTCTTTGTAGTGGTCACGCACGTCAAAGCCCAGGCTGAAGAAGATGTTGTTCCAGATGAACATCTGCATCTTGGTCTCCTCACTGGGGTTGATAGCCATCACGTTGCCGTCAATGACTGCCATGGCGCCCCGGGTGGCTGCGGCCGTGAAGTCACTGTGCACCTGGGAGGGGCCGAGGGTGGAAGGGTGAAGGCTCCACACACAACAGCTTTAAGGAGCATCCTGCCCTGGCCCAGCTCACCTAGATGGGGGAGGGTGGCAGGCCTCCCGAGAGCCAAGAAACCCTAGCCTCAACTACATCATTTAGGAAAGGCAAGAACATTTCAGAACTAGACAGTGGCTCACACATATAATCCTAGCTAGTTAGGAGGTTGAGATCTGAGGATTATGGTCCAAAGCCAGCTTTGGCAGGAAAGTCACAAGTAGAGCTGTGGTTCAAGTGCTAGAGTACTAGCCTTGTGCAAAAAAGCTCAGGGACAGCATTCTGGCTCTGAGTTCAAGCCATACACACTCGTACATACAACTAAACACTCCTACTTAGAAAGCCAAGCTTAGCAGTTAACAAGGGATGTGAGTGAGGACTGGCTGGTTTGGGAGCCACCAGCTAGGTGCCAGGTAAAGTAAGGCAAGAAGCTCTGGCCCACTTGTGGCATCCAGAAACTACTGACAACAAATGTACTGAATCGACCCTATAAAGCACTTAGCATGACCCTGAGGCAAGTTAGTACCCAAGAAATGATAGCTTTCATTCTCTTAAGTTATTTCTCTTCATTTCTAAGAAGAGTACCGACAATTGTTAATAAACCTATGTAAGCTATAAGTGCTATGCAAACATACTAGACCCAGAAAGATGAGGGCCCAACATGTACCCAGGGAAGGACCTGTGCAGTTAACAGAGGGCAGGGAGCCGGTGGATCTTGCTATTCGTTCATTTATTTGTATATGTGTGTGCCAGTATTGGAGCTTGAACTCATAGCCTTAAGCCCTTACTTAGCATTTTTGTTCACCATCTGAGCTACATCTCAACTTCTGGATTTTTGGTGGTTAATTGGAAATGAGAGTCCCATGGGCTTTTGTGACCCAGCTAGCTTTGAACCTCACTCTGCAGATCTCAACCTCCTGAGTAGCTAGGATTATAGGCATGAACCATCAGCACCCAGCTTCCTACCTTTAAAAAGCCTCAAACAAGACACAAAAAAAGGAGTTGCTAGGAGGCAAGAGGCTAGGGACACCCTGCCTTCAGGGCAGCTGACAGGTCTGGCCATCCCAGCTACCCTCCAATTCCTTCTGTCTACAAGACCAGCCAGCCTGGGCTGGGAATGTGGCTTAGTGGAAGAGTGCTTGCCTAGCATGCATGAAGCCCTGAGTTCGATTCCTCAGTACCACATAAACAGAAAAAGCCAGAAGTGGTGGTAGAGTGCTAGCCTTGAGCAAAAAGAAGCTCAAGGACAGTGCCTAGGCCCTGAGTTCAAGCCCAAGATTGGCAAGAGAGAGAGAGAGAGAGAAGAAAAAAGAAAAGAAAAGAAAGAAAAAAGACCAGCTAGCCAAGTGGCAGGAGAGCCTGAAACTGCCAACAGGTCCCAAGGGGCTACGCACCTTAAATATGGCTCTTTCTCGAAGCAGCCGCTCAGGCAAGTTCTTGCGGGGTAGCTCCCTTGTCGTCTGCAGTTCCTCATTCCAGTCCCGGGTCTGTAGAGGGACCAGAAAAGCAGTGTGAGCTCAGCCTGTGTCTGGACCTGTTCTGGGCAGCCCCACCATCCTCCTTCCCTGTGGACAGCCCAAGCAGATGGCGTGTCCTGGGTGGCCCCAGGCAAGCAGAGGGGGCAGGCTGGTAGCACCTGTCCAGGAATGTGCTCCTCATAGCCCAGCCTGGATGTGTAGGCATCTTCGGCACGCACACAGTCCATGGCGTGTTCCGCCTGGGGAGCCGTCCAGCTGTACACCTGGAACGGGGTGGCGATCCTCTCGAACGGGTGGCGCTGTACCCTGTAGTGGGCGGGGAAAAGAGATGGGGCACCCCACCAAGCTAAAAACCAAGCTGGGGTCCTTCCTTCTCCAAGGCTCCTACTGCTCCAGCATCTTCCAGCCCTGGGATTCCACTTGTGCAGAAGCAGGCAGGCACCTCTCCCATGGGCCACCCTCATACAGCACCTTTCAGGCAAAGGCACTGGTGCTCACGCCCACTGGTGCACGCACGCACGACTGTGTGACGGGAAGCGGGGCAGGGGGTATGAAGGTACTACCTCTTCTTCTGTAGCACAGCGAAGTTTTTCTTGAAGGTTGGGCTGATCTGGTTGAGCAGCTCCACTAAGGAATGGCTGAGGAAGCGGGGACTGGCAGGCTTGGGGTTGAAGTGGTAGGCGGTGGACCTGCAGAGGAGGAGGTCACTAAGGAGATGCCCAAAGCATCGACATCAAGACTAGGACATGGAAGGGGATAGCAGGGACTCACTGGTTCAGGTAGAAGCCCCGTGTGGACGCAGTGATGCTGACTTGCCGGTCCTCAGCCGTGATCACAAACAGGTACATGAGGTCCCCATGCATCTTGCGGTTCCCAGGGGGCGGGTTCCAGCCACTCATGGTGAGTACTTTCAGACACTGCAGAGGCTGCAGGAATGGTCAAGCATGAAGGCATCAGAGCTTTGGGGCCCTCCCACCAGGGGGCCTTCTTTTTCACTCCCGCTGAGAAACCCACCTTCCAGTCACGGTTCTGGGGCTGCAAGGGACACAATGGCCGCTCCCGGCTCCCTGGCAGGATGTACTCAGGTGGCGTGCAGTCGATGGGGTCCATCTCCAAGCCCTTCTTCCGCTTCCCACTGTCTGAGAGATCCAAAGCTGGTGGTCAGCCAGTGTCCCCTACTCACTATGGTCCTCAGGCCCAGCGCTTAAGTGGGGACTGGATCTCAGTCCCTTTGCTCCTTGTTCCCTGCCCCCTGCCCAACCCAGCACCAATGCCTCCTGCACCTCCCAGGTCGCCGTCAGTGAAGACACTCAGGAAAGACAAGGAGTTGCAGTCAACCCCATTGAAGGCATCAGATGGATCCAAGCTCTTGAGCAGGTCTCGAACATGGCGCACATGGATGCGGGCCTCACGCACAGTGTATGGCTCTGTGAGGAGGGGAGTAAGGGGTCATTAGAGCCCGGTGGGGAATCACAGGCTCACAGAGGAGTTTGCACAGGTGAACCATCACAGGTGCAATCATGAATGAGCTTTTATTCTTTTTCCAATACTGAGGGTGGAATGCAGGGCCAGTACATGCTAGGCAAGTGCTCTACCACTGAGCCTCATCCCTAGCCTTTGGAGATTCAAAATTTCAACTTAAAGGGGCTGGGAAGGTGGCTCAGTGGTAGAGCACTTGCCTTGCATGCCTGAGGCCCTGGGTTCCATTCCTCAGCACCACATAAGCAAAAAGAAAAAAGCCGGAAGTGGCGCTGTGGCTCAAATGGTAGAGTGCTAGCCTTGAACTGAAGAGCTGAGGACAGCGCCCAGGCCCTAAGTTCAGGCCCCACGACCGGACCCAAAAACAAAACAAAAGATTTCAACTTAAAGCTCCCATTTGAGTGGCACTTTGCCATTACAAGCGGCTCAGACTTGAAATCCTATCTGCTCAGAAGGCTGAGACCCAGATGAACTTTGAAACTAGCCCTGGCAGGAAAGTTCAGAAGACTTCATTTCCAATTAACCAGAAAAATGCTGGACTTGGAGGTATGGCTCAAATGGTAGAATGTAAGGAGTGAGCAAGAAAGCCAAGTAAAAGCAGGATAGTGGTGACTCACACCAGTAATCCTAGCTGCTCAGGAGGCTGAGATCTGAGGATCAAAGTTCAAAACCAGCCAGCGCAGTAAAGTCCATGAGACTCATCTCCAATTAACCCCCAGTAAACTGGTAGTGCTGTGGCTAAAAGTGGTAGAACGCTAGCCTTGAGCAAAAGAGCTCAGGGATAAGCCTTGAGTTCAAGCCCCAAAACCAAAAAAAAAAAAAAAAAAAA
>NW_012267247.1:8083199-8084232 GCF_000151885.1 Dipodomys ordii
GATTATAAAGAATTTTAAAGAGGGCTGGGAAGGTGGCTCAGTGGTAGAGTGCTTGCCTTGCATGCATGAGGCCCTGAGTTGGATTCCTCAGCACCATATAAGCAGAAAAAGTTGGAAGTGGTGCTGTGGCTCAAGTGGTAGAATGCTAGCCTCAAGCAAGCGTCCAAGCCCACAGTCCAGGCCCCATGACTGACAAAAAAAAAAAAAAAAAGAATCTGATGGGCAGACACAGAAAGAATGACTGAGAATTCACTAGTTTAAATATTTTAATTTTATTTAGAATTTGTATGTGTGTACTTGTCCTAGGCATTAAACTCAGGGCTTATATATTGTCCCTGAGCATTTTTCCTTAGGTCAAGTGCTTTACCACTTGGAGTGGAGCCTTAATTCCACTTGTGGTTTTCTGGTGGTTAATTGGAGATAGGAGTCCCAGGGAGGGCTGGGAATGTGGCTTAGTAGTAGAGTGCTTGCCTAGCAGGCATGAAGCCCTGGGTTTGATTTCTTACTACCATATAAACAGAAAAGGCCAGAAGTGGCACTGTGGTTCAAGTTGGAAGAGTGCTAGCCTTGAGCAAAAGAAGCTCAGGGACAGTGCTCATGCCCTGAGTTCAAGCCCTAGGACGGGAAAAAAAAAAAAAGACTGCTTGGGCTGGCTTCGAACCCTGATCCTCAGATCTTCCTGAGTAACTACTATTTAGAGGCATGAGCCACTAACATCTGGCTCAATTTTGACTCTTTGGTGGTTGATTTTTTTTCTATTTTTTTGGGGGGGTCCGGTCGTGGGGCCTGAACTCTGGGCCTGGGCGCTGTCCCTCAGCTTTGGTGGTTGATTTTTTTTCTATTTTTTTGGGGGGGTCCGGTCGTGGGGCCTGAACTCTGGGCCTGGGCGCTGTCCCTCAGCTCTTGAGCTCAAGGCTAGCGCTCTACCACTTGAGCCACAGCGCCACTTCTGGGTTTTTTCTTTTTGCTTATATGGTGCTGAGGAATCGAACCCAGGGCCTCATGCATGCAAGGCAAGCGCTCTACCACTGAG
>NW_012267247.1:8084282-8096710 GCF_000151885.1 Dipodomys ordii
CCAATAAAACCACCAGAAAACCGGAAGTGGCACTGTAGCTCAAGTGGTAGAGCACTTGCCTTGAGCTGAAGAGCTGAGGGACAGCACCCAGGCCCAGAGTTTAAGCCCCACAACCAAAAAAAAAAAAAAAAAAAGAAAAGAAAAAGAAAGCCAAGTGAAATTGGGCACTGGGTGGCTCATACTTGTAATCCTAACTACTGAGCTCTGAGGACTGCAGTTCAAAGCCATCCCAGGAAGGGAAGTTCTTAAGACTCTTCTCTCCAATTAACCACAAAAAGATGAAAGTAGAGCTATGGCTCAAGTGGTAAAGCACTAGCCTTGAGCACAAATAAGCACAGGGACAGTACCCAGGCCCTTAATTCAAGACCCAGTCCTAGCAAAAAGCAAACCAAATCAATTCATAGGCACTGGAAACCTCTGTGCAGCATCAGAATTTGACAAGCAAACCAGTCTCACTACTCTAGAGCGAATGGCCACTCAAGAGCTGTGAAACTTTATGAGACTTCACATTTATCTTTATAAAACATGACAGAACTGACTCCAAACAGAGTCTGTGTGGGACTGGCTGGGGTTTTAGAATGCAGACTCTAGTCTTTAACCTGTGGGCCGTGTGCATTAGAGGTGGTCCACTGCATTAGAGGCTTACAATGGCCTGTGCTTCAGTCCCATGCCCACATGCTCACGAGTGACCGACACTAGCAGCAGTGGGTGGAGTGGTGATTGCCCTTCTTCACAGGTCCTCCCCTTCCAGGCCGCCAACTCCCAGACCAACCTTCTACCACACGGAGCACTGAGCCCTCCTGTAGTCCTTCAACACTTCGAAGCTCTGAAAAGTGGTCTAGCATATTGCCATCCAGATGTAGGGAAAAGCAGGTGCGGTGACACGTATCTTCACGGTCCATGAGCACCTGGTGGATCTCCTGTACCATCTCCTGGGGAGACACCTGCCACAGAGAAGGCCCCATCCACCCAGTGAGATGTCACATCATCATCACCAGACCAAAACATCCATGTCTATGTCTCTAGAATAAATGCCTCAAATACTCAGTTTCCCACATTTTGGCTTCTAAATTCTAGACTCTCTCCATAGATACTATGTCTACGTGTGTGTGTGTCTGTGCGTGTGTGTGTGTGTGTGTGTGCCAGACTCTGTCCATAGATACTATGTCTACGTGTGTGTGTGTGTGTGTGTGTGTGTGTGTCTTTGTCTATCTATTCATGTGTCCCTGCCTACAAAGAGTTTGAAGCCTGGCCATACTGCCTCAGGCTTGAACTATTACTATAGACAAATAACCTGAGCAGTACCATGGGGATGGAAGAACAGGAAGAGCAACACTAAGGCACCTAGGGCAAATGGCCTCCAGCTTTTAGAGTGCTCTAAGGTCTGAACCTGTGGGTAGAGAGGACATAAGAGAACCTGGCCTAGATCCCTGGAGTTACCAGTGTGTAAAATCTCCAGTTAATTCTACTCTTGGAGACCATCCAACATCATCCACCCTCAAGGAGATGGTAAACCCATGGCTCAGAGAGAAGACTCACCAGAGGGCACAGGGCAAGAAACTAGAGAGTGTTAGAACAATCCCTCCCCCACCCCCCGCCAATGCCACTACTCTGCCCAAATGGCACTGGAAGTCCCTACTGGTAGCTGTCCACTAGCAATGGCACAGCAACATGATCCTGAGCTGATTTCCTTGCCCACCACACCAAGACCCCAGGCAAGACCCAGTAAGCACCCTTAGCTTCCTGCCAGAATGATCAAGGGCAAGACTTGGCTTACTAGCCCCATCTACCCCTAGCCAGCTCAATTCTGCTCCCTATCACCTCTTCCTACATCTTACCTGGAGAGAGAAGGGCTCAATGCCAGGGGCCAGGATCTTCACAGAAAAGCCTGTGTCCTGAATGACAATGACTTCCTGTCCAGTGGTCTCATCTCCTGGCTCACCTTCATCCAGCCCATTTTCCCTGGGCGGCTCAGTCACCCCCTCCTCCTTCTTCAGGCTCTCTGGGCAGTCTCCATTCACCAGCATAACGGAGGGGGGTTCTAGGGTTACAAGAATGCAGTCAGATAGGCCTGGAAGAGTGGGTGGGGCTACCCACCTCACCCTGTAGAATGGGGCCTTTTATGCCTTCTGGAGACTCAGCCCTAATCCAGACTCCATACCATCCAGCCCTGCACACTTATAGGCCATTGCCTTCTCCCTCTCCATTGCTTATCCTCAGCCTGCCAGTCTGAGTACATCTCCCCAGGGTCACAATGCCACATGTAGGGTCAAGGTCACCAGCCTTCTCCAGCTCTAACGATCTAGCTTTTCAGCAGTAATCATACTACTGCCCACTTCCTCCTCTTCTCTGCCCAACACCACTATCCCTTCCTCTAGTCTCATCCTCTTCCCATGTAGATAGGCTATGTTCCTTTCTCACCTTACCTGTTCCCATGGCCTCAAATATGATCTACATGGAAGCATCCATTGCCAATCCTAGCCTTGCTCAAGCTTTTCAAAGGGGACAACTACCACCCAGTTCCTTAGACACTAACAAAAGCTCATCCTGCCAAGATGAGCCTATTCTGTGAAGTCTTCCCCTACCCCCCACCAACTAGTCACTCATCCTGACCCTTGGGCTCCAGCCTCTTCAGCCATAGCCTTGGTACAGATTTTCTCTAACTTCAAGAGTAACGTGTGGGGCTGGGAATGTGGCTCAATGGTACAGTGCTTGCCTTGCATGCATAAAGCCCTGGGTTCGATTCCTCAGTACCACATACAGAGAAAAAGCCAGAAGTGATGCTGTGGCTGAAGTGGTAGAGTGCTAACTTTGAGCAAAAAGATCAGGGACAGTCCTCAAGCCCGTAAGCCCAGAGTTCAAACCCCAGGACTGGCCAAAAATAATTAATTAATTAGGGAGTAACGTGGAGAAAGACACAGGTGGCTCATATCTATAATCCTAGCTACTCAGGAGGCTGAGATGGAGGGTGGCAGTTCAAAGCCAGCAAGGGAAGGAAAGTCCATGAGACTCTTATCTCCAATTAGCTCCCAGAAAACTGGAAGTTGAGTTGTGGATCAAAATGGTAGAGAGGTAGCCTTGAGCAGAAAAGCTTCAGGGACAGTGCCCAGGTCCTGAGTTCAAGTCCCATAACTGACAAGGAGAAAGTAACATTTGGAGCCCTTCTAAAAACCCCACTGTCACAAATTTAGGACAGTACTCTTGAGTGTCTATCTAAAGTCAGTCTCAGCTCTGCAGGCTTCCCTCTGTACTTTGACTTACGCCTCCCCTGCTAACCTTTCTACTGCTCTATTGAACCATACAATTGCTCTACATTATCATTCTATCACCTCTGTTAGCATCAGTTTTCTATCACCTCTGCTGTGGACTGTTTCATACCCCAATAAGCATTCCATCATTCCGGACAGACCATCCCATTGCCCACAAGATACCATTCCATGAACAACTTCAACTCATCCTTGCAGGTGAGCTGAATACAGAGCCTCCTGTCAGAAAGCTGCCCAAATGACCCGGCTGGAAGGAACTCCCCCACCATTTCCACAAGACATGCACTGCCTCCTAGAGCAGCCATTCTGCTGCATTCTGGGTGGCTATTTACACCAGCAGTTCTATCATTTTCCACCTTTTGTCTTGCCCTGCCTCAAAGAATAGATATCAAATCAATGAATTACTGCAAATCCATAGCCACATCTAATATTTGTGAAGAACACTCAACTTACATGCTGTGGGGAGAGGGAACAGTAACAAAACTTCCAGTTCTCCCCAGGCACTAGGAAGAATGAAGGAAGAAGGCCCCTATAGTACTGGCTAGAGCATAAGACCCCCTCTCAGAAAGCCAGCTAAATACCAGCTTGCTGGGTACCCATTTGGCAAATGAGGACCTTGGCCCAGCATCTGCCTATTTGCCCTCTTGGCTTAGGACATTACAGTCCCAGATCAGGGTATAGATGGGCTACCTCGAAACAACACAGCTTACTTGAGTCTGCTTTAGTCAATCTAGCCCTCTTTCCTACTCTGCCATCAAAAGTAGACATGGCACACCTGCAATTGTAGCTACTTAGGAGGCTAAGATCTAAGAGTGATTTGAAGCCAGCCCAAGTAGCAAAGTCTGTGAGACTCTTATCTCCAATAAACTACTCAGAAAAATCTGGAAGTGGTGCTGTGGCTCAAGTGGTAGAATGCTAGCCTTGAGCACAAAGAGGCTCAGGAACAGTGCCAAGTCCCTGAATTCAAGTACCAGGACAGGCAAGGGGCCGGAGCAGGGTGGGGTGGGGTGGAGAGCAGGATGGGTATACTGCCTCAAACCTGTATAGTCTCCGTTCATAAATATGGAGCAGGAATCTAAGGAAATGAGGTTGGCCCAGCAGAGGCAGGCAAGAGGACTTCAGGAGACACCCCCCACCTCCTGGTACACCTCAACTTGGTGATAAGTAGGACCTCCAGGGGCACAGACAGGCCTTATTCTCTTATCCCAAATTAGGCCCAGGAAAACTTAAGAGCCTGACATATTGTTATACCAGCCAGGATGGACCTCAGATTCCCGCAGCCTACAAACTCACATCACTGCCTTGTCATCAACCTTGGCTACTGTAGGCCACCAATGATGGTGTCCTAGACCTTCTGTCCCTGCCACACTCTTTCTAAACTGGAGTATAACCTCCAACAACCATAGGGTGGGCTAGGCATGGTAGCACACACCTGAATTCCAGTACTTGGAAGAGGATCAAAGGATCAAGGCCAACCTAAACTACATAGTAAGTTCCAGGCCAGCCTGGACTACATAGTAAAATCCTGTGTCAATACAACAACAAAGCTGGGCGCTGGTGGCTCATGTCTGTAATCCTAGCTACTCAGGAGGCTGAAATCTGAGGATCATGATTCAAAGCCAGCCCAGGCAGAAAAGTCCATGAGACTCTTATCCCCAATAAACTACTCAGAAACCCAAAAGTGGCACTGTGGTTCAAGTGATAGAGCACTAGTCTTGAGCTGAAGAGCTCAGGAACAGCACCCACAACCCCCACAACCGACTGAAAAAAAAACAAACAAACCACAAGATGCACAAGATGCACCAAGGCCTATCCCTTGCAGTGACCCAGCAGTCCCAGTCAGGGCAAACCCTAAAAATAAACAGCCCTACCCCAAAATGAAAACTTGCCTGGCACTAATGACAGAACACAGATAAGAGGGCAGGAATTGGTCAGCTTTCCAAGAGCAGCAAGAGGGACAGCAGGTAGGAGGAGCTGTCCCCTAAGGGTCCCTGAGAAAGGCTTTGCTGGCTGGCAAGAACCCAGATTGAAGGGAAAACAGGCAAGGCCCCCACCCAACATGTAGCAGTGGTTTCAAGCTTTGCAGTCTCAGAGAAGGAAAATGCCAGCACTGGACCCAGAGTAGCAACCTGTGCATCTTGCCGGGAAGTGTGGGGGGGGGGGGGGAGGGTGGGGCGGGGAAGGGGGGGGGGGGGGGAGGAAGAGAGTATGCACGAATGGGTGGATCAGAGAAAGGAGAGGAAGACAACACACTGCCATGGTTCCAACCTACCCATTCCCCAAGCCAGAGACCTCATCAGGGACTGAGAAAGAGTACCTAATCCTTGGTCAGATTCCAAGATAAAGGGCTGGTCCCAAGAGCTGCTTCTCCTTCAGTGCTGCCAGCCCTTCCCCTCCTCTCCATTCCCAAAGGGCCCTGAAGGTCTCCCTGTAGGCCAGTAGGTCCACTCAGCCCCAAAGCCCACCTGGTGTACTCAACGGCTGTGCTCTTCTTGGCTCTGGAGTCTCAGGACTTTCATGAGAAGGGACCCAGCTCTCCGGCCTAGGCCCAAAGCTGCCTGTGTCTCTTGTTCCGGCCTCTGCTGTTACCCTTGCCCTAATGCAGCTGGTCGGCCCAGGGCTGGAGCTCCGGCTGGCTTCGGGTTTCAGTGGGGCCAGGCCTGCCTGGGCGGCCCTGGGAAGGGCACACTCCCCCTGCCTCTGCCTTGAATCCTGCTCAAGGTCGGCTAGAAGGACGGCTGTGGAACAGGAGGCCTCCGTGGCTCCAGAACCATGGGGGGAGCTTCGATCAACACTCAGAACCACCTCCTCAGGCTCCCCAGAAAGGAGGCCATTGCTGATGAAGCTGTCTGGGGAGCAGATCCCAGCATGTGGGGTACCTGGACCCCTCAGGATCGAGGGTCTTGGGAAATGGCTGGCAGGGGCAGAGTCCAGCAAGGGGGTCCTCTCCTCGGCTCCAACCCTGGCAGGGGTGGGCAGGACTGCTTCAACCAGCTGCCGGCAACAGCTGGCACAGATCCGGGCCCAGGCCATGAGGTATCCACCTCCTATCCACCAGTCTCGGACACGGAGCACCCTGCCTGTCTCCTGGGCCAAGGGACTCGCTGGGGCCTCTGGCTCCTACTGCCCTCTGCAGGTGACTTGGCAGCCAGCCCCTTTCTGACACTCACTGGTTCTAGTGAGAGGGGGATGGGACACCAGTCTCCCAGAGGACAACTGCACCCATGCCCCAGGCCTCCAAGCTCCACCAAGAAACTGGCAGGCTCCCTCTTTTCTTCCCAGCAGCCCATGCGCTGCCAAGAGAAAAACCAAATGTCTCCCCTGGGGAAAACAGAGCTGGCAGCAAGAGGCCGAAGGCCACTGGAGAAGAAGCATGCCCAGCCTCGCCAGGACGCCTTCTCAGGGCCTCTGACTTGTTGCCAGGGCCCAGTCAGGACTGCTCCGGCATCCATACTAACCAGCATGAGGGCATGGAGCCAGGATCTTTCGCCAGGCACCTTCTCCTTCAGGCCTAGGGACCACTGAGCAGACCCTTGGCTTTGCCTCCACTGCACAAAATGTCCTGGGTCTGTCTCAATGACCAGATGACAAGAAAGGCCAGACTCATAGGAAAATTCCATTCCTCTTAGCCCTCTAGAGGATGGGAATGGGGAAGCCTGGTACTGACCCCCACAGCAGGGTCCTAAATCGGATCCACCAGGTCATCTCACTCCAGAAAAATGAAGTTCCACAAGGCTAGCTGTCCAAAGTCAGAGGCAAAAGGCAACAAAGTCAAATTGAGAAAAAGCCAGGAATGTCAGCAGTGTAGACCATGCTCCTGAATGCCACTTCTACTGAGCACAACCCACTGGACACAGATCTATCTCTAGCAATAGAGTTCCTAGGCCTCAAGACCCCTGTGCCTGTTTCCCTCATTACATCCCAGGAAGGCATGGAGAACCAGGGCTTCAGAGAAGGCAAGAGAAGCCAGTTCTCTGCTGAATGTGAACAGGTTGTACAAATGACACATGGTGCACAAGCCAGCTCACTGCACTCACAGCCACCACAAACCTTAATTGGACAGATCAGAGTGAAGAGATAGCATACCCAGAGTCCTAGCCTGGGACAGCGATGCCACAGATAAGAGTGAGAAAGAGTCAGGCCACCCCAAGTGACCCATGTACCTCTAGCCAGGCCTGGTCTCCCTCAGGAGCCAGTACCAGGGTCAGGACACACCCCAGCCTAGGTCTCAGCAGGTGAGGCTACAGCAGGAAGTAGGGTCCCAAAAGAGACTGGGCCACTATCTCAGAAACTCAGGGCTTCAAGGCAAAGGGGTAGAAAACAGGCAGGCAGCCTATGGAGGACTCTGGGGAGGCCAGAACCTGTTTGTCTCCTTCCTGTCCCACCCAGGCCAGGCGATCTTGAAGGCCCAAATTGTGTTCAGAAGTTCCCAATGCAGTCTGCCCAGACCTTATCCAAGAGTCAGGATCTTTTGGGAGCTTGGTAAGCCCCTTAACTCCTCCCCTTTCTGCCAGTCCCCCTTTCCTCCCACTTCAGGGCTTCAACTCCAGAGGGCCCTCCCCCAAGGAGAAGGAACTCCACACACCACTGTGAACTTGAAAAACCTGCCTGTTCTCTTAACCCCTAAAAGCTGTTTTATTTCTAAGAAGGTAAACTACCCTTGCCTGCTTCCAAGGCCATGATCACTTCCTCAAGGTACAAGAAGATGGGACCTCAGGCCAAGTAGCCTGGATTCTGATGCCCAAATGGAGCCTGCTCAAGGTCCCTAATAAGGTTCCTTTTAACAGATCCAGGCTGGATGTAATATGAGGCACAATTATCTATACTAGCTTCTGGGACAAAGAAGCCAAAGTCCTAATCAATACACTGCCCCCAAGTTCCCCAAGCTGTGCTCTTCCACTGCCCCCCAAAAAGATGAAAAGAAAACTTCACTCACTCACAGAAATCCTCCAACACTCTCTCTCTTCAGTCCCCTGGTTCTCAGCACACAAATCCAAATAAACACGTAATGTGTGTTCCAGCTTCCTCTGGGTCAGGCTTTGGTAGCCTTGACATGCTGACCATGAGCTAGAAATCTACATGTTCCCCTCCACAACTAATAGCTGTGACCTTGGACAAGTCACTTCATCTCTCCATCTCTTTGCTGGAAGGGAAACCTGCCAGCCCAGAACTCTTCTTATCTTGTCCACCCACTGATTCAGAACCATATCAGGGCAAAGCCTGATAGAATGGAGTTTTGAGCATTTCTTCTGCTCAGACCTGGCCTTGTCAAAGCAATCAGCAAGGCTGACACTGAACCTGCTCCTACCCAATGCTTTTCCACCCAGACTCCCTGCAGCCCCAGACTGCTTAATGAAGCTGGGACGGGAGGTGATGGTGATGAGCTAAGATTACAAGTCCTCACTGAGATAAGGGGTGGGTCTCCACTCCCATTACCACTCAGGGCAGAGAAGGCCACAGTCTGGCTCTGAGGAAGACTTGGAGAAAGGACAGCTGAAGCCCTGGGAAAGGGCCTGACAGTCTCAAGGCTGTAGCCTAAGACAGGATGAAAATAACAGAAGGAGCCTGAGTGAAAGGGAAAAGCGGCAGGCCCCACCCCTGGACAGGCCTCGGCCACTCCCAAAGCCACTATACAGCACCCATGGGGGAGAGCCGGGAGCTCCACTCCACGTTAATGACCTTTGCCTTAAAAACAGCAACTCTGGTCTGACCCACTTTTCGCAATAAGGCAGGTTAATGATCAAGTTCTGGCACAAATACTTCCCCCTGCCAAGGAGGTTGGCTTTGCCCCCAAAACACTTGCAGACCTCCATCCCATCCCCGCCCAGGCCAACACTTATAAAAGGACAAAAGATCACAGCCGGAGGACCTAAGATTAAGTACGTAAGCCCGTGTGTCAGGATGAACCAGAGGATACCCCCCCTCCACGACACCCCCCACACCCCCAACTCCTGCTCTTCTCACAGAACCAGCCCCAGGAAAGGAGCGTTAAGCGGAGCCTCACTCGCAGGGCTGCAGTCCGAGTGCGAGGAGAACGCCGGAGATCCTGACGCCGAGGGGAGCCTGAAGGAGGTGGAGCCCAAAGTGTCAGTGACCCCGGCCTAGGGGGCTCCCCGCGCCGGGGGGCGGAGGGGGTGGGGCCGCCGGTTTCATCCGTCCGAGGCGGCGGCGGCGGCGCACCCTGAAGCCGCGTGTGCGCGCACGTGTCCCCGCGATCCGACGCGCGTGTATCCGCCGGGTCTGCCCTTCCCGGGACCCCACGTGCAATGCCCGGGCCGCATCCGGGGGCGACAGTGAAGGTGACCTTCAGAGCGGGGGCGGCCCCGTGAAGGGCCCGGTGAGGAGTCAGCCAGCCCGGCGCGCCCGGAAGGCGTTGGTCCGCGTGGAGTTCCGAACCCTCCCGCCCGGCCCGCTACCACTTCCCCGCCCGGCTGCCCCCGGCCCCGGCCTGCTCACCGGCCGCGCTCGGCCGCCCCTTGCCACCGGCCTGAGAGCCATGTTCCCGGGAGCTGTCGGTCGGGGCGGCCGCCGGCAACTCGTCTGTCTTGATGACCATGGTGGCGGGAGCGGGCGTCCGGCTCCGCTGTCCGCGCCGCCCGCCGCGCCACTAACCCTAGTGCCCTGCGCGCCGCGGCCGCTGCGGGAAGGACGGAGTCACCGGCCCACGTGGTGCGCGCTGTACCCTTTGACCCCGCTGCCGCTCCCCTGCCCCGCCCTCGCGCCCAGCCCTGCCCACGGCGGCCCGCGAGGGACAAAACACGCCGCGCCTTAGTGTCTGTCCACCAAGTGAATGACTTTCCCGAACGCCTTAAAGGCAACGTATCCTGGCTCCGAGGGGGAATGAAAGCTTCGCCCCGCCCCCTCCGAGGGGCGTGGCCTCGGAAAGACGTCCCGGCCGTTTGCTGCCGGTTGGCCGGGCGGGCGCCGTGACCTTGGGTGGAGACTAGTCGGGGCTGCCGTGCCTAACCTCCCCTCCCCCAACGACCCTCCGTTTCCCTCTGCCCAGCCGCCAGAGGCCGCGCGGCTGCCAACGTGCGGGGCTAGCGTGACCCCCAACACCCTCCTCACCCAGGAAGAAGTGGGGCTGGAGAAGATGCAGAGACCAGCCTAGAGCGTGGTCAGCAAAGGCGGGCATGAGGCTGCTAGTCGGGGAGCAAGTGTCAGAAACCGACACCAAACTTCGTCCTGAGCCACCACCCCTCCATCAGCGTCTTACACACCACACACACACACACTCACACACACACTCCCCAGATGGGTTCTCTCTTCCAGGCTGAGATCCTTACACTCTCATTTTCCAATGGAGGAAACTGAGACCAAGGTCACACAGAGAGCTAGATTAGAGACAGTTTAAATCCACAGCCTCCACCCCGTGCTGTAGTTTCCATTTTTCTGTTTAATTGGTTTCTTGAGGATTGGGAGTGAGAGCAGAGGTGGACGTTGGGCCTCGGGCGGGTGGGAGGGGGGGGGCCGCGGGAATGCTACTGTGAATTGAACTCGGGACCCCAGGTGTACTAAACGTGCTTGAACCCCTGTACTAAACCCTCAGGCCCAGAGGGCCTACCTAGACAATTGTAGTCTAGGCTGAGGATAGAGTCAGCCTCCCCTGCACAGGCACAGGAAGTCCTTGTGAAGCCATTTGCCAGGATCTAATGGAAATTGAGAATCTTAAACTGCAGAGAGGGGGAGGCCTAAGTAGCTAGGCCTTTGTACAAACTGTAAAGGAAAGTAGACTTTGCCCTGGAGTGCAGTTGGTGAGAAGAGGTGCCAGGGAAAGAAGGAAGCCTTTAAACTGGAGGAAGGGAGGTGAGAAGCAGTAAGACTCATTTTTCAGTATGTGCCCTCTGGGTGAGTGGAGGGGAGGGGGATGGATTAGGACCATTGCCTAAGAAGGTTGGATATGACAGGACTCACTACTGGGTGTATTCAGAAAGATAGGCTGGCAGGCAAGGTGATGTGTGAACCTAATGCTGAGTTGGACTGGAAATCTGTACCAGCAACTTCTACCTGTCTCTTTGGCAAACTTGAATCTCAGGTGCTCCCCGCCCCCCCTTCCCAGTGTACGTGTAGGGTGTGACTCAAAGCCTCTACACTCTCATTTAGCTTTTTTCTCTGAAGCTTGCTGCTCTACACTTTAACCACACCTCCACTTCTCACTTTGGGGAGTTATTTAGAGATAAAAGTCTCATGGAGGGACTAGGAAGATGACTCAGTGGTAGAGTGCTTGCCTCACATGCATGAGGTCCTGGGTTTGATTCCTCAACACCACATAAACAGAAAAAGCTGGAAGTGGTGCTGCGGCTCAAGTGGTAGAGCGCTTGTCTTAAGCTAAAAAGCTGAGGGACAGCGTCCAGGCCCAGAGTTCAAGCCCCATGCTTGTCCTGGCTGCCTTTGAACCACTATCCCCAGATCTTGGCTTCTTGAGTAGTTAGGATTATAGGCTGCCAGCATCTCACTTTTTGTTTTTTGTTTTCATAGCGCTGAGGATTGAATCCAGGGCCTCATGTGTGTTAGGCAAGCACTGTACAGCCCAAAGTTGCTCCCTTTATCAGATGAATAGCCTCGAAAGCACTTTGGAAAGTATGAAACAAACTTGTGGCCAGGCACAGATGTCTCATGCCTGTAATCCTAGCTACTCTGTAAGCTGAGATCTGAGGATCACAGTTCAAAGCCAGCCCAGGCAGGAAAGTCTAGGAGACTTTTATCTCCAGAAAACCGGAGAAAACCAGAGGTGGTGCTGTGGTTCAAGTGGTAGAGCACTAGCCTTGAGCTGAAGAGCTGAGGGACAGCACCCAAGCCCGGAGTTCAAGCCCCCTGACAGACAACACACACACACACACACTTGTAACACACACACACACACACACACACACACTTGTAATTCACTCAGTCTAATAAGCACAGATGACAAGAGCTCAGTGCAGCAGGACAGGACAGGTATTCAGAAGGAGAAACATCAGTCAGTTGTGTGAAGTGGGATAAATCCAGAAACATTATGGCCAAAGTTGCAGAATGAAAGGCCTTCTAGAGTGCTTTTCTGCATGTTCAGGGCAAGCAGTAAGGACTTCTGGGAAGAAACTACTAGACTGAGTTTTTAAGATTATGAAGAATTTGGGGCTGTGAAGGTGGCTCAGTGGTAGAACATTTGCCTTGCATGCATGA
>NW_012267247.1:8099910-8129549 GCF_000151885.1 Dipodomys ordii
CCCCCCCCCGCCCCGCCAAAAAAAAGTCACAGTCTTTCCTGACTAGACTGGCTTTGAACTTCAGTTCTCAGATTATAACCTCCAGAGTAGTTAGGATTGCAAACTTCAACCACTCATACCCAGTGGCAGCTGCTGTTCCTTCTCCTCCTTTTCTCCTCCTGTCAGTTGTAGAGCTTGAACTCAGGGCCTAGACACTATCTCTAAGTTTTTGTGCTCAAAGGCTAGTACTCTACCATTTGAGCAACAGCTGCACATTACTAATTCTTTTATTCTTCTCCTTTTTTCCTTCTCCTCCCTCTTCTTTTCTTTCCGACAGGGTCTCATTATATAGATCAGACTGGCCTTGAACTCTCAGTCCTCCTGTCTTTGCCTTCTAACTGCTAGGATTATAGGCATATGCCACCATACCTAGCTTTGATGGTATTTCTTTTTCTTTTTAATGTGTACTTTTTTAAAATATATAATTTTATTGTTATCATTAAAGTGTTGTACAGGAATCACCACTTCCTAAGTCAGGTAATGAGTACTTTTTTTGGACAATGTCACCCCTTCCTTCACTTTCCCCTAGTTTCCTCTTCCCATCCCTGCCCACAAATTACGTAGTTCATTTTCCACATAGTGTTTACTGAATAGTATGATTGCATTTGTTCACCCTTCTTACCTCACTTTTGGTGTCCTTCCTTTTGCTCCTCCTAAATACCCAAAAGCAAACATACACCACCACTGCCACTTCTTGAAGGCAGGGACCCTGTCTTATTGATCCAGGTATCGCTAGCATCTGGTATCCCTAGCATCTGCCCTGATGCTTAGGGAGCAAGCTACTTAATGCATACTTGTTGGCTGAGTGGACAATGCAGATATGCTGAGCCAATAGGAGCAGAGCAGTCCTTTTGAGGGTTCCCAATGGTGCTGAGTGGGAGCTTTCCTGGAGGCTCAGAGTGCCACCTTTGAGCCTCACAGTTGTTTACAATATCTAGGCCTAATGTACAGATATTGCTTTTATGTACTGTGGCCTTGACCTATGTATCTAGAGCTTCAGATCATTTTCATACTGTCTGATTGAGACCCACCAACCTTAGTCCACACAGGCTAAGGCACCTCTTCTGGTCTTCCTCAGGGCCAGTATCTCTCTTTTTTTTTTTGTCAGTCGTGGGGGCTGAACTCTGTGCCTGGGTGCTGTCCCTCAGCTCTTCAGCTCAAGGCTAGTGCCCTACCACTTGAGCCACAGCACCACTTCTGACTTTTTCTGCTTATGTGGTGCTAAGGAATCGAACCCAGAGCCTCATGCATGCGAGGCAAGCGCTCTACCACTGAGCCAACTTTCCAGCCCAGGGCCAGTGTCTTTGAGTGCCTTATTGGTCATCAGGGGGTTGGTAACCATGCCCTTCCATGAGCTTGATGACTAACCAGTCTCAGGAGCCTTAGAGTCTCCCACTTTATTGTATAATCCCATCCCCAGCTTCCTATTTAGCTCCCCCTCTCCCCCCCCCCCGCAGTGTTCAGACATTACACTAGAGACAAAAGTTTAATCTAGGCATAATTAGCCTGCTCAAAACCTTTCACCTCCCTAATTATTATCCTGATGGATACACCTACTCAGCTGTCCATGCCTACTTCCCCTCCTTTCCAAGCTCCCCAGAGAGTTGGAGAGATTCATCCAAAATCCAAAGTCTTCTGAACTGCAAGAGGGAGGCCCCTTCCTTCCTAACCTACCTCTGGGAACCCAGGAGGAAGGAAATGTTCCACCTCGGTATGGACAGAGCTGTCAGGAAGACAGGATGACAGCAGGGAGAGACCTTAGGCCTCAATTTCCCCATCCTTAATGAGAGGGTTGCAGAGATAGTCTCTGAGACTTCTCTAGTGCTGACATTGCACATTTTCACCTCTGACTCCCACTGTATCTGGAGGCTAGGCTCCCCTAAGCATATACAAAATCAAGTCCCTTCTCTTCCCTTTCTTCCCACCACCTTCCTCCCCACCCCCCTCAGATTGTACTTGAGACCACAGAGCTTTAGGCAGATATTTATCCAGAACTAGGCCTTCCCTCCTCTAACCTTTTTTGGAGCTAAAAGATCAGGAACAAGCAGAGGCCTAAACTAAATTTTCTGGGTTAGCTACAGATCCTTGTTCTAAGTCTATCCCAATCCCTAACCTGAGTCCCAGAAGCTGAAGGAAGGATCTGAGTACAAAAGAATTAGAAGATAGATGTGGTGACAAGTGCCTTGTAGTCTCAGCTGCTTGGGAGACTGAGGCAGGAAGATTGATTAAGTTTAAGAGTTTGGGGCCAACATGGGCCTAAGAGAAAGATATATATCTGGAAAGGACAGATATGGGGCTTCAGGCATAGTTAACCAAGTAACTTAATTATCAGACATTATCTCTATTTCACTTAGTCCCCTCATTCTCTGGCAGCCTTACTCTTTTGTGTGGCCAGCTCCCAAATAAGGATCTGTTCGAACTTCTAGCTGATAGCCATTTTAGTTGCTTAAGAGTTTGCCCTTGTCGGGCTGGGAAGGTGGCTCAGTGGTAGAGTGCTTGCCTTGCATGCCTGAGGCCCTGGGTTCAATTCTTCAGCACCACATAAGCAAAAAGAAAAAAAGCCAGAAGTGGCGCTGTGGCTCAAGTGGTAGAGCGCTAGCCTTGAGCTGAAGAGCTGAGGGACAGCGCCCAGGCCCAGAGTTCAGGCCCCACCACTGGACCCCCCCCCCAAAAAAAAAGAGTTTGTCCTTGTCAATATCCCTATTTTGCTCTCTTCTATAGATCTAGCACCTAACATGAAATATTGAATGAAAGGTCCTATGATTGACTATGATGGACTCTCATCTTATGATTGACTCTCATTGGATCAGACTGAGTCTACTCATTTTCAACCTATTCAATGTGACTTTCCTTAGCTAGGTCACATTAGTGGGGTCAGCTCCCCCCAAAATAAATGGATTGAGATCTGGCACTGTTGGTTCACGCTTGTAAGACTAGCTAGCTACTCAGAAGGCTGAAATCAAAATGATCACAGTTCAAAAGTAGCCTGAGCAGAAAAGTTCATGAGAGTCCATCTCCAAAATAGCTAGTAAAGGGCTGGGAAGGTGGCTCAGTGGTAGAGCGCTTGCCTTGCATGCATGAGGCCCTGGGTTTGATTCCTCAGCACCACATAAACAAAAAGAAAAAAGCCGGAAGTGGCACTGTGGCTCAAGTGGTAGAGCACTAGCCTTGAGCTGAAGAGCTGAGGGACAGCGCCCACGCCCAGAGTTCAGGCCCCACGACCGGACCCCAAAAACAAAAACAAAAAACCCCCAAAATAGCTAGTAAAAAGATGGTTAGGGCTGGGAAGGTGGCTCAGTGGTAGAGTGCTTCCCTTGCATTCATGAGGCCCTGCGGCTGAGGTGCACTACATAAGCAGAAAAAGCTGGAACTGGTGCTAATGGCTCAAGTGGTAGAGTGCTAGCCTGCACCCAGGCCCATAGTTCAGGCCCCACGACCAACACACACACACATACACACACACACACAGCTGATTATACTGGGTGCCAGTTGCTCATGCCTGTAATCCTAGCTACTCAGGAGGCTGAGATCTGGCCTGGGCACTGTCCCTCAGCTATTCAGCTTAAGGCTAGTGCTCTACCACTTGAGCCACAGTGCCACTTCTGGTTTTCTGGTGATTAATTGGAGATAAGAGTCTCATGGACTTTACTGCCTGGGCTGGCTTTGAACTCAGATCCTCAGATCTCAGCCTCCTGAGTAGCTAGGATTACAGGCGTGGGCCACTGGCACTCAGCTCCCTGTGATACTCATCTCCAATGAACTTTTCAAAAAACCAGAAGTGGAGCTGTGGCTCAAAGTGGTAGAGCACTAGCCTTGAACAAAAGACCTCAGGGACAGTGCCCAGGCCCACAACTTAAAAAAAAAAAAAGACTGAGAAAGTTCCTCAAAAAGAAGAAATAGGTCAAATTATAAAAATACTTGCATGCAAAAACAAGTATCTATCTTGTATCTTAGAGCTGCAGAGCTAGTCCCCTTTTTTCCAAAAGCCATCTACAACATGGACAAGTATTGTGAAAACGTCCTGGTTTGAATCTGTGTGAGAGTTGTGTGTGCAGAGCTCCTAATACAGCCCTAATGTCAAGTTCAAGTTGGTGGAAGTTAAGAAAGCACTCATCAGCCAGGTGCTGGTGTCTCATGCCTGTAACCCTAGCTACTCAGGATGCTGAGATCTAAGGGTCATGGTTCGAAGCCAGCTTGGGCAGGAAAGTCCGTGAGACTTTTATCTCCAATAAATAGGCTCAAGAAGATGCTGGGAAGGTGGCTCAGTGGTAGAGAGCTTGCCTTGCATGCATGAGGCCCCAGGTTTGATACCTCAGCACCATATAAACAGAAAGAGTCAGAAGTGGTTTATGGCTCAAGTGGTAGAGCGCTTGCCTTGAGCTGAAGAGCTGAGGGACAGCACCCAGGCCAAGAGTTCAAGCCCCACGACCAACCCCTTGAGGCCCTGAGTTCAAGCCCTAGGACTGGGAGAGGTGGGAGAGGAAGAACAGGTGCATCTCCAGGACGCTGGGCTAGTTGTAGTTGGATCACAGCAGGAAAGTAGGATAGCCAAAGATGCCCAGGGCTTCAAAATTCTGTTCAGGACCCAACAGTGGACTATCCCAGACATGGGGTTCTTCCAGTCTATCCCTCCCCAGCCTGTCAGAGGCTCTGCTTTAAGAGCTTCTTCATTTCATTTGACTGGATGGCTTAGGTACCAGCCAGAACACTTCAGGAAGCACTTCTGCTCTATCTGGGGAATATCTGCTGAGGCATGCCCCCTCTCCAGTCTCATTCCAACTGGCACTGGCTGACTCCCAAGCTGCTGTCTCCCACATATCCTCTCCCCCCACCACCATAGAACAAAGGTGGAACATGGCACAGTGGCTGCAAAATGTTTTGCAAACATTTTATTAAGAATAAGGCATATGACAGTCACCCCTAAAGCACAGAGCTCTATTTCTGTGGGTGAGTGAGTATACTCTGAAAAGCATTGGATTAAAAAGCGCAGTCAACAGAGAATTCAGAGCAGGATCCCTCGTGCCCTGCAAGGCCCCCATTCGTGGCACTAGGGGAGCCCCAGGATCCCAGAGGAAGGAGATGCTACTCCGTCCCCTCCCGCTTTCTCCCCCACTCCATCAAAGAGGCCACTATCCTGCTACTTGTGTGAGGAAAGGGCTGCCCCCTTTGGCCCTGAACTGAACCCCTCCTCCCCAACAAGTGCAGGTTATCATGGAAGGAATATAGGAGATAGAGCTTCACCTGGGAAAACCCACATGTTTGGGGCCGGCTGGCTTCTAGAATGAATGGGCTCCACACCTACAGCTCTCCCTTCTGGGTCTTGTCCACATGTGGATGTGGTGGGAGCCCTACCAGGGTCCCTGAATGTCCTTATCAATACTTCCCCACCCACCATCCCCAGCGGGCATGCTGGCAGCAGAGAAGAGAGAGAAGTAATAGTCCTGTCTCATTTCAGTTACCCTGAAGTTTTCATGGCTAGGCTGGGAGGGTTTCTTCTAGCCTGGTGGGATGATTGAGCCAAACCCAGGAAGGGAAAGCTGTGGACAGTCTCTCCCCTAATTTCCAGGATAAAGTGAGGGAAAATGAATTTCTGTCAAAATTGGAACACTGTATGTGCTTCAGCCTCCCACAACCCCTAACTCACTGCCTACTTGGGTCTTGAACTCTGGGCCTGGGCGCTGTCCCTCAGCTCTTCAGCTCAAGGTGAGAGCTCTACCGCTTGAGCCACAGCGCCACTTCCGCTTTGCTAGTGGGTTATTGGAGATAAGAGTCTCACAGACTTTCCTGCCTGGGCTGGCTTTGAACCGAGATCCTCAGATCTCTGCCTCCTGAGTAGCTAGGATTACAGGCATGAGCCACCGGCGCCCGGCCTCACTGCCTACTTTCTTTCCCAGCCACCTCCAGCCCCTCAGCTGCCAGCCACCCACCCTAGCACTCAGAACCTTTTACTAGGCAATCTCCAAGCGCCCCATAAACAATTACGCATCACTAGCTGGGGTTGCTGGAAAAGGGACAGGATTTGGGAGGAGCTGGGGGGAGGGGTTCAGCTGGGGAAAGGCAGGGAGATTACAGGAAGATCTCTGGGACTTGGGTGTGGTGGGTCCCCCAGAATTGGACACTCTGGTTATCCAAGAGGGAAGGAAAAGAGGGTAATAGTATTGCTATAGAGCTTGAAGGGAGTCCAGGCGGGCAGAGCTATGGCTTTTGGTAGGGAAATGGATTAAAACAAACAAACACTTCACCTTCTCTATAGAAGAACCAACATAATGAAGTCACCCTGTTCACTCCAAAATCATGGTTGTGGGAGATGAAGGTGTGTGTGGGCTCCTCTAGACACCTCTGGACAAGGGTTGAGGCTGCCATACACGTTCTCATTGAAAGTAGCATGAACCATGCCCACCTGTGGGCTGGCAGGTATTACAGGCAGAGCCTCAGGACTGATGGGGGAGGTGAGAGGCAGGCACAACAAAGACCTCCACCATCTGATTCCCAGGAGCTGAACAGTTATTGGTCTGTGGCCTTGGCAGACCTGCAGGGGTGGGGGTCAGCTGAGAAGAGCAACCTGTCTGCACTGGTAGAAGTGTGCTCACTGGCTTCTTGTCCAATTCTTGCCCCCTCCAACAGAGGGAACAGGATCTGGGATTTCTTTCTTCCTCTTAGGGGGTGGGGGCAGGGGAACAGGGAGCATGCCAGGAGAGGAGTTTGTTACCTGGAGAAATGGACCCTGCTCACTTCCCAGATTCCTGGGTGACACAGAATATATAGTCTCAGCCAGGGTCCAGACCTGCCTGGGACAGGCTATGGGCAAGGTGGTCTCCCCTTGGCAGCTCCTGGGAGAGCTCGCAGGCACTTAGGACTCAGTGCAGGACCAACCCAGAAGGGACAACATGGGGATTCTGGGAGTGGGGTGTGTGTGGAGAGACTGAGTTTCTAGGCGAGCCTTGGGATGAGGACCCATGGCTGGACCAGAATTACACTTCCTTGCCTTTGGTCGTGAGGGGAGGCTGGGCAGAAAGGGAGTTAGATGAGGGCATTCTGCTTAGGGTCTTGGGTGGGGGGCATTGTGGAGCAGGGCAGGGCCAGGATAGAGCTTAATTAGCTCCCACTTTCCTCCTTGCAAACCCAAACACCTATCCACAGAGACTACTCCCAAGAAACTAGGTCCTTCTTCCCATCTCTAAGTGTAGCCAGATGTTTAAGATGCTGGGCAAGGTTTACCAACTCCGAATACATTAGGAAACTCTAGGCTGGCCTGTGGAAGGGGAAAGGATCAGTTTGCCTCCCACCACCCCTTCCCTCCCTGAGCACAGTCTGGTCCTCTGCAGACTACTAAGAACTGAGCTGGGAACGAACGGCTCTACACCAGGCCCTGCCATCAAATGCACTCCTAACCCTGAGGGTCTATGTATGCTGCTTCCTTCTCCCCACACCCCCCACACCCCACATCCCAAGTCCAGAGGCTCTGGGTGGGTGGCCTAGCCTTCTAAGGTTTTTGGAAAGTGTTCGGTGCTCACCTGCAAGGACCTGTAACTGGGGTAGGGACGGTGGCTTTCAATTCACAGCAGCACTAGCAGGACCTCTCCTGGGAGGAGGAGGGTTCGTCCTGGCTGGGGGAGGCAGCCAAGGGGTGCAGGAAGGCCTAGAGGTGTCAATACTACTCTGTGATCCTTCTAGTCCGACAACCCAGCAGTCCCCACTCCCCCAAAGGATTGTCATCTTTCCTGGAGACAGGACAGGACCTGACACCCCCAGCCCTCCCTTCCCCGCTCCTCAGCAAGGTGGGGACAGGTTAGAATAACTGCCAGTCTTCACACACACACACACACACACACACACACACACACACACACACACACACACACACACACACACACACACACACACACACACACACACACACACACACACACACCTGCTGAGCGCCCCCACACCGCAGCTCCCTGGAGAGAGGGGAGAACTCAAAGCTTCAGAAACATGGGGCAGGGTGGGGTGGGGGGAATACAAAAGTTGGGGGGGTAGCTCTAGGATACCGGAGCTGGGGCCGCCACCAGGTCCACCTGGGCGGGCAGCGGTCCCCAAGCCCCTAAGGACCTGCCTGCAGGGGTGCGGTGATCCGGGGGCCTGCATCCCCACTGACCCCTCCCCCTGCCAGCCCCTCTCCTACTCAGGGCCCCCCGGACACGTGGGGTGCACTCGTCGGGCTCCGGCAGGCCCCCGATTGCGGGCTGCCTTGGTCAGGGGGCTCTAGAGGCGAGGGCTGGCGTGGGCCGGGGGCGCCGGGCCGCGGAGGTCTCCGGGGGTAGAGGAAGAGCGCGGGGTCGGGCATGGGATCGGCGTCGTCCCCGGCGCCGCCGAAGGCGCGGTCCCCGGTGGCCCAGTCCCGGCCGGGGACCTTGGCGGCGGCGGCGGCGTCGGGTGGGCGTCGGGCTCGCGGGACGCGCCGGCGGGGCCGCGGCTCGGCGGTGGCCCCGGGGCCCGGGCGCGGGGCCTGCAGTCTCTGGCGCGCGGCGTGCAGCTGGCAGGAGAGGTAGGCGGCCGCCTCTGTGTGTTTCTGCAGCTCGGTGCCCAGCACGGTGGCGCGGTGGCTGCGCCGCCGCAGCTCCTCCAGGAAGCGGCGCTCCTCGGCGCGCAGGCTGCAGCGCAGCGCCGACACCAGCGCCTCGCGCT
This sequence comes from Dipodomys ordii, assembly GCF_000151885.1. Lineage (NCBI taxonomy): Eukaryota > Metazoa > Chordata > Mammalia > Rodentia > Heteromyidae > Dipodomys > Dipodomys ordii. The sequence goes on from NW_012267247.1 coordinate 8,108,617, forward strand.
GCGCCACCTCCCGCCGCAGCTCCGCGTTGGCGGCCGCGCGCGCCTCCAGCTGCGCCTCCAACGCGCGGCACTGGCTCTCCAGCTCCCGGGACGCCTCCTCTGCGGGGAGGGACAATGGTGGAGAGGTGATGGGGGCTTCCCCTCGCTCCCCATCCGCGGCTAGAACCCGTGTCACCCTCCCACCACCACCACCGCCCCGATCACGCGCCCCATGGGTCTCTCAATGTCAAACCTTTCCTGATCGTTTGTATTTGTTCTGGAGTCCATGGTTGAACCTCGTTTGGGTGCACTGTGTCCACGAGGCACTGGGTATACACAGGGGACACAATAAAACGGCCCCTGTGACGTGTACAGCGCACTAGGTGAGGTACAGTAAATAATCGCAAGTAGATGCCAGCTTGGCACTGTGACATGAGCCAGGAAGAAGCAAATCAATACTCATTGTCACAGGAGGATGTGACCAGATCAGAGAAAGCTTCCCAGCAGGAGAGGTTTGGGGCTAGCACCTGGGGGATAAATAGGTCCTTCTCTGGGAGAGGGGGTTACAGACAAGAGGAGCAGCTTGTGCAAAAGCCCTGTGGTAGTAAGATACGGCATTGAGCAGGGAACTGACAAAGCTGAGGATGTACACAGGAAGGGAGAAATCCGTGTCCTGATTTTGTCTGTTTACTGGGCTACTCTTTGCCTTTGCCCTTGTGACAGGTTTCAATCTTGGGTGTACATTGGAACTATGCAGAGAGGTTTTAAAAATAGAGCTTCCTACAGTTGAGAATGTGGCTTAGTGCCTGGGTTCGATTCCTCGGTACCACATAAATAAAACTGAAAAGAAAAATACTGTTTTCTAGCTGGGCAGTTGGTGGCTCTCGCTTGTAATCCTAGCTACTCAGGGGAGTGAGAATGAGGATCATGGTTTGAAGGCAGCCAAGGCAGAAAAGTCCTAAAGACTTTTATCTCCAATTAACCAGTAAAAAGCCTACAGTGTGCCAGGCACTGGTGGCTCACACATGTAATCCGAGCTACTCGGGAGGCTGAGATCTGAAGGTTGCCATTCAAAGCCAGCCCTGACAAAAAAGTCCCTGTGAGACTCTTATCTCCAGTTAACCACTTAAAAATTGGAAGTAGCTCCAGTGGCTCAAGCCTGTAATCCTTGCTACTCAGAGGGCTGAGATCTGAGGATCAAGGTTCAATTGCCTGGGCAGGAAAGTCTGTAAGACTCTTATCTCCAATTAACCACCAGGAAACATAAAGTGGTGCTGTGGCTCAAGTGGTAGAGCGCTGGCCTTGAGCTGAAGAGTTCCAGGGACAGAGCCTAGGCTCATAGTTCAAGCCCCACAACTGACCAAAAAAAAAAAAATCATAAGTGGGATGTGACTCAAAGTGGTAGACAGCTAGCCTTGAGCAAAAGAGCTCAGGGACAACACCCAGGCCCTGAGTTCAAGCTTCAGCACCCATGCCTAACCAACCAACCAACCAACCAACCAACTAACTAACTAAATAAATAAATGCTGTTTCCTGGGTCCTACCAAAGACTATCTGAATGGTACCTCTGGGGTTGGCCTGGGAAGTGATATGCTTAGATCTTAACCAGTCCATCCAGATGAACACAACCAGAGATGAGGAGCCTGTCCTCTTGGATCATAAGCCCCACCTTCCCTACTGAAAGTGGCACTCCTGAGGATTATGGAGCTCCTAGGGAGCTAAAAGTCACAATCATAAAAATCCAGTGACAGGAGGATGAAGAAAGTTCTTAAACCCTCTGAGAGAAGAAGAAAAATCCCCAAGACACTGTGATAGCTAGTGGTTTGAGTCCTGGTGGCCCTAAAACCCCTTCAGATGAAGGATGTCATACAACTGTCCTCATCTTCTGTCTGGGATATATGCCCCTTCCTTTGAGCACCTAGAGGTTACCTAAGGTTGCCAATTAAGGAGGCAGGAAGAATTGGTTCTAGATTATAAGTGTTTAGATGATCCCTAGCTGGTGCTTATATACATGTAGCTTAAAACCTCCAGCCTTCCCAGATACCAACTTCATCATGTAGCTCTTGAACTATAAGCAACACATCAATATGACAGGAAGTCTGTTCTTAAGAACTATCCTGGCTAAGAAAGACTATTTTAGCTTTAGGATTTATTTTTAGCTAAGCTGTGCTTTCACAGACAATGTACTTCACAGACAATGGATAACACAGAGTCTTCCTTGGAGATTCTATAACTTGGTGATTAAGATCTCAATAAGACTATCTTCCCCATTAAAAATGAATTTGTTAAGCTGCGCACTGGTGGCTCATGCCTGTAATCCTAGCTACTCAGGAGCCTGAGATCTGAAGATATTGATTCAAAGTCAGCCCAGGCAGGAAAGTCCATGAGACTCTTATGTTCCATTAACTACCAGAAAACCGGAAGTAGCACTGTGGCTCAAGTGGTAGAGTGCTCACCTTGAGCTGAAGATCTCAGAGACAGGACCCAGGCCCAGAGTTCAAGCCCTATGGCCAACAAAAATAAAAATAAAGGGCTGGGAAGTTGTCTCAGTGGTAGAGTGCTTGCCTCCCATGCATGAGGCCCTGGGTTTGATTCCTCAGCACCACATAAGCAGAAAAAAGCCGGAAGTGACACTGTGGTTCAAGTGGTAGAGTGCTAGCCTTGAGCTGAAGAGCTGAGGGACAGCACTCAGGCCCAGACTTCAGCCCCACGACTGACCCCTCCAAAAAAATAAGTACATAGAAATAAAAATAATGATTTGTGATTAAAAAAACAAAGTTTACTATCATCAACACACATACTATATATATCTATATGTATATATATATATACATATGTATTTATATATGTGTATATATAAATATACATATCTATCTATCTATACTGTGCCAGTCTTGGGGATTAAACTCTGGGCATGTACACTGTCCCCTGAGCTCTTTTGCTCAAGGTTAACTCTCTACCAATTCTACCACTTGAGTCACAGCTCTACTGCCAGCTTTTTGGTGGTTAATTGGAGATAAGAGTCTCAAGATTTTCCTGCCTGGGTGGTGACACTTTTTTTGTTGTTGTTTTCTTTGTTTTGCCAGTCATAGGGCTTAAAACTCTGGGCCTGGGCATTGTCCTTGAACTTCTTTTGGTCAAGGCTAGCATTCTACCACTTGATCCACATCTCCACTTCCAGCTTTTTCTGTGTATGTGGTACTGAGGAATCAAACCCAGGGCTTCATGCATGCAAGGCAAGCATTCTACCATTAAGCCACATTCCCAGCCTGACACTGAGGTTTAAGCTCAGAATTTTATGTTTGCTAGGCAGGCACTCTACCTCTGAGCCAAACTGCTAGTCTATCTTGACCATTTCTCTCTTTCTCTTTGTGCCAGTACTTGGGGCCTGGGCTCTATCCCTGATCTTTTGTGCTTAAGGCTAACACTCTACCACTTGAGTCATAGCTGCACTTCGAGCTTTTTTTTTTTTTTTTTGGTCATGGGGCTTGAACTCTGGGCTTGGGTGCTGTCCCTCAGCTCTTCAGCTCAAGGCTAGCACTCTACCACTTGAGCCACAGTGCCACTTCCGATTTTCTGGTGGTTAACTAGAGATAGGAGTCTCACAAACCTTCCTGCCAAGGCTGGCTTTGAACAGTGATCCTCAGATCTCAGCCTCCTGAGTAGCTAGGATTACAGGCATGAACCACTAGTGCCTGGCTCTCAGCTTTTTCTTCATGGTAATTGGAGATAAGAGTCTCAGCCTGACTGGTTGTTTTTGGAGTCTTATAGAATTTCCTGCCAGGCTAACTTTGAACCATGATCCTCTGGTCTCAGCTTTCTGTGTAGTTAGGATCACAGGCATGAGTCACTGGCACCCAACTTCATCTCAGCCATTTCTTTTTTTTTCAGTTGTGGGGCTTGAACTCTGGGCTTGGGCACTGTCCCTCAGCTCTTCAGCTCAAGGCTAGAGCTCTAACACTGGAGCCACAGCGCCACTTCTGGTTTTCTGAGTGGTTTATTGGAGATAAGAGTCTCACAGCCTTTCCTGCCACGTTTGGCTTTGAACCACTATCTTCAGATCTCAGCCTCCTGAGTAGCTAGGATTACAGGAGTGAGCCATGGGCACCTGGCCATCTTGGAGATAGTTTAATCTCTAAGACATCTTTTCTTTTCTTGTTATGACTGTTAGTAGTAGTAGAGTTTCTGTGCTGATACTGGGACTTGAACTCAGAGCCTTGCTTTCTTGCTCAGCTTTTTCCATTCAAAGCTGATATCATTTACTTTTCTTTCTTTTCTTTTCTTTTTCAATCTGAGATCAGAACTCAAACTTAGTATCTGACATATTCACTCACTGGCTAGCACTTTACCAAATGTGTCATACCTCTAACTTCTGATGCTCTTTTCCTGAGTCACAACTCCAGTTCCATCTTTTCTTTCTTTATTTTTTTTGGGTCCAGTCATGGGGCCTGAACTCTGGGCCTGGGTGCTGTACCTCAGCTCTTCAGCTCAAGGCTAGCACTCTACCACTTGAGCCACAGCGCCACTTCCGGCTTTTTTCCTTTTGCTTATGTGGTGCTGAGGAATCGAACCCAGGGCCTCAGGCATGCAAGGCAAGTGCTCTACCACTGAGCCACCTTCCCAGGCCCATCTTTTCTTTTTTTTTTAATGAGGGGTTCTCCCCACTGACCACAGAGCATTGTACTCCTAACCTGACTTATGGAATCGTAACCCCTTTGTACAACAACAACAACAATAATAAAGATGGGGTCTCCCTATGTTGCTCAGACTACTTAGAGGGATACCCTGCCAAAGATCTTTAGAACGTTTTTATCTTGCAAAATCTCTACCCATTGAGTCCCATCTTACAACCCCTACCTCCATATTGAGTGAAGTCATTCTATGTAGACAAATGTTTCAATGGAATTGCTATAATGGCACTGAATCATGCTTTTGTAAAATGAAGGATTTGCTAAGGTTGTGGGTCTTTCTTCTCTTCACCTAGACTAAGTTGCGTGGAGCCAAGGACCCTGTGCTGTCAAACGCTGCCTCCTGTAGGGTGTAGAGGCAGAGGTGAGATCACTTGAGCAAGGATGGGAAGGGCTGGGCAGGCATGTCTCAGATGAAACAGACCAGGTAGAAGTTGAGTCTACAATGCTGTCTTTCTGCTTTCCTCTCCTCTGTCTATTTAAACAGATGTGGACCTAGGCTACTCTGTGTGGCAATGTAGGTTCACTGCATGCGGCCACTCAGGTGAATTGGCAAGTTGGGGCTGGTGCCCTGCTCTCTACTTATTAAGATGAGGAGTGGCTGTCCCCAAGTCTAGGCTAGGAGAGGGCAAAAGTGTAGATCCTAAGGGTTGACTGAGCCCCATGGCACTTCCCAGGAGAGATCCTTCTCTTACCTTGCTGGTGAGATTGGGCCTCTCTCATCTCCAGATCATGGGTCAGTTCTGGAGAGAAAGAAAAGAAAAGTGCTTAGTTGAGTGTGTGTGTGTGTGTAGGCAGAGTTGGGGGGGAGAGAGAGGGGAGGGCAGAGAGAGAGAGCGAGAGCATGCCCATACAGAAGGGAGGAATCAGGAATCACAGATCCCTGGCTACTCAGGAGGCTGAGATCTGAGGATCAATGTGTGAAGCCAGCCCCACCAGGAGAGTTCATGAAATTTATCTCCAATTAACTACCAACAAACTGGAAATGGAGTGGTGGCTCAAGGATTAGAGTGCTAGCCTTGAGCAAAAAAGTTCAATACTGGTGCATATGCGCACACACACACACACACACACACACACACACACACACAGATTAGTAAGTGACACACATGCAAATTAGTAAGTGGCACCCACTGTACTTATGGCCTGGCAAGGGGAAGAGACTTGCCCAGAGCACATTTGGCAGGCTTAATGTCAAGCTCAGAGATCTTTTTGTTTTGTTTGTCAGTCATGGGGCTTAAACTCAAGGCCTGGGAGCTGTCCCTGAGCTTTTTCACTCAACGCTAACATTCTATCACTGAGCCGCTGTGGTTTTCGGGTTGTTAATTGGAGATCAAAGTCTCATAAACATTCTGGCTGGCTTTGAACTAGGATCCTCAAATCTCAGCCTCCTGAGTAGCTCGGATTACAGGCATAGCCACTAGCACCCAGCTTCAGAGATCTTTTCAGTGCAAGCTTTGTGCCTGGGCTTGGGGATTAGCTAACCCCTATGGGATAGACGAGGCTGGCTTGTTTAGCGCTTCAGGAATATCTATTCCTTCCTAAAGGTGATGTGCCAACCAAACAGCACAGCTCTAGTGGACCCTTGCTGCACAGGGCTTTCAGCATTAGTGTTTAGCTGATGGGTGCTAGAGTACAGAGCTGCCTGAGGAACCTGGAAGTGGGCAGTGGCTATTTACCATCAAGGATATCTGCATTTCATTATTTTCAGGGCCAGGAGGGCTGTCAACACTGGTCCCCACCCTCACGTTGTGAAGGAGAGGGGCTTAAGGAGGACAGCGCCACCTAGTGTCAGAAGATGCACTGTCTTTGGTGTGCTGTTGAGGGGGCTGGACAGAGAGGGTAGAGCAGGCACCAAAGGGCACTGGTGTAGGAGCAGGTTCCTCCTGGATGCTGGTGCCCATCTACCACTGTTCTCCTTGCCCATCCTTTCAGTCCTCCTTCTTTGGACCCTTTAATGTCTCATTTCCCAGTCCAGACCCTCCACTGGTCCCTCCAACTCCACCAGAGCTGTATTGTACAGTAGAGGTATACTATATAACTCAGTAGTAGGACACATACTTAGGCATGCAAGAGGCCATGGATTTGAATCTTGCCAGCAAGGTAAAGGAGACTGGGAAAAGAGCAGAAGGAAGCCAGAAACCACAGCAGCCTACTTTGGGGCACCTGAGTGTTGTCTGTAGGATCTCGGCCTAGAGTCCAAATGAAGAGTGTGGAAACTGGGGGCCTGGAAGGCAGCAATTCTCTGGGATCACTGTCCAGCAGCACCTACAGAGGCAGGCCTGTGAAGCCTGCAGCCCCCTGGCCTGTTCTTCTTGCCTTCACAGGGCTTTCTAGACACCAGGGGCTTTTGCCAGAGGTCCTTTCTCTGGGGAAGCTACTTGTTACCAGGAGACAGAGGGCCCAGGGTGCCTGAGCTTCTGCTGTGACCTGAGCCTGAACCCCTTTCTTGGGTCCCTTGAGGACTGGGGTGCCTCCACCCTTGGGGCTTTCTGAGACCAAGCTGTGCCTCCTCCAAGGCCTTGCAATAATAGCCCAAGGGACCCTGGACTCAGTTCAGAAACCTTAGCCCAAGAGGTCTGGGCTCTGCCACTAACTCCCCCAGGGTTGGTTTCTCTTCAGCCCTCAACCACAGGAGGAGACAGAATCCCAGCTGCGCTCTGCTTCCCCACTGTGGCAAATGTCCCTGACCACCTTCTGATCAGAATCTCCATGGGTTTATACGTGAAAGCTGAGATCAGATACACTTGTGACCTAGGACTCATAACAGCACCTCTATGAGCCTCAGTTTTCTCTTCTGGAAGATGGAAACAAAAGAGCCCCTCCCTTGTGAGGGAATGTTGCCAGGATTAACAACAACAACCAAGAGTACTTAGCCTTGTGCGTAAGGGCAGGGCTTGTCTTTGTCCAGGCTGCTACACCAGCCCGTGACATACCCACCACCTCTCAAGCCCTGAGTTTGGAGATCTCAGCCATCCATCCATCCACTTCCTCACCTTGGAGACCTGCTCCTATTTTCCAGTGTTTGTCTTTTTTTTTTTTTTTTTTGTAGTTGTTGTTCCTCTCCCTTCTCCTCAGCATCTCCCTCCAAGGGAGGGTCTTACTCAGTCACGTCAGCCCCCAGGGTGGCAGTGCCAGTGCAGCCCAGAGTTATTTTTATCCCCTTAATCAATAACCAAGACACTGCAGGCCCATGCCTGTCATCCTCGGTCTGAAAAGGGCAGTGGGTGGTGGAGGTCCTTCTGTTCTTGCCTGTTACATTTTGGATCTGGCCTGTGTCCAGATCTTCAGAATGAGGGCAAAATGAGAAGAAATTGGAGCAATTGTTGTAAAGTTTTAGGATCCTCTAGACTCTTCTTCTATGCTTTTAGTACAATAAAAAGGTAGCATCAAGATGGGGTGTCCTTCTAGGCCATCCCGGTCCCCTGGGCTGGCCTCTGCTGCCATCTGGTCTTTGAGGAAAGACTGCTGGGACCCTGGCCTGCAATGTGTGGTGCGTGGTGTGGAAGGAAGCCCTGGAGTCAGGACAGCCCGTATAGTTCTAGAAGTCAATTTATTGTACAAGTGGATCACTCAAGTCCTTTTAGGCCTCAGTTTCCCTCTTGGGAGGGAGAGCTTCCTGTGAACAAGGGAGAAGAGGTAGAAGTCTAGGTATTTTGGAGATAGAGAATGTCCTGAAAGATGAAAAGCCATTCAGGATTTGGAGTCTGCAGCTCTGAGTTCTAATTCTGACTCTGCCACTGGCATACTGTGTGACCCTCTCTCTCCCTCTCTCTCTCTTCAGGCTGCAGTTTACTGACTCATACAATAAATTGGGTTCTTTCAGCTGAACCACTGGCTCTAAAGCCTGCACTTGGAGACTCAGCCACATGAACACTTGGGCCATAGCCAAGCCTCTGGGAGGCCCAAGCACCTCAGGCCACAGGTCCAAGAGTGGAGGCCAAGTCTAGATTTCCATTCATCCTTTGCCCTACTTACAAATCCAATCAGTTGCCAGGCCTCTTCCTTCAACTCACTTCCCACTGGCACTCTTGTTTCTCTTGATCTCTCTCCCTGCACATTTTATCAGCTCTGCCTCTGGTCTCCCAACCTTCCTTTCTCATAGGTCACTTTTCCTATGACTTCTGTTTGTTTGTTTTGCAAATCCTGGGGCTTGAATTCTAGGCCTGGACAATGTCCCTGAGCTTCTTTTATTTTTTAGGGGGAGGGGTCCAGTTGTGGGGCCTGAACTCTGGGCGCTGTCCCTCAGCTCTTCAGCTCAAGGCTAGCACTCTACCACTTGAGTCACAGCTCCACTTCTGGCTTTTTTTCTTTTTTCTGCTTATGTGGTGCTGAGGAATCGAACCCAGGGCCTCATACATGCAAGGCAAGCGCTCTACCATTGAGCCAACTTCCCAGCCCCATTACTGGCATTTTCTTTTTTCTTTTGCCAGTCATGGTGCTTGAACTCTGGGCCTGGACACTGTCCCTCAGCTCTTCAGCGTAAGGCTAGTGCTCTACCACTTGAGCCACAGCACCACTTCCAGCTTTTTCTGCTTATGTGGTGCTGAGGAATCGAACCCAGGGCCTCATGCATGCAAGGCAAGCACTCTACCACTGAGCCACCTTCCCAGCCCCACTACTGGCATTTTCTGTTTATGTGGAATTGGAAGAATCGAATCCAGGGCTTCATGCATGCTGGGCAAGCACTCTACCACTAAGCCATACTTCCAGTCCTCTCTATGATTTCTGGTAAGAGCGCGGGTCAAAGTCCTTAGCTATCTTGTGCTGCATTTCTCAGCATGCTTCTTGACGCAGAGCCTTCTCCAGTGAAGCAAAACTTTTCCTGAGTGCTTGCCTCCCACCTTCTGGCCTTAGCTATGGGATTCCCTTCATTCTGAATGACTTTCTCACTCACCTTCCATTTTATCTCAGCACAGCTACACAGGAAGCTAGGTGCTCTGTCTTGGGAACCTCTGCCTCCTTCATCACATGTGCCTCAACTCCTGGGGCCTGCTTTCTTTTCTGTATTATTATTATTATTAAGAAGGCTGGCCTGGAACTGATGATCTTCTTCAGCCTCCTGAGTATTGGGATTACAGGTGTGCAACCACTCAAGGAAGCTTCTATTATGCTATTTCTGTGTGTGTGTATGTGTGTGTGTGTGTGTGTGTGTGCTGGTACTGGCAATTGAACTTATTCCTTAGCTGTTTTTGCTTGAGGCTAGTGCTCAATCACTTAAGTCACACCTCTATTTCTGGCTTTTTGGTGGCTAATGGGAGATAAGAGTCTCATGGACTTTCCTGCCCTGGATGGCTTTGAATCACAATCCTTAGATCTCAACCTACTTACTGAGTAGCTAGGATTCCAGGTGTGAGCCACCAGTGCCAGGCTCTGCCATGCTATTATTACTTACTGGGATGTATGTTACCCTGCACTTCTTTAGAACTGCGAGATGCTCTGTGGACACTGGGACAAGAATCCCCAAGAATGGGGAACTTTTCTTTTTTTTTTTTTTGTCGGTTGTGGGGCTTGAACTCTGGCCTCAGCTCTTCATCTCAAAGGCTAGAGATCTACCACTTGAGCCACAGTGCCATTTCCGGTTTTCTGGTAGTTAATTGGAGATAAGAGTCTTACAGGGACTTTCCTGCCCCATCTGGCTTTGAATCATGATCCTCAGATCTCAGTCTCCTGAGTAGTTGGATTACAGGTGTGAGGTACCAGCCTCAGCTTCTAACTTTTCTTTTTCCCCAGTCCTGGAGCTTGAATTCAGAGGCCTGGGGCACTGTCCCTGAGCTTCTTTTGCTCAAGGCTAGTGCTTTAACACTTCAGCCACAGTCCGCTTTGGGCTTTTTTTTTAGTAGTTTACTGGAGATAAGAGTCTCAGCCTGAGATTTCCTGAGTAGCTAGTATAACAGAGCTACCCAACTAGTCCCCAAACTCTTATGTTACTACCTTGAGTCTGTTTCCTCATCTAGAGAAAAAGGTGAAGGATTGGTGTGAGACTCACAGAAAGCGATTTTGTGGATGGTGACAGTGACACAGGTGTGTGGCCTCACCTGAGCAGCGTTTCTGCAGCCTCAGGATTTCCAGGTGCAGGTCTCGCAGCAGGGCCATCTGCTCCTTTTTCAGGAAGCTGATGTGGCGTTGCACGCTCTGAATCTGATGCTCCAGGGACACGGTATCCATGGCAACCCAGGCCTGGGCCCTACCTGGAGAGGACCACAAGGTGAACTCAGATCTTCAGAGCTCATCTACCGCTGCCTGACTTTCAGATTCCTCATCAACCCTTCTGTTTTTTTTTTTTTTTTTCTGTCAGCTGTGGGGCTTGAACTCAGCCTGGGCACTTGTCTTGAGCTCTTCAGCTCAAGGCAAGCACTCTACCACTTGAGTCACAGTGCCACTTCTGGTTTTCTGATAGCTAATTGGATATAAGACTCTTACTGACTTTCCTGCCTCAGCTGTCTTTGAATCGTGATCCTCAGATCTCAGCCTCCTGAGTAGCTAGGATTACAGGCGTGAGCCACTGATGTCCAGGCTTCTTCTCTGTTTTTGTTTTTAATTTTCGGTGGATGTGGGGGTTGAACCCGGGTCTTTGAACTTGTAAGCATCAGTGAGCTACACTCCCAGTCCATTTATTGAGACAAGAGCATCACTGTGTATCTCAGGCTGATCTCCAGCTTATGATAATCACCCTACCTCAGCCTCCTGAGAACTGGGATTATAGGTATAAGCCACCACATCTGTCATATGTCCTTTACTCTGAATCCTCTGCCATCATTTCATTTCCCTGTAGTAAGTCACTCAAGCTTCATGAGCAAGCTGGTGTGTTGGTAGAAGTATAAGTATTCTTATTAAACAGGCAAAGAACCAGAGATCAAGGGAGAACTGGCTTCACATTTGGCTAGTAACTTTAGCATCTTTTGTTACTCAGAAGAAATGGAACAGCCAAGCCAACAAAGACATCTCAAGCCTAGCCTGTCTCTTTAATGGCTGAGTGACTTGAGGCCAGCTCTTTCCCTCTCTGGGCTCAGTCTTCTCATGGGTGAACCCTGAAGTCACTCTGCCATCCCTCAGGTACCTCACATCCAGGTGACCATCAACACATGAGTTGTTCTGAGCACAACAATCCCTTGTTCAATCCCAGTCCTTTGGCTAAGCCAAGACTCTGAGCTCCAACAAGTGTGGGCAGAGGCTGTCTTGCTGAGGAATGTTCTAGTAACACTTTGTGGGAGAAGGCAGGAGGTGGAGTGTCCTTTTAAAAGAAGAAAGGAGCCTGGTGTAGCTCATGCCTATAGTTCTACCTACTGGGAGATGCAGTTAGGAAAGTCATGCTTCAAGACCAGTGGGGTGGGGTGGGATGGTGGTTCAGGCCATTTGGGGCTAAATTACAAAACCCCGTCAACAAAGCTAAACAAAGGAAGGATGGAAGAAGGCAATAAGGAGGCACATGCAGTGAATCTGTGGTGGAAAACAAAGTCAGGCACTGTAATGGACAGGGTAGTAGGCACATGGGAAGCCTAATGCTGGCAGGGCTGTCCAGCTTTCCCTCTGGGTGGCCCTCTTGCTAGTGATTTCTGTGATGATCAGTATTCTGGCAGTTCAGAGGCAGATGGCAAGAACATGAGGCCCAGAGCTCCGAGGCCTAGAACTGCTCTCCATTGCTCTCCTCTTCCCTCCCTTTCCCTTTCAGGGCAGTTTGAGCTACCTGGAGACCAGGTAAAACCCAGACTCTAATAACAACAAGCAAACAATCAAAGAAACAAACAATAGGGCTGGGAAGGTGGCTCAGTGGTAGAGTGCTTGCCTTGCATGCATGAGGCCCTGGGTTCGATTCCTCAGCACCACATAAGCAGAAAAAGCCAGAAGTGGTACTGTAGCTCAAGTGGTAGAGCTCTAGCCTTGAGCTGAAGAGCTCAGGGACAGCGCCCAGGCCCAGAATTCAGGTCCCATGACCGACAAAAACAAACAAACAAAACAAAAAACAATAAAAAGAGGAGGGTAGATGTAAGAAGAGTAAGGGGCAAAGTGTTTTTAATCCTGGTGGTCATCCTTGCTACTCAGAAGGCTGAAATCTGGAGGAGCTCCATTCCAACCCAGTCCAGGGGGGAAAAGTCCTTAAAACTCCATCTTAAAATAATCATAAAAAATGTATCTAGAGTAGACATGTAGCTCAAGTGGTAAGCTATGTTAACTAGGCAAAACAAGTGTAGCAAACCCAGAGATCTAGATTTCAAACCCCAGTGCCAGGCTTGGGGGTAGGAGGGATGGATGTGCTGGTCTTAGGACTTGGAACTCAGTGCCTAGGCACTGTCCCTGAGCTTTTGTGCTCAAGGCTAGTGCTCTACTACTACTTGAGCCACAGTTCTACTTCCAACTTGGTGGTTAATTGGAGACAAAGAGTCTCATGAACTTTTCTGCCTCTGCTGGCTTTGAACCACAATCCTCAGATCTCAGACTCCTAAGTAGCTAGGATTAGAGGCATGAGCCTCTAGCACCTAGTCCAAAAGAACTTTTGAATAATATTGTGACTAATCTGAGCAGTATAGTCTAGTAATAGAGCACTTGTCTAGCATCCTGGATGTGTTCCAGCACTTAAAACAAATTACTTAGTGATTTTGGAAGTTAGGAAAGAATTTTGGGTAGAGGAAGGACAAAATATAACCTGTGTTCTTTGCCAGGTACTTCTGGCTCATGCCAGTAAATCCTAGCTTCTCAGGAGGCTGAAATCTGAGAATTATGGTTGGAAGCCAGCTAGGAAAGAAAAGTCTAAGAGACTCCATCTCCACAACAACCAGTCAGGTTGGAGGAGTGGCTCAAGTGGTGGAGCACAAGTTATGAGCAAGCAAGCCAAGTTACAGGGCAAGGCCCAGTACTGGTAGAAAAGAAAAAGGAAAAGAAAAATCACACAGGCCTCTGTGGGGGCAGAGGAGTAGATACAAAGAGGTCAGCTAGAGCCTGGTGCCAGTGGCTCACACCTATAATCCTAACTATTCAGGAGGCTGAGATCTGAGGCTCTCAGTTCAAACCCAGCCTGGGCAGGAAAGTCTGTGAGACTCTTATCTCCAATTAACCACCAGCAAACCGGAAGTGGCACTGTGGCTCAAGAGGTAGAGCACTAGCCTTAAGCTGAAGAGCCCAAGGATAGTACTCAAGCCTAGAGTTCAAGCCCCAACACTGACAAAAACAACAACAACAAAAGCCACAAAGAGGTCAGCTAGGAAAATGTACAATGGATCAAGGTAAGAGATGAAGGTGGCCCAGACTAGAACTGTGAACTGTAGGTGAAGAGAAAGAGAACTAGCTTTTGGAGTTTTGCTTCCATGCCCCGACCCCCTGCACTTTCCATATGGAGTCAGAATTCCTTTAGCAAATACAAGTCTGATCATTCTTCCCCGTCCCCAACTTAGAACTCACACAGCACACAGCACCAAAACTAATATTCTAATCAGATCCTACATATCTGCCTTTGGCTCTCTTAGTCTTTATCTCTGTCCCCACTCCTGGCTCCACCCCAGCCACTCTGGCACCCTTACTGGCTGTTCCTGAACTTGCCAAGCACTCTTGCCTGGGAGACTCTGTGTGTGCTGTCCCTTCTGTCAAGGATTCCCTTCCCCAAGACCTTTTTCCCTTCCTTCATTCAAGGCTCTGTTCAAATATCACCCCTTTCTTGCCTTTCTTGCATCACCCATGTAAGATGAATCCTTGGTCATTCTGCACTCCCTTACTCTGCACTATTTTTCTTCCATGGAGTTATTTCTACGTGTATGTATTGAATTTCTGTTTATTGTCTGTTCCCTTGCTAGACTGTTAGCAACAGAAGAAGAAGGACTTTTGTTTTGTTTCCTCGGCACCCTGGTACCTGGTATAATACCTGCCTCTTAGGAGGTGCTTTGTACACGTGAGAGGGGGTTGTGGGAATGGGTGGACCGATGAAGGGCAGATTTACAGAGAAGGTAAGCTCAAGATACACATTAGGTTTGGCATGCACAAGAGACCTCGAACAAGAAGAGATGCCAAGCAGATTGTCCCATACACTGGGGTGTAACTCAGGAAAACCAAGTGAGCTGAATGTTTATGTGGTCATCTGTTAGGATGTATGTACCTGTACCTCGTGTGTGTGTGTGTGCATGTGCATGTGTGTAGTTGGTGATTGAATCCAGAAATGCCTCAATGAACTATATTCCCAGCCCTTGAAAATTTTTTTTGAGACATGTCCTCCTATGTATCTGAGGTTGGCCTCAAAATAATGATCCAGCGGGGCACCAGCTGTGTACCAGTGGCTCATGCCTGTAATCCTAGCTACTCAGGAGGCTGAGATCTGAGGATCACTGTTCAAAACCAGCCAGGGTTAGAAATTCCCCATAAGACTTTTATCTCCAATTAACCACCAGAAAACTGGAAGTGGTGCTGTGGCCCAAGTGGTAGAGCGTCAGCCTTGAGGTGAAGAGCTGAGGGACAGTGCCCAAGCCTAGGGCTCAAGCCCCATGACCAACCAAAAAATAATAATAACAATAATGATGATCCACCTGTCTCAGCCTGCTGAGTCTTGGGATTACAGGTGTGACCTATCACACCAGCTTCATTTGTGTGTGTGTGTGTGTGTGTGTGTGTGTGTGTGTGTGTGTGTGCTGGTCCTGGGTCTTGAATGCAAAGCATGGACTCTGTCCCTGAGCTTTTATGCACTTGTTAGTGCTCTACCACTTAAGCTGGTAAGTTAGGTTAGTGCTCTACCACTTAAGCCACAGCTCCACTTTCAGCTTTTGGATCTTTAATTGGAGATAAGAGTCTCACAGACTTTCCTGTCCAGGCTGGCTTTGAACTGAGATCTGAGCCACCAATATCCAGTTTCATTTGTTTTTAATCTGTGCATGTCAGGTGCTTATCTTGAAGATACAGGTTTTTAGGCCTGGAGAGACAAAAGATCTGTTCCCAATCACCAGAATGCAAATGACTGTGATAGGTGAAAGCCCTTCCACACAGCCCTGGAGCCTGGAGCTGGGAGCCTGGAGTCTGGCCACTGAGAGAGGCTGAGCCAACCAGCTGTTTCTGTCCTCTCCCAGAAGGACTTGAGCACTTGCTTCCAACTCGGCAGGCTGCTTTACTCAGGGCAGAAATTTGGGTCACAAACAATCTTGGCAAACCTTCTTTCTTAGACATTATTGTGTAGTTTGTCTGAGAGGAGTGGGGAAGGGGGAACTAGGGACGTCACAAATCTCTCCGTGTGGCCAAGGAGTCACAGGCATGTCAGCAGGCCAGAGCCAGGAAAACAGCAGAGATGTGGTCCTAGAACCTTTGGGTTTCAGTTGCTTGTCTCCTAGACTTGTAGCAGGCAGCTGAAGGGTTAGCGCTGTCAGTTCTACCTTCTCCCCATTCCCAGCCCTGAATACTCAGCCTTCCAAGTGCAAGGTGAAGATTTCCTTCCCCTCTCTCCACTGTCCTCAACACCTCTCACCACCTCAAAGCCTGCCCTGCTCTGCTTCCCTCTTGGTACCTGCAGTTCTTTCTAGGTTAATTAAAATAAATAAATAAATGAGTAAATAAATAAAACATATATATATATATATATATAGAGAGAGAGAGAGAGAGAGAGAGAGAGAGAGTGTGTGTGTGTATAATCTCCAAAATATAGCAGGACCTATGATATAAAGCTCACATTTTGTTATCATTGTTGAAGACAGAGTTTCACTTCTGGGTGACCCAGAAGTGATGATCTTCCTACCTCTGCCTTCTAAGGGCTGGGATTATAGGTGAGAACCACCATACCAGGCCTAAGGATTCATAATATAGAGAGTAATTCCAAGTAATTCTGGACACATCCCTCATATGTCTGAAAGAAACAAATATTTTTTTCTTGGGGACCGTTGGTAGAAGAAGCCTTCAGTGCTCATAACCTCAGGCATCAGCAAGATGGCAGGCTCAGGCTTACTCTCTGAGGCCTGGCCCTTGACCCCTGAGAATATCCAGCCCCTACTTGGCTCTGGAATTTCCAAGCCCCCATATTCCTTTCTAGCTTTCTGCCTACAATTGACTTATATATTGGAGATTTAATTATCTCTCCAATTAAGTTATTACACACACACACACACACACACACACACACACACATTTGTGCTGGTACTGGGGCTTGGACTCAGAACCTCCCATTCTTGCTTGGCTTTTTTGCTCCAGTGGCACTCATCCAAGCTCTTTTTTTTTTTTGTCTTGTTAGTTGTAGGGCTTCAATTCAGTGTCTGAGTGCTGTCCCTGAGCTCTTTTTCTCAAGGCTAGTGCTCAACCCTTTAAGCCATAGCACCACGTTCATTTTTGTTGTTGTTGTTGTTGGTTGTGGGGCTTGAACTCGGGGCCTGGACACTGTTCCTGAGCCTCTTTGTGCTCAAGGCTAGCACTCTGCTACTTGAGCCACAGTGCCACTTCTGGATTTCTGGAGATTTATAAGATGATTTCTTCGTTGCTTTGTATGTCCCTCCCCCCATGGTATAACCCCTGTTTTCACTGTATTTGGTGTTGGTATAATTTGGGGAGGGGCAGGGAAAGAACAAATTGTTTAAATAGGGATACAGGTGGACCCACTGCAACAATAAGATGTACAAGACCTTATGTCGAAAAACAAACTTTACAACTTTGGCATGGGGGTTGGGGTGGGGTGGGGGCTGTGTGTTTGGGGGGGGAGATGGGAAGGGATGGTAAGGGGAAACAACCGCGCTGAAAATTACTTTTTTTTCCCCTGGTTGTGGGGCTTCAACTCAGGGCCTGGCCTCTGTCCCTGAGCCTTTGTGTGCTCAAGGCTAGCACTCTACCACCTGAGCTACTGTCCCACTTCTGGCTTTTTCTGAGTAGTTTATTAGAGATAGAGTCTCAGCTTTCTGATAGCCATGATTATAGACACGAGCTACTGGTGCCCGGCTTGCTTATCTATCTATCTATCTATCTATCTATCTATCTATCTATCTATCTATCTATCTATCTATCTATTGCCAGTCCTAGGGCTTGAACTCGGGGCCTGAGCGCTGTCCCTGACCTTCTTTTGCTCAAGGCTAGCACTCTACCACTTGAACCACAGTGCCTCTTCTGTTTTTTTTTTTTTCTGTGTATGTGGGTACTGAGGAATTGAACCCAGGGCTTCATGCATGCTAGGCAAGGACTCTATCACTAAGCCACATTCCCAGCCCCCAGCTTACTTTGTTGAGAGAGGATCTTGCTATATAGTCCAGGCTGCCATTGACTTGAGATCTATTGTCACCACATCTGGCTGACAATAACTCTTTTTTTTTTGGGGGGGGGGGCTGGTCGTGGGGCCTGAACTCTGGGCCTGGGCGCTGTCCCTCAGCTCTTCAGCTCAAGGCTAGTGCTCTACCACTTGAGCCACAGCGCCACTTCCGGCTTTTTTCTTTTTGCTTATGTGGTGCTGGGGAATCGAACCCAGGGCCTCAGGCATGCAAGGCAAGCACTCTACCACTGAGCCACCTTCCCAGCCCCTGACAACAACTCTTACACTTCAGTCTTTCCTTAGATTTCCTATATCTCACCTTTCCCATGCTCTTTAGTGGGCTCTATGTCCCTGTGGCCTTTTCTGCAGGCCAGGCAGAGGGGATCCTTGCTCTTTGGTATCATGGAGTTTTTCATTCTGTACTACCTCTCATTCTTTTTTTTTGTGGGGCTTGAACTCTGGGTCTGGGCACTGTCCCTGAGCTCTTTAGCTCAAGGCTAGTGCTCTACCACTTGAGCCACAGTGCCACTCCGTTTTTCTGGTGATTAACTGGAAATAAAAGTCTCACAGGCTTTTCCTGCCTGGGCTGGCTTTGAACCGTGATCCTCAGATCTCAGCCTCCTGAGTAACTAGGATGAAAGGTGTGAGCCAACAGCACCCGTTGACCTTTCACTCTTTGATCCAGTGTCTCCTCCTATTTCAAATTCATTCTTAGTGCTAATATTTATCGAACCAATAAAGCTTGCCAGGCACTGATGGTTCATACTTGTGATCCTAGCTACGCAGGAGCTGAGATCTGAGGATTATGGTTCAAGGCCAGCCTAGACAGAAAAAGTCCATGAGACAGCGATCTCCAATTAACTATCAAGAAACTGGAAGTAGAGCTGTGGCTCAAATGTGCTAGCCTTGAGCACAAAGCTAAGGGGAGGCAGCTGAGGCTCTGAGTTCAAGCCCCAGGACCAGCACAAACAACAAAAACAAAAGAAAAAACCCAAATCTCACAGCTCATTTTATGAAAGTACCGTTCTTTGAAAATTCTTTGAGGATATACGGCTTCTTGTTCCAAAGGGAATGTTAAACTCTTTCTTACAGCCAGGGTAGGTATATTAGCCATGACAGGCATGGCAATTCATGAGTAAATAAATCAATCGATATGTTCTTTACTTTTCTTAGTCATTATTCCTCTTCATTGCCTGACTCAGAGGTCTGGGGTGGGAGGAGAGAAGGAACTCAAGAAGCCTTTCTGAAACATGGCACAAATAGATGGACACAGGCAATAATGCTAAAACTAATATTAGTGTGCCAGTAAAGTCTCAGCAGGTTTTTTGGCGTTTCTGTATATGAATTTATTTATGTTGAAAATGATCTTATGCTGAAGGTCCCATTAGTTATCTGCTTCACAGATAAAGCAACAGAGGCTCCCATAGATAAAGAGTCAGAGAAGAGCTGGGCACCAGTAGCTCATGCCTGTAATCCTACCTACTCAGGAGGCTGAGATCTGAAGATCGCGGTTCAAACCCAGGCTGGGCAGAAAAGTCTGTGAGATTCTTATTTCCCATTAACCACCAGAAAACTGAAAGTGGCTCTGTGTTTCAAGTGGTTGAGCTCTGGTCTTGAGCTGAAGAGTTGAGGGACAGGGCCCAGGCCCAGAGTTCAAGCCCCATGACCACCCACCCACACCCACATACAGAGTCAGAGAAGAGCCTGGCAATGGTGGCTACTTATATCTGTAATCCTAGCTACTAAGGAGGCTGGGATCTGAGGATAGCTGTTTGAAGCCAGCCAGAGCAGGTTCTTATCTTCGATTAACTGCCAAAAAAGCCAGAAGTGCAGCTGTGGCTAAAGTGGTAGAGCAAAATAGCTCAGGGACAGCATCTAGGCCTTGAGTTCAAGCCCCAGAACTGGAGAGAGAGATGGGGCTGGGATGGGGGAGGGGGAAGAGCTTGTTCGGGCACCTAAGACCACCCCCACTGAGAGCTAATCCTGGAATGTAAGACCTCTCCCAAAGCAAACTCAGTCCACATTTGCAGACTGATCTCTGAGATTCTCTCTCTCTTTCTGCTCTTGGGACAAACTCTCCCTTTATCCACAGATAGCTTCTAATATATATATATATATATTAATATAGTACACTATATTAATATATATATATATATATATATATATATAATATATATTACAGTATACTATACTCCACAGGGTCTTTCCCTCCTGAAACCTGACCTCTTCTTCAGGTCCCAGCTCCAAAACTATCTTTCCCAGGCAACCTTCCTTGAACCCCCACATTAGTGCTAAAATGACTCCAGCATCTGTGTCCCCCAGGCCACGTGTGAGAATTTGGTGGTAGCTAGCACCACACTATGCCATCCATCAAAGTCTGCCATCCATTATCCATGTGTGTACCTGGCTGCTGTTCTTAAGACTTCAGCTCCCTGCAGGCAGAGCTCTGTCTCTGGGTCTCCCTTGCTAAGGAATAACAATGTAAACAGAGCTGGGAATCATCAGGTCAAATAAGTGCGACTATTAAAAAATAATTACCACCCCCACCAAGTCCTTGGATCTCTAGAGGACTTGAGTCTGGAACAACGACTTGGCCTTCAACACATGTCTGGGAATCTGTCTGCTACTTAGCCAGGGATAGAGCCACATTCCCCAGGGACCTAGGGGTCCTCTCCAACTCCATGGCCCCTCCTGCCCAACACCCCTCAACTCTGGCGCCCTCCCCCTTCCAGAAGGTCCCAAGACCCCCCCCCCCGCATTATCAGCAAAGCAGGCACATGGGAGCGAGGTGTATGGGGAGCCTGCAGCCCCCACCCCCACCCCCTTTCAATCTTGAGGTTCTGCCGGGTTTGTGCCTAGAATAGGACTCCCGGGGAAGGCAGGGGCGGGGGATGTGCGGAGACTGAGGAGGGCAGGGAAGAGAGGCACCCGAGGGGCCGGAAAAGACAGGCAAAAAGGAGACGAGTTTGGAGGGAGACACAGGAGGTTGCTGGGCTCCACCTCGGCTGCTCTGGGCCCCCCGCCAGCGC
Organism: Dipodomys ordii; assembly: GCF_000151885.1. Taxonomy (NCBI): domain Eukaryota; kingdom Metazoa; phylum Chordata; class Mammalia; order Rodentia; family Heteromyidae; genus Dipodomys; species Dipodomys ordii. Next base: position 8,129,502 of record NW_012267247.1, read on the forward strand.
CGGCCTGGGCCCGGAGCCGGGCGGCGGAGGACAACTTCGGCCGGCGGC
>NW_012267247.1:8130060-8132361 GCF_000151885.1 Dipodomys ordii
GGGGGGACCCCGGGGGCCGGGGGAGTCCCAGGAAATGGGCCTAAGGACCCCGGCGGGCGGCGCAATTAGCGGAGCTGCTTTTGGCTGGGAGCTAAAAAGGGAACCCGGGGAACCTGGGGATCCTATTGGCGATTTGAAGACCTGGAGAGCGAGGGCGAGGCGACAGATCAGCACCGCGGACAGCGCCCAGGCCCGCAGTCCGCGCTCCGCGGCGCCCATCAGCTGCCCAGGCGTAGCAAGGGGGAGACAATTCCCCGCCGCTTAGGGGAGGGTCAGGGTGGGGACCAGCTATCCCGGGACTTGGAAATCTGCCCCTTGTTTAGGCGCCTACGAAGCTGCGCCAGACCTATGTGATCTTGGGTGAGTCACAACACCTCCCTGGGCCCTAGTTGATCAGATACCTCATTTTCTCCCCAATATGAGAGTTCCAAAGGAAATCATTTGCAAACCCTGAAATCCATTACCAGGGCAAAACATTGATGTTGACCAAGTGCCACATACAGGAGCCTTCTAGAGTCTCACTACTTGCTTAGAATTCTCACTTCTCCAATATCTTCCTCCTCTCTAGCCTTTAGGCTCCTTATCTATAAAATGGGAGTGTTAATGGTCTGCACAGCTCATAAGATCTTTGGGTCTTCTGAAGATTAAATGAATTAGTACCCATAAAGTGCTCATTAGGCATTTGTGCTCACCATGGCTGATGACAAGGGACCAGGTGCATTGTGTGAGTGGCAGGTGGCTCAGGCCTCCCTTTGGGAGAGCTCATTTCCATCCCTGACTTGAGAGACTGGAGGGAAAGGCAGAAGAGATTTGGATCAAAGGAATGGTTTGGCTTTTCCCATTCCATTGCCAGCCACATAGTTCTTGATCTTTCCTTCTAGGCCAAATTTTCAGAGAAGTTCTTTCCATATTGAGAGAGGGGGGGAGAGAGAGAGAATAGGTCTCATTATGTAAGCAAGATGGGCCTAGAACTCACCATACTATCTGAGCCTCTGAGTGCTGGGATTACAGGAGCGTATCACCATATACCATACTCCACTTCCCTGTAAATTTCTAAGGCTTAACTGGATTTTTGTATCAATGAATAAAAGCTTTAGCTATTTCTGGCATATTCTAAGCCTCAAAGAGTTGAAGGAACGACTGTCTTAGGTAGCTTGACAGGCAGAAGAGTTTGTATTTTGTTCAAAGGCCTCTCAGATGCCACCTGTAGGAACTCTAGCTTCCAGCTGTGCTGTGGGTGGCTCCTCTTCATTCTGTCCAGGAAGGAATTCCTTGAAGAGGAGCAGAAAGGCCAGCCTGGTCCTGCTTTCTAGATCAGTGCTGTCTTTCCTAGAGGACAGTATTCCTATGTTGAGTACATCCATCAGGCGAATGGGTTCTGATGAATATCCTGCATGCTCTCCGTCTTATGAGATGTGAATGGGGCACTGTGGCTCATGCCTAGAATCCCAGTTACTCAGAAGGCTGAGATCTGAGGTTGCAGTTTGAGGCCAGCCCAGGTAGAAAAGTCCATGAGACTGTTATCTCCAATTAACCATCAAAAATCAAGAAGTAGTAGAGCATTGGCCTTGAGTGAATAAGCTATAAGTGAATAAGGTCTCAAGTTCAAGGCCCAGCACAGGCACGCATACACACACACACACACACACACACACACACACACACACACACACACACACACGATTCTAAGGAATTCCACTGGCTGAAATCCTTCCATTTCAGGTGAGTTTTCACTATCTTGGGCAACTGTTTTTGCCAACTTTTGGATGATCTAAAGTAACTCTAGTCCCTTTTTCCTTTATTTCCCTTAACTCTACCTTGGCTTTGCCACATGATGCTTCATATGTTTTGTTTAAATATACCTTTCTATGGACAGTTTAATATTATGATTTATTAGACAAGCTTTATAATTACACTATGGAAAGTTAGGAAATACACTAACAAAAAGTTCTCACAAATCTACTGCACTAAAGCAGCTTTTTCTGGGCAGTTTGTTGGACATAAGAGTCTCGCAACCTTTCCTGTCTGAGCTGTCTCAGTTCTGTGGTCCTCAGTTCTCAGTCTCCTGAGTAGCTAGGATTGCAGGTGTGAGCCACCAGCACCCAGTGAAACTGGTATTATTTTTGTGTATTACTGCCCTAGTTCCTCTTCTTCATTCTTTCCTGCCTTCCTTCCTCCTCCCCCTCCTTCTCCTCCTCCTTGTTGTAGTGGTGGTGGTGGTTGTTATTGTTGTTGTTCTTCTTGTTCCTCCTCCTTCTCTTCCTCCTCCTCCTCCTCTTCCTCCTCCTCCTCCTCCTCCTC
>NW_012267247.1:8132631-8148943 GCF_000151885.1 Dipodomys ordii
TTCTTCTTCTTCTTCTTCTTCTTCTTCTTCTTCTTCTTCTTCTTCTTCTTCTTCTTCTTCTTCTTCTTCTTCTTCTTCCTCCCTTCTTGTGCTGGGGATGGAGCCTAGGCCTTTGCACATTCAAGACAAGTGCTACACCATTGAGCTGTATCCCAGCTCCTCTTCTAGTGTTTTCATCTTTTCATTCGTGACTACAAAGTTTAAGTTTGTATCAAAACATTTTTCCTATTTCTATATATCTATACAATTCTTGGGCCCTTTTAAATATAATTAGTTTGTTGTTGTGGTTTCTTTCTTTTTTTCTTTTCCTTCATTGGTATTGGTAGTAGGGCTTGAACTTAGGGCCTCATGCTTTCCTCTAGGTTTTTTTTTTTTGTCGGTTGTGGGGCCTGAACTCTGGGCCTGGGTGCTGTCCCTCAGCTCTTCAGTTTAAGGATAGCCCTCTACCACTTGAGCCACAGCACCACTTCCAGCTTTTTCTGCTTATGTGGTGCTGAAGAATCGAACCCAGGGCCAGGCGCTGGTGGCTCACGCCTGTAATCCTAGCTACTCAGGAGGCTGAGATCTGAGGATCGCGGTTCAAAGCCAGCCCGGGCAGCAGAGACCGTGAGACTCCTATCTCCAATAAACCACCAGAAAACCGGAAGTGGCGCTGTAGCAAGCTGAAGGGCTGAGGGACAGCGCCCAGGCCCAGAGTTCAGGCCCCACGACCGACCAAAAAAAAAAACCAAAAAACAAAAAAAAAAAACAAGAATCGAACCCAGGGCCTCATGCATGCAAGGCAAGCACTCTACCACTGAGCCACCTTCCCAGCCCATCCTCTAGGGTTTTTTTTTGTTGTTGTTAGTGTGGGTTTTTTTGTTTCTGTTTTTTGCTTTAGGCTAGTCCTGTACCATTCCAGTGTTGATGATCTCCTCATCCTCTGTTGTTCCTGTTACTTCAGTAGTTGGGACATAGTGAAAAACCCAGGTGGAGAGTGGGAATTTATATAATCTTGGCATTAATTTTCCCTGCTACCCTGGCTGGCCTGGAACTTCTGGGCTCAATCCATCTTCCTTCTGAGTAGCTAGGATTGCAGTTGCATGCCATGCTTGATTTATCATCCTTTTGAGATAGGGTCTCCCTACATAGCCCAGGCTGATCTTGAACTTGTGATCCCCCTTCCTCAGTCTCCCAAGTAGTGTGATTACAGATATGCATTGACACTTCAGCTTTTGTAATTCTGTTTTTTTCTTGACTCTGAAGAAGGCACCTATAGATAAAATGACAAAGGTCAATAGCAGTACTTCTGAACTTTTCCAGTGCTCCTGGGCAGGAGCCTACAGTCTGCACAGGGAGGGGGAGGTTTTCAACATCTGCCAATGGCTTGTTCTTCGGTCTCATTGACTCTTTCCTGCAAAGCACGTAGCTCATTCAGCTATGGGAAGCAGGTGGATTGGGAGGATACCCAATGTGTAGACAATTATTTATTTATTTAGTGCTACTAGAACTTGAACTCAGGGCCTAGGCACTATCCTTGAGCTTAAAAAAAATTTTTTTTTGGTCGGCGGTGGGGCTTGAACTCTGGGCCTGGGCGCTGTCCCTCAGCTCTTCAGCTCAAGGTGAGCGCTCTACCACTTGAGCTACAGCACCACTTCCGGTTTTCTAGTGGTTTATTGGAGATAGGAGTCTCACGGTCTTTCCTGCCCGGGCTGGCTTTGAACCGGGATCCTCAGATCTCAGCCTCCTGAGTAGCTAGGATTACAGGTGTGAGCCACCAGCGCCCGGCTAAAAATTTTTTTATTTTTATTTATTTATTTATTTTTGTTCAAGGGTGATGTTCTATACACCATAAGCCACAGCTCCACTTCTAGCTTTCTGGTGGATACTTGGTGATAAGAATCTTACAGACTTTCCTGTCTGAGCTGGCTTTAAGCCTGCGATCTCAGCCCTCTGTGTAGCTAGGGTTGCTGGCCTGAGCCAGTAGTGCCCTGCTCATAGTCTCTGTAGTTCTAAAACATTCCAAACTCAGCTGTTCCATAGGAGATTTGGGAAGCATGTGTCCAGTCAGGCTGGTCTCTGCTGCCCTCCAAGAATGAAATTATTACTCTGGGATGAATGGATGAGGGCCTGAGAACTGGTCCTAGATATGGCAGTGTGCTAGGCCCAAACCATATTGTCTTTAATTACTGCCACTTGACAACACTTTCGTTGTTTGTAGGACAGATCCTCTTTTATTTTAGGCATGTAGAGGAGTTTAATTTCTTATGCATAACTTTCTGGGTTGGTAGAACAAATGTTTTAAGAGAGAAAGGCACAGAAGGATTCAATGAGTCAAACTTCGCTCTCAGAAGGACTTGGGGCGAGCTGGATGACCCGGCTGTGTCCCTCACAGGGGCGGGGCGGGCGGCGTAAGCGGGGATGAACCGGGCGCTGCGCAGGACTCCGGCCGCGCCCCGACACTGGCCCTGCAGCGGTACCGCCTCCGCCGTGCGGCCCGCGGTGACGGGGAGCGGCTGTCCCGGCGGACGAGGCATGGCGGGCCGCCGGGCTCCGGGGGAGAAGCGCTGGCAGCTGGTGCGCTGGTGAGTGGACAGCAGGCGGTCGCTGGGTTTGGCGCGGGCACGACCCCGCGCCCCTGCGTCCCGACGCCCGGTGCGCGCGGGGAGGATTGGGGACCCTGGCCCCAACTTTCTTCCAGAGTGGGAGATCGCGGGGCAGGGTCGGCAGAGAGGTACTGGGCTGCGGGATCAAAGTCGCCCGGCGTCCCCTCCCCCGCTTCCCGCACGCGTCTTTGCGGCTCTCCAGGGAGATTGGTGCGGGAGCCCTTCCCGGACTCTGGGCGTGACGTCAGGCTTTGGGGCGACCCGGTCCTCCTTCCACAGGCACACTAGCGGGGTTACCCTTCCTTCCGCCGTTATCTGTGTACCAGGGGTCCCTGCTTATCTCCTTCTCTTCGGCTGCCCAGGATAGGGGTCGTGGTCAGGGATCACCAAAAGCCACAGACCATCCCTGCGTTCAGAGACATGGCCCTGCTCGGGTCTCCTAGGACGGGACTCTGAGAAGGGATCCCGGGCGGGGCGGGGGCGGGGGGGGCACTTGTCCCTTCCCCCACCGCAGTCCTGCAAAGGATGGGAGTCGGCTAGGGTTTGGTTACCAACACCCCCCGCATGCTCAGAGAGACTTTGACCTCATTGCAGCCCAGTCATGCAGGCCGGTGTGTGTGGGGGCCCTTGAGTCTCTATCTCTCCCCTCCCCAGCCCATCCCATGTCCTGATGCACCAATGTTCGCAGCTGCCAGAGGCTTGACCTCTGCTTGGGAAGGCTTGGAACACAGGGCAGCCGGCCCTGGGAAAGATTCCAAGACCCAAAGCAGAATGTCTGGCTGGGATTTCACCCCATCCCAAAGCATCCCAGTCAAACTGGAGCAAGAGACCCTGCAGCAACCTACCTGGTACATTCTGTAGCCAGAATACTAACCACAATAATGAAACCCTTCCCATCCCTCTGCAGGAATCAAGAGTGGGGGATTGACCTGATGCTTACAGCACCCCATCTTAAAGTTGAGGAAACTGAAGGTCAGAAAAGAAAAATTATTAACATCACACAGCAAGTGTGGCTAGGTCTTATTCTAGGGCTTTTTTTTTTGGAGGGGGGTGATAGTGAGGCTTGAATTCAGGACCTGCGCATTGTTTCTTAGTTTTTGTTTTTCCTGGTCCTAGGGCTTGAACTCAGGGTCTGAGTGCTGGTTCTTGAGCTTTTGTGCTCAAGGCTAGCACTCTACCACTTTGAGCCATAGCTCTACTGGCTTTTTGTGGTTAATTGGAGATAAGAGTATCACAGACTTTCCTGCCTAGGCTGACTGAACAGTAATCCTGAGATCTCCGCCTCCTGAGTAGCTAGGATTACCGCTTGAGCCACAGTGTCACTTCCGGTTTTCTGGTGGTTTATTGGAGATAAGAGTTTCACGGACTTTCCTGCCTGGGACCGCTTTGAACCATGATCCTCAGCTCTCAGCCTCCTGTGTAGCTAGGATTACAGGCGTGAGCCACCAGCACCCGGCTTCCATGAGCTTTTTTACACAAAGGTGGTACTCTACATCTTGAACCACAGCTCTCTTCCTGGATATTTTTTTTTTTTGGTGATTAATTGGAGATAAGAGTTTCATGGACTTTTCTGCCCAGGCTAGCTTCAAACAGCAATCTTCAGAACTCAGCCTCCTGAACAGTTAGGATTATAGGCACCAGCTGTTCATACCTGGCTACAGTAAACTTTATTTATTTACTTTTTTGCCAGATCTGGGGCTTGTACCCAGGGCCTGGGCACTGCCCTGAGTTTCTTTTGCTCAAGGCTAGCCCTCTACCACTTGAGCTACAGTGCTATTTCCAGCCTTTTCTGTGTATGTGGTACTGAAGAATTGAACCAAGGGCTTCACGCATACTAGGCAAGCACTCTACCAACTAGGCCAAATTCCCAGACCTTAAAAATTGTTTTAATTTATTATTTTTAACACTATCAGTTGCTACAGTCCATCTCATGTATTTCCTACCCCAATTCCAGAATCAGCCACTTATCCAAGGAACCATTGTACATAGGAGAATGATATCAGAAACTAAGATTTGCACACTATTTATACTCAGTCCTTTAATTTTTTTTCTGTTGCAAAGAATTTCTCCAAATCTGACAATCTATATATATACATATATTTGTATTTGTATATACATATAGACATATATCTGTATATTTATATATGTGTATATATGTGGATGTATGTATCTGTCATTTTTTTTTTTTTGGTTGGTTGTGGGGTTTGAACTCTGGGCTTGGGCGCTGTCCCTGTGCTCTTCAGCTCAAGGCAAGTGCTCTACCACTTGAGCCACAGTGCCACTTCTGGTTTTCTAGTGGTTTATTGGAAATAAGAGTCTCACAGACTTTCCTGCTCGGGCTGGCTTTGAACCTCGATCCTCAGATCTCAGCCTCCTGAGTAGCTAGTATTGCAAGCATGAGCCACCGGTGCCCGGCATATCTGTCATATTTTTTTTTTGTCGGTCGTGGGGCTTGAACTCTGGGCCTGGGCGCTGTCCCTCAGCTCTTCAGCTCAAGGCGAGCGCTCTACCACTTGAGCTACAGCGCCACTTCCGGTTTTCTGGTGGTTTATTGGAGATAGGAGTCTCACAGTCTCTGCTGCCCGGGCTGGCTTTGAACCTCGATCCTCAGATCTCAGCCTCCTGAGTAGCTAGGATTACAGGCGTGAGCCACCAGCGCCCGGCTGCATATCTGTCATATTTTAAAACTTCCTGGAAGGATAGTATTTTGGCAGGCAGAGATGGGTAGAGGAGGACATTCCAAGGTGAAGAAGACAAAGCCAGCTGCATCACACACGATGCATTTGGAACAACAGAGCCGCCTGGGTTTTAGACCTGTGTAGGAGAGGAATGTGAAAGAAAATTCTAGAGGGTAGAACCAGGTGGCAGGAGGACTTGAGTGCTAAATTTATATTTAATTTGAACAATGGAAATCATTGAATATTCTTGAGCATTGAGGGTGTGTGTGTATTTGAGAGAGAGACAGAGAGAGAGACAGAGAGAGAGAAAGAGAAACACCATATGTATTGGGTGGTTGGGGTGGAGGCTGTGGGTGCAAGAACACATCACCAGCAGATCTGGTGTTCGGTATAGGTGCATGTTCTGGTTCATAGATGATACCTTCTCACTCCATTTTCTCTAACACAGCTCACCCTCTGATGACTCTATGTCTGTGTGTCTCTGTCTGTCTCTGTCTCTCTTCATGCTGGTACTCAGGAACTATTCTGCTCAGACTGGTTTTGAACTGCAGTTTTCAGCCTTCTGAGTAGCTAGATTATAGCATGAGTCACTGGCCTTCTTTACTTCTACTCTTTTCTAAGTGTGTATGTGTGTGCCAGTCCTGGGGCTTGAACTCAGGGCCAGGGTGCTGTCCCTGAGCTTTTTTGTTCAAGGCTAGTGCTCTACCACCTGAGCCACAGTGCCACTTCTGGTTTTCTGGTGGTTAATTGGAGATGATACTAACAGACTTTCTTGCCTTGGCTGGCTTTGAACTGTGATGCTCAGATCTCAGCCTCCTGAATAGCTAAGACTGCAGGTGTGAACCACCAACACCAGAATAAGATTATTGTAGTTTTGGTTTTTGTTTTTGTTGGTCATGGGGCTTGAACTCTGGGCCTCCCTGCTGTCCCTCAGCTCTTCAGCTCAAGGCAAGCACTCTACCACTTGAGCCACAGCTCCACTTCCAGTTTTCTGAGTTGTTTATTGGAGATAAGAGTCTCATGAACTTCCCTGCCAAGGCTGGCTTTGAACCATGATCCTCAGATCTAAGCTTCCTGAGTAGCTAAGATTACAGGTGTGAGCCACCAGCGCCCAGCCCAGTACTCCATCATCATCATCTTCTTCTTTTTTTTTTTTTGTCAAGAGTCTTACTATGTAACCCTGAACTCTATGCTCCTTTGTCTGCCTCCACAGTGCAGTGATTATAGATGTGCACCACCATACCTGGTATTGCTAAAGTTTTAATGGCTATTACAGCTTAAAAGGTTGGCCTATGCAATGTTTACTATCCTTCAGTATATTATTCAGTGGGATTTCAAATACACAATAGGTTAAAGTGAAGGTATTGGGGATGACTGGTCTGTTTTCCAATTCAGGAAACACATTTACTAAGCTAGCAAATTGGAGTCGTTAGGGAGGCTAATCTGTCGTTCACATGCCCCAGGATGGACTGAGTTGATTACTATTGCTGGTGTGATTTTCATGGCAGGCTGTAATTTCACACTCTCACACACATACACACAGCCATATAGTGGGCTGTGGAGATGTGACAGAGATCAGACTGGATCAGATCCAGTCTTTTCACGCCAGTGAGGATACAGACAGACACATAAATGACTCATGTACTGGCAAGCGAGAATATCACCATGCTGTAAGTAAGGGTAAGTAAAGCATCCTAGGAACCTGAGCACAAATTCAGAGTCTGACTAGGACATAGAGCAGATTAGGAGGTAGAGAGGGCGTCTAGGCAGTTTGGTTAGGAACGCAGTCTACAAAGGCTCTGGGGTAAGAAGAATAATTGCATCAGGAAGGCAATATAGCTTTGTATATGCCAAAACAGAGAGGGCAGCATGTCATGGTGGGAAAGTTTGGAATAGAACCAAGTGGAGTTGGTTTGGTGGCACATGCCTGTAATCCCAGCTACCTGGAACACTGAGGCAGGAAGATCACAAGTCTGAGATCAGCTTGGGCAAGTTAGCAAGACTCTGTCTTAAAATCACAAAGCAACCACACACACACACACAAAATAGCACTTTACCTAGTTTGTAATTACACACACACACACACACACACACACACACACATCCTTTGAGGAGTTAATAGCTCTCTGGTATGAGAAGGTACATTGTTGAAAGATCACTTTCCCATGCCCTCCCCACCCCATTTTCTCTTCCTCCACCCAAGGAATGACTTTTATTACCTGTTAAGTCCCCAGAATTGTATATATAAAGATAAGCAAGTACAATGTGTTTTAGCATGATAACATATAGGAATACTGGCCTTTTTTTTTTTTTTGTCGGTCGTGGGGCTTGAACTCTGGGCCTGAGTGCTGTCCCTCAGCTCTTCAGCTCAAGGCGAGCGCTCTACCACTTGAGCTACAACGCCACTTCCGGTTTTCTGGTGGTTTATTGGAGATAGGAGTCTCACGGTCTCTCCTGCCCGGGCTGGCTTTGAACCGGGATCCTCAGATCTCAGCCTCCTGAGTAGCTAGGATTACAGGCGTGAGCCACCAGCGCCCGGCAGGAATACTGGCCTTTAAAACCTTTCTCAGAAGCTGGGCGCTGGTGGCTCACACCTGTATTCCTAGCTACTCAGGAGGCTGAGATCTGAGGATCATGGTCAAAGCCAGCCCAGGCAGGAAAGTCTATGAGACTCTTAGCTCCAATAAACTACTCAGAATAAGCCAGAAGTGGCTCTGTGGCTCAAGTGGTAGAGCAAAAAAGGAGCCCAGGGACAGCTCTGAGGCCCGGAGTTTAAGCCCCAGATTGGCAAAATAAGCAAACAAAAACAACAACAGAGGCTGGGAAGTTGGCTCAGTGGTAGAGTGCTTGCCTTACATGAATTAGGCCCTGGGTTCGATTCCTCAGCACCACATAAGCAAAAAGAAAAAAGCCGGAAGTGGTGCTGTGGCTCAAGTGGTAGAGTGCTAGCCTTGAGCTGAAGAGCTGACCCAGACCCAGAGTTCAGGCCCCACGACCAACAAAAAGAAAACAAAACTAACAACAACAACAACAACCCCCCCAAAAAAAACCTTTCTCAGAGTTAGAGGTGTAGCTCAAACAATAGAGCCCTTATAAAAGTTCTTGAGTTCTAATATGTCTCACTGCCCCCCCCAACAAATTAAGAATGGGGAGGTGAGAGGACTGGGTGGAAGGGTGAATATGATTGAGGTACCTCCTATAAGTGTGTGAAAATAGAAAGCCAGGAGTTGGCTTCCTGTCAGGAAGTGGAGGTATGGCTCAAGTGATAGAGTGCCAGCCTGCCAGAATGTGAGGCCCTGAGTTCAAGCCCCCATACCAGTGCGCACACACACACACACACACACACACACACACACACACACACACAAATAAAATAATGAACCTGCTAAAGTTGTCTGAAAAACGAGAGAGGTAGACAAATAAGAGTGATAAGGCTTTTCTCTGGTGATCATGCCTATAATCCTAGCTATTTAGGATGCTGAGATCTACTTGGTTTGAAGCCAGCCCTGCTAGAAAGTCTGTGAGACTCTTTCCCCCAAATTAATCACCAAAACCTGGGAGTGAAGCTGTGGCTTAAGTGGTAGAGCACCATCCTTGAGCCAAAAAGCTCAGGGACAGTATCCAGGTCCTAAATTCAATTCCCAGAACTGGCACAAAAACAAACAACAAAAGAATAATAGGATGAGTTGGACCAAGGTACATTTATATACACAGTGAAACTGTCTGTACAATGAATGTATTTTAATATATAATAATAAAAAAGAGATGAGGGCTGGGAAGGTGGCTCAGTGGTAGAGGGCTTTCCTTGCATGAATGAGGCCCTGGGTTCGATTCCTCAACACTACATAAACAGAAAAAGCCAGAAGTGGAGCTGTGGTTCAAGTGGTAGAGCGCTAGCCTTGAACTGAAGAGCTGAGGTACAGCACTTAGGCTCAGAGAGTTCAGCCCCACGACCGACCAAGAGAGAGAGAGAGAGAGAGACAGAGACAGATACAGAGAGAGAGAGAAAAGAAAAGAAAACCTTATGATTGCATTTTTTTTTGTCCTGGGGCTTGAACTCTGGGCATGGGCGCTGTCCCTGAGCTGCTTTTTCTCAAGGTAAGTGCTCTACCACTTGAGTCACAGTGCCACTTGTGGCTTTTTTGAGTGGTCTTTATTGTAAATAAGAGTCTCATGAACTTTCCCACCAGATCTTCAAACTGCAGGCCTCAAGTCCCAGCCTCCTGAGTAGTTAGGATTACAGGTGTGAGTCACCAGTGCCTAGCTTAACTCCTTTCTAACAGCTAGACAGCTGTTCTGTCTACCAAACTGTCTTCCTCCTTGTGTCTGCCTCCTGTTCCGGGCATCTTAGTGTTGCCATTTGCAAACAGGGATTTCTGAAGGATGGGCAGGGGGAAGGATATTTGGAAATAGGTCCTCACCTCCAGCAAGTGAGGTCACCTCTAAAGCCGCTCTGTAGAGTCCTGGTCTCCAACTCACTGCTTCCTGTTTCTGCCCACAGGTATGTGCAGGAAGGTCGGTTCCGAATGGAAGAGAGGACTCTGACGGCGTTCCAGTGGCTCTACAGCCCCCAGCAGCACCGCATCCTCAGCCGAGCTGATCTGGAGTCTCCCTCCAGGTAAAGGACCTTCTGCTCTTCCCTGCATTCTTGAGTCTCGACATTCAGCTGTTGTCTTTATAGCCAGCCCACACTGGCCCATAAATACACAGTGGAAAACTTGGCCTTCAGTGATGGAGAGGCCTCCCAGGGTCTTGGATGGAGTGAGTTTATCAGCCTGGCCACTGGTCCAACCTAGAAGGCCCTGAACAATTGGAGGTAACTCTGCCTTCACTTTATCCTCTGTAAAATGGGTATAAACATACATTCTCTGCCTTCTAATGGGGGATCATGAATTTTTTTTTGGGTCCAGTTGTGGGGCCTGAACTCTGGGCCTGGGCGCTGTCCCCTCAGCTCTTCAGCTCAAGGCTAGTGCTCTACCACTTGAGCCACAGTGCCACTTCCAGCTTTTTTCTTTTTGCTTATGTGGTGCTGAGGAATCGAACCCAGGGCCTCATGCATGCAAGGCAAGTGCTCTACCACTGAGCCAACTTCCCAGCCCCGGGATCATGAATCTTTAGTGAATGATGCTTGCACACACACATATATGCACACAGACAGATGATAGACAGAGAAGGAAATAGAGAGAGGAGTGAGGAGACAGAGAGAAGACAGAGACAGAAAGAGGAAAGAGAAAAGGAGAGCGGAGACAGAGAAAGAAGGAGAGGAGACTCAGAGAAAGAGAGAGGTGGCAGAGACAGACTTAAGAGAGAGACAGAGAGAGACTGGAAGACAGAGAGACAGAGAGCGAGGCAGAGATTAATTCTGAGAGTGTGGCTGTGACTGCTTGTGGGGGAAAGAGAAAGAGGCTGCCCCAGGAGCACCCTAGCGAGCTGTGTACAAGAAGAACACACAATCTAATTTAGTTTCAGGCCACCTGCCAAGCCCTCCTGCATGCCAATTGCCAGCTGACATAAGGTGGCTTATTTCCTTTTCTTCAAAGCTCTCTCCATGGCAGATATTATCTTATCAGTCTGTTTGTCATTGTCTGTGTCCCCTGCTGGTTGTAAGCTCTCAGGGGCGGGGACTTTTCCATCTTGTTCATCCCAGTGCCCAAGCACCAGGAGTGACTCAAGGATGGAGCTCATTAAATAAGCAGTGAATAAACCACAGATGAGTGTAAAGCTGCCAGGCTTAGAAGGCCAGTCCCAAGCCTGAGGTGGGACTGCCCAGGGTCATTGGGAGGGCAGAGTGGGAAGGTGGCAGATCCTGCCACGCAGGTGGTTTGAGGCTAGTGGAGCTGTTTAGCTTTCTGAGCCAGAGAACAAGAAAAAAAAAAGCCAATTCTCACCGGAGGAAAGCAGACATCTTCAAACAGGATGAAACCATTTGAAACAACTTCAGATTTCATCCCTGAGAAGGCTACATCCCAGAGGCTTGGAGGGGTGTTTCCCATTGATTAGTGACAGTTGTTTGTTTGTTTTTTTTGTTTTGTTTTGTTCCCTACCTTGCTTGCTTGCTTGCTTATTTGCTTGCTTGCTTCCTTCCTTTCCTTTCTCTCTCTCTCCCTCTTTCTTTCTTTTGTTGGTTGTGGAGCTTGAACTCAGGGCCTGGGCACTGTTCCTGAGCTCTTTTTGCTCAAGGCTGATACTCTGCCACTTGAGCCACAGTGTCACTTCCATTTTGCTGGTAGTGTTGTGGCTCAAAGTAGTAGAACATGAGCCTTGAGCAAAAGAGCTCAGAGACAGCGTCCAGGCTCTGAGTTCAAGCCCTATGACTGACCAAAAATTAAAAAAAAAATCTCATAGACTTTTTTTCCTGGGCTGGCTTTGAACTGCAATCCTCAGGTTTCAGCCTCCTGAGTTGCTAGGATTACATGTGTGAGCCACCACCGCCCAGCTTTGTGTGTGTGTGTGTGTGAGCATGTGTGTGCCCTGTGACTAGGGCTTGAACTCAGAGTCTAAGTATTATCCCTTAGCTTTCCACTCAAGGCTACCACTCTACCACTCAGTTTCTAGATTTTTACTGGTTAATTGGAGATAAGAGTCTCATGGACTGCCATGGCCTAGTTAGAAACTAGATCCTGAGATCTCAGCCTCCTGAGTAGCTAGGGTTACAGATGTGAGTCACTAGGGCCCCAGTCTGCTTGTGTGTTTTTGAAATAAGGTCTCACTGAATAGCACCACCATGAACACCTGGACTTTGTAGGAATTAATCTTCAGAGCAATGCTATGATCTGAGCACTACTGTTCTCCATATTTAACACAGAGGCTAAACAACAAGTGACTGGCAGTGCTCAGAACCACTTTGCTCAAAGATCAAGTACAAACCTGAGGTGGGAGACAGGAGGATAAAATACCTCTACAAAGAGGGAGAAGGTACCATCCACAAATCATAAGTAAATGGGCCTATCATCTGTATCAATCAAGTTTTGGAGTCTGACATGAAAGAGATGGTTTGGGGACATCTGGGCAGGAAAAATATAGGTGATCATCAGAGTCCAGTGAATTCCCTGAGAACCCATCCTGCAGAGGAAGCTTCTTTGCTTTTCTGTTTAATTTTCAGATTGGGAGTAGCTGAACAGGAGACAGTGTTGTGGGTTTCTGCAAGAAATTCTTCTCATTGAGGCTGGGAATGTAGTTTAGTAGTAGAGTACTTGCCTAGCATGCATGAAACGCTGGGTTAGATTTCTCAGTACCATATAAACAAAAAAGTGGGAAGTGGTGCTGTGGCTCAAGTGGTAGAGTGCTCGCCTTGAGCAAAAAGAAGCTCAGGGACAGTGCCCAGGCCCAGAGTTCAGGCCCCAGGACTGGCAGAAAGAAAGAAAGAAAGAAAGAGAGAAAGAAAGAAAGAAAGAAAGAGAGAAAGAAAGAGAGAAAGAAGGAAAGAGAGAAAGAAGGAAAGAGAGAGAAAGCAAGCAAGCAAGCAAGCAAGAAAGAAAGAAATCCTTCCTATTTCCCATGGAAGCCTTGCAGGTGACGCAGAAGAGCATGGGCTGGGGGCATCATAGTTCAGGAGGCTGTTGAGTTGGTGGATGTTAGCTGAGTCCCGCTCAAATGTTTATTGAGCTGGGTGCTGGTGGCTCACATCTGTAATCTTAGCTGCTCAGGAGGCTGAGGTCTGAGAATGGTAGCTTGAAGCCAGCCTAAGCAGGAATATCCTTGAGATGTTTATCTCCAATTAACCACAAAAAGCCTGAAGTGAAACTGTGGTTCAAGTGGTAGAGCACTAGCCTTGTGTAAAAAGAAAAAAAACAACCCTCAGGGGACATGCCCAGGCCCTGAGTTCAAGCCCTAGGACTGGCCTGCAAGCATGCACACACATACACACACAGACACAGTTTATCAATGCTTTGAGGAAGCATGTGAACTGCAAGCTCATGGCATTGCTGATCGCAGGGACCTGGGCTTCATTCTTGAAGGGGAGATGGAAATGTTGGGGTCCCCAGATACCATAGAAGCTGCATTTGAGGTCCCCATTCTAGTATAGCCACCCCGTCACATTCACCAAGGGCTCACTTCTCCATGATTTCAGTTACCCATAGGTAAACATGGGCTTAAACTAGATACATTTTTTTCAGCTGTGTGAAATTCTGATGAAACCTTGTTCCAGGGTACCCTGTCCCAGCTGGGCTGTGAATCCTCCCTTTGACAGTGTATCCACATGGTATATTTTGGTTAGCTTGGTATCTTGGTATCTGTCTGGGTATCACAATGCTTGTTTTCCGGTAATCTTGTTTCATTTAAATGACTCTGAAGAGGTAGCACAGCAATTCTGGCAATTTGGATATGCTGAAGAGATGCCATAGGTGCTTCCTGAAGTGAAAAGATGAGGGTTTTCAACTTCATAATTGATACGTCTAAGTAATACTTCTCATATTCCAATGTGAAAACATTAAGTGCATTTAGTACATTTCATCTACTGAACATCATAGCTTAGTCTAGACTAACTTAAATCTTCTTAGAACACTTACATTAGCTTACAGTTGGGCAAAGTCATCTAACACAGAGCCTGTGTGTGTGTGTGTGTGTGTGTGTGTGTGTGTGTGCACACCAATACAGCACTGAGGCTTGAACTCGGGGCTTGGGTACTGTCCATGAGCTTTTTCACTCAAGGCTGATTCTCTACCATCTGAGACACACTCCACTTCTGGCTATTTGGTAGTTAATTGGAGATAAGAGTTTCATGGACTTTCCTACCCTGGCTGGCTTTGAACCATGATTCTCAGGTCTCAGCCTCATGAATATCTAGGATTTCAGGTACATGTCACCAGTGCCTGGCTTCAAAGCCTATTTTAAAATAAAGTGTTGGCTGTGTCTCCTGTCATTTGCTGAATGCTGGCTAGTCAGTACACTCTAGTATTTCAGTTGTTTACCCTAGCGATCTTGTAGTTGGCTGGGAGCTACAGCTTTCTGCGTCTTCATGAAGTAGCTTCTGGCATATCTCCAGCCTGGAAAAAAAAAAGACACAAGTTTAAAAAGTCAAAGTAGGAGCCAGGGGCTGTGGCTCATACCTGTAATCTTAGTTACTTAGATATGAGGATCACACTCCAAGCCAGCTTGGATAGAAAAGTTTATAAGACTCTGTCTTCAATTAACCAGCAAAAAGCTGGATAGGAGGCATGGCTCAAGTGGTAGAGCTTCAGTTGAGATTGAAAAAGTTGAATGGGAGTGTGAGTTCCTGAGTTCAGACCATACTAGCAGAAAAAAAAGAAATCAAAGTATGGTTTCTACTGGATACTTATGACTTTCACACCATCGTACCTAAAATGGACAGCTTGTAAGGAGAACTATCTTTATAGAAAAATCACAGCATATGAAGGTTTGGTTTCAAGCATCCTCAGAACATGATCCTGGACTTTATGGAGGGACTACTGTACATACAATTTAACAAGGATAAGGTGCAGTCAGTGCTGACCTGTAATCATTTTTGCATCTAAGTGGCCAGACAAGGGAATCAGAGCAGTCTGAGGGCTTCTACTTGAGTAAAAGCTTGGATTAGGTCCCAACCTGTAGGTAATCACCAAAGAAAACACTTGAATCTTGGGGTTAATATATTCAGGTCAGAGCCAAGAGTGAAGAAAGGAAAGCTTTTTTTTTTTTTTTTTCCTGTCATGGGGCTTGAACTCTGAGCCTGGGTGCTATCCCTCAGCTCTTTAGCTCAAGGCCAGTGCTCTACCACTTGAGCCACAGCGCCACTTCCGGTTTTCTGGTGGTTTATTGAAGATAAGAGTCTCATGGACTCTTGTGCCCAGGCTAGCTCTGAATCAAGATCCTCAGATCTCAGCCTCCTGAGTAACTAGGATTACAGGCTTGAGCCACCAGCACCTGGCAGGAAAGACCTTTTATTTCTGAGGTTTAGCCTCTAAGACAAAGATACTGTCTGTTTACTCAGTGAGCAGTGGTGAGCACTTTTCTTCGGCTAGAACCTGTGTCCAAGGTTCCTTGGGATGGCTGGGCTGTTTGTACTTCAGGACCCTTTTCTCTGCTGTCCATGATGATTGTGCTTCTGCTCCTGGGGTTTTAGATCCCCACAAGAGTACTGCTCGTGTGGGCCACATGCTGTAGTAGGAGAGACAGACATCATGCAGACATCAAGGAGACACCAGAGTTTCCCAGGACCATCAGCTGGTTGAAGAAAGAAATCAGGGCCTCAGCAGCCAGGGGGAGTGTGGGGACTGAAAGAGGTAGAAAAAGACAGGAGAGGTGAGTCCTGGCTTGCTTGGTGGAGAAGGTGGTGGTGAGCGATGCTGAGTGGGTGTGTGTGGGGGGAGCGTGTATGTGTGTTGTGTGTGTGTGGGGGGTGGGCACAGGGAAGCCGTTGGAGAGCACCCAGGACATGTGGTGTGTTGAGTTCCCTGCATGAGGGTTGGGTCACAGCAAGTGCAAGGGCCTGGGTATGTTCTAGCAGCCAGTGTAGCCGGAACAGAGTGAGGCCAGGACTTACAAACACAATCAAGGAAGATTAGATTAAGGGCAATTAAAGGAAGGGCTTTTAAGGGCTCGCAGCCTTCCAGAGGGAGTGAGCTTCCCCTCACCCGAGGTGTGCAAGTCGCAGTCAGAGGCTGCCCTCTGTGGAGGAGGTTTCGGGGCAGGACCCTCAGATCCCGCCAAAGACTGGGTTGGAGACACATCTTTCTCTCAAGTCCAAGTTCGGGAGTAAGTTTGGTTTGGCAGAGAAGCTGGGTTGTGGGCTTGGAGAGGGTGATTGACAGGAGACGCTGGGCTCCCAGGTCCTGAGGGGTTGGACTGTCAATGAGGGTCCCCACTTGCAAGTTCCTATAGCACTCACCCACTCTGGGATCCCCCAAACGAACGCCTGGATCTTTCCCTATGTCACTCCTTACCGTGGGGTCTCTCCATCTCATCCGAACCTCTACAGGAAGGGGGGGATCCTCCCTCCTTCCCCGCCCCGAGCCTTTGTTCCACCAGAACAGCGTTGGGTAGCTCCCAAGGCTGGGGGGGCCCTCCGAGACCCAAGGTCTCCGTACCCCGATGCCTCTCCTCGCCCCC
>NW_012267247.1:8149061-8156566 GCF_000151885.1 Dipodomys ordii
TGCTGCTGTGTACATCTTCCCAGCGGGGCGGGGCGGCTGACCCAGTCACCAGCACCAGAGGAGACTCCAGGACCGGTGCAGGCAGCCGGGCTGCGGAGGACCCCCACCCGGAGACGGGATCCCGGGCCCCCGATGGAGAGCGCGGGGCGCCGCCGAGGCTCGCGCGTCTAAGCCTGCGGGACCGGCTGCGACGTTCTGCTCCACGCGGCCGCGGGACGCGGAGGTCAGTGGCTCTCGGGCAGGCGGGCGGGCGGGGCTGGGAATCCATCGCCTGCGGGGGGCCGAGGGGACCTCAGAGGACTACGAAGGAGGACTGGGGGAGGAGGCGTCTTGGGGACCTTGGCGGGGAGCCGATGTGGGCTCAGGTACTACAGAGCGCGGTGGGCGCAGACGGCACCAGGGTGGCTCCAGCCGTGTTTGGAAGGGGAGTGACTTGTGTTTGGGAGGGGGGGTGGTGGCCTGCGTTAGGGAGGAGGGCTCCTCCCAGCCGTGTTTGGAAGGGGAGTGACTTGTGTTTGGGAGGGGGGGTGGTGGCCTGCGTTAGGGAGGAGGGGGGAGTGACTTGTATTTGGGAGATGCGGTGATCATCCTCGGAAATCCCGGCGGCGGGAGGGCACCGCACGCGTCCCTCCGTGCAGGGGCGCGTGCCAGGGAGGTGTTGGCCAGCCCCGGGAGTCTGCGGAGAGATCCAGGTGAGATGTGGGCGCTTACAGGTGGCGGCCGAAGGAGGAGAAGCCAGGAGCCCCAAGAAAACCCTGTGAGCGAGGCTGGGTGGGTTTGGTTGTTTGTTGGTGACAGGGCATAAACACCAGCTGGTCCTCACTCCAGCCTGGGCCTGTTACAAGGAGGGGAGAGGGATGGGGGTGCTGCTGGCGGGGAGGCCCTCCATGACCAGTGGGGGTCAGGCCAGTCTCCAACCTCCAGCTCCTTTTCAGAGGCCTTGGGTGGATGGGTGGGTGGGGCTGTGGTGTGCAGTTTCTGGGTGGGGGTCCAGGGTATGTGTTTCGGGGGACTCCAGGAGTCTGTGTAGATTCCACCCTTGACTGTGCCAGCATCAGATACTGTGTCTTGATCTGGGGGGTTAGTTGAGGTGGGCAGCTTCTCTCCTCTATTGCTCCCCTTCACCCTTCTTCAGTCTGAAGGGCATTTCTATGTAAGTGGAGCCTGAGCTCTGAATTCAGATACCTGCTTCTGCTCAGTAGCCCCTCATCGCCAAACAGCCTCTTTAGAAAATTATAGTGAATAAGAAGGCTGATCTGGACCAACTGCACCTAAGGGAAGGGGATCTGCTTTGAGATTCTAGGGCTGAGCCCCATAGGCCTCAGTTTCCCTTGGAGAAAAAGGCTCAGCCCTCTCCTATTCTCCCCACCGTGGGCGAAGAGTAAACAGAAAGCTCACCCAGCTGTCTGGAGGCTGGGAGTGACTCAGGGCTGTGAGGACTTGGGCAGTGATTTGCCCCCAGAACTTGGGCAGGATTTTTTTGGGGGGAGGCTCCATTCTCATTCCTGAGCAAAGGTGCTAGGTTGCCACAGCTCTGGGGTGGGGTTGATGTTGTGTAGATCTGGCTGCTCAGGCTCTGGAAGGAAGCTGCTTCAGGTCCTTCCTCCCTGGCCAGAGGTTGAGGAGTGAGGGAGGAGAATGGGTGATGAGTGGGGGAATGGGTGGGGAATGGATGATGAGCCCGAGACTCCCTGTAGTTGATGCTTCTGGAAAGAGGCAGATGCTAACCTTGGGTGAGGTCAGGGCATGTCCAGAGGGGCTTGTGCTCTGCCACAGGTGTTGAGGTGATTTAGCAGAAAGTACTTCCAGTTCCAAAGAAAGGGAGCGTCCAGTGGCAGGTACCCTCACAACCCCCATCTCTCTCTTTTCCATGGTCCGGACTGATCAAATGTGGGAGAGCCTCAGTGGCTAGATCTAGGTTAGACTTGAACCTTGAGGGAAAGTGGCCCCAGCATGGGTCATGGTAGTAACCTTCATGCTTAACTGCCCTTGGTGACCCTGATGATGACTCCCTGATGTCACACCTTGATATGGCTCCAGATGTCTGTCCACCACATCCCCCCACTCTGCTGCTTCCCCAAGCAGTGCTTGTGAGAAAGCCATCTTGGGAAGCAAGGGCAGGGGCCAAGGGTATGAAAGAGGTGAAGGAAGGCAAAATAAAGGGACACTGTTTTTATTAGTGCCTCCATTCTGTCCTGGATAGTGTCCTGAAGAGCTTAGGGACTGCATTTCGCAACTTCTTTGTTGGGGAGAGAAACAGGGTTGCATTTACCCCCTGGCTATCCACCCTCTCCCCATCCCACCACACTGTGGACCTCTAGTGGTTTCCTATGGGCCCCACATATAGCTTCAGAGCAGGCCTGACTCAGACATCAGGTAAGGGGTACCTGTAAGATGCTGCTCAGAGCTCACAGGGTATGCAGAAGTGGCTGGAGTAGGAGGAGGCTGCCAGTTTCGGTAGCTGAACATTGAGATGCCCAATCTACTGCACAACCTTAGGCAAGTTATTTCACTCTGAGCCTCAGTTTCTTTTCATTTTTTAACTTTGTACCAGTACTGGGCTTGAACTTAGGGCGTCAAGCCCTTACCTGGCTTTTCAGCTCAAGGCTGGTGCTCTATGATTTGAATCATACATCTACTTCTAGCTTTTTTGCTGGTTAGTTGAAGTTAAGAGTCCCATGGACATTCCTGGCTGGCTTTGAACTGTGATTCTTAGATCTCAGCCTCTTGAATATCTAGGATTACAGGTATGAGCCATCAGTACTGGCTTTTAACATCATTTAGTTTTTTTTTTTTTGAGATGAGATCTTGTTATGTTACCCAGTCTGGCCTCAAACCATGATTCTCCTGACTCATCCTCCCATGGAGCTGGGATTATAGGTTAGCAGCATCATGTCTGGCTTTATTGAATTTTTAAATACAGCAATGGGGCCACGGGGTCTGGTGGAGAAGATACTCAAGCATTCAAGGAGTAAGGTGACTTTGTTAGCCCCCCTCCTGGTGTGGCATCTGGGGCTCAAAGGTCAGACTCCTGCTCTAATCAGTGCCTCTGGGGCTGACTGGCTCTGTCTCATTTCACAGGCTGTGAGTTGGAGCCAGTGATGCCTAGGAGGTCAGAGGAGCCCAGGACTGGGCAGAAGAGGATGAGGGGATCAGGAGGCTTGGAAGCAGCTGGAAGGAGGAATGGAGGCAGGGTGGATGCTGGCATTTGGAGCTGGCAGATGGTCGTGGGCACTGGTCTGGGCCACCATCGGTAGGGAGGACAGACCAGGGGGAGGGGGAGGACTAGAGAAAACACAGAGCCTCAAGGGAGAGGAGAGTGGGTGGGCAGGAGAGGAGGTAGGCGAGAAGGCTGAGGAGCCAGGGCTCATGGTGACTTGTCTGGGGACAGGCAGGGCTTAACAGAGAATGGTGAGGGGGGCAGGATGCAAGGCGTGGAGGGGATCGCTAAGGAGTCCTAGGGCATGAGTCAGAGCAGGCTTTATATTTTGAGGTCCAGCTCTCCTGAGCCTTCTTATTCTCCCTTTTTCTCCAATGTGACTGCCTGTCCTCCCTGGCCACTATTTACTTTGATGGGGCAGATGCTGTCTGCACATACTTAGGTCTTGATATGAGCAGCAAATGGAGAAGTTGTGAATGTGCCTTGCTCGGCCAAGGCCTGTTGCTATGGTACCAGGTGCCCTTGTCTCCCTACCCTCTCCCAGCTCTGAGCTGCCTGCCAGCCCCTCCCTCTGGGAGAGCTCACACAGTAGGGAAGGTGTGGCACAGGCAGCTCAGGCTGGCGTGACAAAGGTCATTGTCTCCTGCAGGCAAGGCTACTCACACAGAGGGCTGGGAGGGAAGAGACAGTGTCAGCCCACACTGTAGTCTTCATTGCAGTCATTTTAAAGACTTCTCTCACCTCTGCAGTTGGGGGTAGCTTTTGTTCTTAGTAAGTTTAGTAAAAAAAATAAACATAAAAAATAGGGCCGGGAAGGTGGCTCAGTGGTAGAGCGCTTGCCTTGCATGCTCAAGGCCCCGGGTTCCATTCCTCAGCACAACATAAGCAAAAAGGAAAAAGCTGGATGTGGCGCTGTGGCTCAAGTGGTAGAACGCTAGCCTTGAGCTGAAGAGCTGAGGGACAGTGCCCAGGCCCAGAGTTCAGGCCCCACGAACGGACCCCCCCCCCAAAAAAAAAAAGAGTTCAAGCTCTAGGACGAACCAATAAAACAAAAACAAAATTGAAAACATAAAAAAATAGTAATGCCAATCTTTCTGTCTACTCACCTTAGGGTCAATATTCTTCTTATGTACACCTCCTTCAGTGCTTTGATGCGTTTATACTGAGAAGATCTATCTCAGGTCTGATCCCAGCCTGCCATGCAACACTGTGTGTGTGTGTGTGTGTGTGTGTTTTTTGTGTTTTTCTCTGTTTGCTGCCACTGTGCAGGACTTCCAGATGGGGACAAGGAGATTCCTACCCATCTGCTGGCGTCATGAAGCAGCCGCAGGGACTTCCAAGGCAGGTGGAATGCCAAGGCAGAAGCTGTGCCTTAGGGGCCCTGGCTGGAGACAGGCTGAGGGCCTCCCCGCTCCCCCCAACAGCATACACATGCCCTGACCCCCCTACTTCTGGACTTGCACCTTGCTTGCAGGGCCAGGTTACATTCCACCCCTTCTAAAGAAGGATTGCACTCTCCATCCTAGATCTTGCTGGGTCAGCTGGCTGGGCCCTGCCAGGTCTGGGTCAGCAGATGGCATCAGACATGGGCACCAGAAGGACCTTGATATAGTGGCTGGAGGTAAGTAAGAGCAGGGAGTGGTGTCAGGTAGCAGCCAGTTGGACTGAGGTGTGGTGTGTGTGTGCTTGGCACAGTCTGTACTCTGGAGGCCTGGATTGCTGTCTCAGTGTGTACGTGGCTCCTCCGAGGTTGTCTCTGTGCACTGAATGCTCTTTCATTTCTCTTGGGCATTGTTCTCTGGCTGTTTGTTGAACGCCTGCTGGGCACTCTCCAGGGTCCTGAATGGTAGGGCATGCCTATTTGTATGGCAGGTGATTCTTTACCCAGCAGGGTTTCTGGTCACCTGGACTCTCTGAGTCTTTTGCCCTGACCAATTCTACCCTCTCTCTAGGCTTTCTTCTTGCCCCTTCTGCTATGCTTTTTGCTTCTCTCCCTCTGGATGTGTGGGCATCCACTGCCTTCAGATTGGGGTTTGGAGAGGGCTGACCTAGTCCAACCTCCGGCCCTGTCCTGAGCTTCTGTGGGGGGGGATGGGCGTGGGCCCTGGGTTGAAATGATGAGCAGGGATGCAGGGGTGTGTGGAAAGCAGCCTATATGTCAGCACACTTCAGGGAAATGTGTGTGCACCCAGACTCCTGCCCATTTTCAGTGTCTTGGTTGTCTGCATGGTAGTCGGGGCTCTCCACTATGTCCACTATCTTCTCTGTGGTTGGTGGTTGCTGGAGTGGTCCCTGGAGTTCTGGGCATCTCACTGGGCGATCTTTGGCCTCCGTGGAATGCAAACTGTAATCATCGTTATTTGTGTCGCTTGTCCTGCGGCAGGGTCAGGATGGCACACTGTACATGTAGCTCACTTGCTTCTCAGTGACGGTCCTGCCCTAGGAGGACAGTGATCCTAAGAAGTGGCTTCTAAAAAAGCTTGTCTGCCTCCTGAGTGAGATGTCACTTCCCCAAGGTCACCTGCCTAGTAGTGATGGAGCCCAAATGGCAATTTAGGTCTTTTTGTCTCGTGCTGCTTGTTGTTTTCTATGTTCGGCATGAACCTCTGCCTCTCAGAGAAGCCGACTCAGGCCTCCTCCTTTACAGGGCTCCCCAGACATCTGGTCCCTTGTGGGTTATGTGAGCCTATTGTAAATACTTCAAGTTGTCCCCCTTCCTCCCCTCACATGAAATATGTTTTATTGCTCCTTTAAAAGTTCAGAGTTAATAGCTCTGTACATCACGTTTATAATAACAATTAAAGGGCTGGGAAGGTGGCTCAGTGGTAGAGTGCTTGCCTTGCATGCATGAGGCCCTGGGTTTGATTCCTTAGCACCACATACACAGAAAAAGCTAGAAGTGGGCGCTGTGGCTTAAGTGGTAGAGTGCTAGCCTTGAGCTGAAGAGCTGAGGGACAGTGCCCAGACCCAGAGTTCAGGCCCCACGACCTGCAAAAAAAAAAAGATATTGAAAAGAAGTTCAGGGTATTTTTTGTTCACTTGAAAAAGTAATTAGCATGGGGGTCTGGGGATATGGCTTAGTGGAAGAGTGCTTGCCTAGCATGCATGAAGCCCTGGGTTTGATTCCTCAGTACCACATTAACAGAAAAAGCTGGAAGTGGAACTGTGGCTCTGGTGGTAGCGTGCTAGCCTTGAGCAAAAGAAGCTCAGGGCCAGTGGTGCCCAGGCCCTGAGTTCAAGCCCCAGGACTAGCAAAAAATAAAAAAAAATAGCATGGATAAATTATGTAAAGGAGTTTTATTTATTTATTTTTTAGTATTACTACTATTATTATTTGGTTGGTTGTAGGGCTTGAACTCTGGGCCTGGACACTGTCTCTCAGCTCTTCAGTTCTACCACTTGAGCCAAAGCGCCACTTCCAGTTTTCTGGTGGTTAATTGGAAATAAGAGTCTCACGAACTTTCCTGCCAGAGCTGGCTTTGAACTGCAATTCTCAGATCTCAGCTTCCTGAGTAGCTAGGATTACAGGCATGAGTCAGTGGCGCTGGCTAGGAGTTCTATTTTTTAAATTATTATTATTTTTGTCAGTCATGGGGCTTGAACTCAGGGCATGGGCACTATCCCTGAGCTATTTTGCTCAAGCCTAGCCCTCTACCACTTTGTGTTATAGCACCACTTCTGGCTTTCTGGTGGCTAATTGGAGATAAAAGTCTCATGAACTTTCAGGCTTTCACTGAATCATGATCCTCAGATATCAGTCTCCTGAGTAGCCAGGATTACAGGTGTGGGCCACTGATGCTTGGCAGGAGTTTTGACATGTCAATACAGGCACACAATGTACCTTTCTCAGTCAGCCCCTCTTCCCTGCTTACTTCCCACACCAATCTCAGCAAGCTTCGTTGATGCATTTTCTCACTGGGACATAAAGTATTTTGACCATATTCACCCCCCTTCACTCTCTCTGTTCTTGCCTCCTCCCTCTAGTGCCCATACCCTAGACAAGACTTGTTTTACCTTCCTTATCATTCACCTTTCAAAGTGTATGCTATCTATTCAAAGGAGTTTCACTCTAGCATCTCCCTCTCTCCCTCCCTCCCTCCTTCCTTCCTTCCTTCCTCCTTCCTTCCTTTCTTTTTTTCTCTCTCCCTCCTTCCCTCTCTTCTCTTTCTCTTCTTCTCTCCCCTTTCTCCCTCCCTCCCTCCCTCCCTCCCTTCCTTCCTTCCTTCCTTTTTCTCTCTCCCTCCTTCTTTCCCCTCCTTCCCTCTCTTCTCTCTTTCTCCCCTCCCTCCCCTCCTTCCCCCTCCCTCCCTTCCTTCCTTCCTTCCTTTTTTCTCTCTCCCTCTCT
>NW_012267247.1:8156616-8170942 GCF_000151885.1 Dipodomys ordii
CCTTCCCCTCCTTCCCTCCCTCCCTCCCTCCCTCCCTTCCTTCCTTCCTTCCTTCCTTCCTTCCTTCCTTCCATCTCTCTTTCCACAGTCTTACTATGCTATGTAGCTCAGGCTGGCATTAAACTTGTTATGTAGCCTACGCTTACCTTGAACTCAGATTCTCCTGGCATTGCCTCCTAGATACCAGGATTAGAGATGTACAACTGTATGCCTGGCAGATTATCACCCTTTTTTGTTTGCTGGCAGTAGGATTTGCACTCAGGGCCTTGTGCTTGCTCAACTTACTTGACTGGTACTCTGCCACTGGAGCCATTCTTCTAGCCTGACTTTTTGCTGGCTAATTGGAAATGGAATCTAGTGGACCTTTCTGCCTGGCTGGCTTTGAACCTTGAGCCTCTTGAGCTCAGCTTCCTGAGTAGCTAGGATTACAGGTGTAGGCAATTGGCCAGGTTATCCCTTTTTTATCCTTCACCTCCTTACTCCTTACCCAGAGCTGGGGTATGTCTATTCACCCAAGTATCCTCGGAGTGCCTGGGACACAGTAAGAAGCCAACAACACGTGATGAATGAATGGATTACTGAGTGAACATAGGTGGGTCTGACTCATTACCCTTTCTCTAGACTCTTCCCTTGTGCTGTCTCCTGCACAGCAGGGCAATGGTAGACTGGCTGTGGGCACAAGCTCTGGAGCCAGTTTGCTTGGTTCCAAGTCTGCCTTTGCCATTGTTCTAGTTATTGGATGCTGTGTCATAAGCCACCCAGAAGTCTCTGGTTCCAGCAGTGGTGACATTTATTTTGTTTATATTCTGCATGGGGTGCAGTGGGAATAATATGTATCTTCTCCACCCAGTTCTGTCCAGAGTGGTTTAAATCCTAGGGATGGACCCACTTGTGGCTCAGATGCTCACATCTGGCCGACTATTGGCAGGAGCCCCCCCTCCTCATGTCCTTTCCATGAGCTTTCTACTTCTAGCTTCCACAAAACATGATGGCTGGATCAAAGGGCCAGGGTCCTAAGAAAGACAGAGAGGAGCAATTTCTTTTTTTCTTTTTTTGGTTGGTTGTGGAGCTTGAACTCTGGGCCTGGGCACTGTCCCTCAGCTCTTTAGCTCAAGGTGAGCTACAGCACCACTTCTGGTTTTCTGGTGGTTTATTGGAGATAAGAGTTTCAAAGACTTTCCTGCCTGAGCTGGCTTTGAACTGTGATCCTCAGATCTCAGCTTCCTGAGTAGCTAGGATTACAGGTGTGAGCCATCAGTGCCCAGCTCAATTTCTTTTTTTTTTTTTTCTTAGCTAGCCTTGGATGGAATGTGGCAGGACTTCACCCATATTCATAGACCTACCCAGAACTGAGGCATAGGAACAGACCGTGACACTCAGCAGAGGTCTGTCAGCATCACATCTGAAGAACGGAAAGATGTTGTAACCATCTTTGGAACGTACAGTCTGTCCAGCCATTCACTTGGAGTATGACCTTGAGCACTTAGTCTCTCTGTGCCTCGGTTTCCCCATCTGTGAAGTGAGGTCGCTACTGTGTCAGGTTATTCCTGTCTTAGTTTATTCTACCAATCCAAGTCAGCTCTGATCTCTTCAAGTGGACAAGGGACAAATGTCCTTTAAGGAGATGGCCTGAAGCTGGAGGTCTAGCCCCATTAGTGTCCCCAACTTTATTCAAGGACATCAGATAAATGAATCATGAATGTGCTGCTTTTCTGTTGTAAGCCTTTTTCTTTTTTTTTTTTTTTTAAAGTATGTGAAGGAGCTCCCTGCCTCCTCATTGCCTGCCTTTGCCTGAGTCCCTGCTCATCGGCCAGTCATAGTCACTCAGTCTAGCTGTCTTAGCCCAGGTTGGGGCAGGGGGCCCAAGGAGAGTCTTGGGGTTATCTGGAGCCCAACCTTTTTTGGGGCCTGCTCTGCTGTGTGTGAACCTCACTTATAAGAAAGGCAGAAGGGCTCCAAAGAAAGGCTCTGGGTTTGAATTCTACCATGGGCATACACCAGCCTTATGACCTTGAGCAAATCTCTGAGCCTGAGGCTCTACTTCTTCATCAAGAAATTGAATGTGGTTGTGGTAAGGCTTAATGGAAAGTTAATATGATCCCCCTGGTCCATAGGAAGCTCTTAAGAAGTGAATGAATGAAATAAATTCTTTACAGATGAAACTGGATATAGAAGGAGTTAGAATAGTTTCCCCATAGCTACATTTAGTGCCAGAGATAGGCCTGGGACCCATGTGCTCTGACAGCATGGAGTTGTTGCTTATCTTTTGCAATACTGAGAAAGTGACCCTATCTTCCATCTCTTTTGCCAGAGGGCAATATGGTTGATGTTCTAGAAATAGAAACAAGAGTTCCCCTTGTTCTCCCTGCATCACCCAAGCTTGTTGGCAGAGAGCTCTAAGGCCCATCTTTGGCCCATCCTGGTGATTCTCCACTGTGGTATAGGAGAGTTGGGAGGGGCCTAGTGGGATGGGTGGGTAGCTGGAAGGAGAACAAAGAGCTGGTCACGTGATCTCCTTTAGTGAAGAAGCCTGTTCTGTTACCCCCTAGTGCCCAAGTCTTCCTGCCCACAGGTAATCACAGAGTTGTCAATGATGAGAGTCTCATGGTGTACTTTGTTTTAGTATTTCTTACTGCATTACCGTCTTCTGGAGATGATTTTCTAGTCTTGTTCATGAACAATGGAATAATATATATACATATATAATATAATAATTATAACATATAGTATATTGTACTATGTAATATATATGTTTTATATATTGTGTATATATTACATATATATAAATGTATTATATATATATATATATATTTTTTTTCCCTCTGGCTACCTGTGGGCAAGAAGACTTGGGCACTAGGGGGTACCAGAGTGGACTTCTTCACTAAAGGAGATCATGTGACCAGCTCTTTGTCCTCCTATCTGCTCATCTCATCCCACTAGGCCCCTCCCAACTCTCCTATACCACAGCAGACTCACCAGGATGGGCCAAAGATGAGCATTAGGGCTCTCTGCCAACAAGCTTGGGTGGCGCAAGAACAATATATAATATATAATACATATTATTCCATTGTTCATGAGCACAACTAGAAAATCATCTATCTATCTATCTATCTATCTATCTATCTATCTATCTATCTATCTATCTATCTATCTATCTTGACACAAGTTCTTCCATTCTCAGTCAGCCTCTCCAGTGCTGGAATTAGTCCTATCTTTTTTTTTTTTTTGTCAGTTGTGGGGCTTGAACTCTGGGCCTGGGCGCTGTTCCTCAGCTCTTCAGCTCAAGGCTAGTGCTCTACCACTTGAGCCACAGTGCCATTTCCAGTTTTCTTTTCTTTTCTTTTTTTTTTTGGGTCCGGTAGTGGGGCATGAACTCTGGGCCTGGGTGCTGTCCCTCAGCTCTTCAGCTCAAGGCTAGCACTCTACCACTTGAGCCACAGTGCCACTTCTGACTTTTTTTCCTGCTTATGTGGTGCTGAGGAATCGAACCCAGGGCCTCAAGCATGCAAAGCAAGCACTTTATCACTGAGCCACCTTCCCAGCCCCCATTTCCAATTTTCTGAGTGGTTTATTGGACATAAGAGTCTCACGGTCTTTCCTGCCCGGGCTTGCTTTGAACTGCGATCCTCAGATCTCAGCCTCCTGAGTAGCTAGGATTACAGGAATGAGCCACCGGGCGCCAGCAGTCCTATTCTTGTCTTCTCCTCCCCTCCCCCATCTTCTGCTTTCCCTGCCCCTTCCCTCTCCTCTCTCACTTCCCTTTACTCTTCCCGTCCCCTCTCTGTTGGTCTCCTCCCCTCCCCTCTCCTCTGATCCTTTTCCTTCCCTTCTTTTCCTTCACTTTCCCTTTTTCTTTTCTCTTTTTCCCTGAGATAAGATGTGATGTTGCCCAGGCTAGTTTCCAACTGGTGAGCTCAAGCAAATCTCCTGCCTCAGCCTCAAGCAGCTAAGACTTACAGGTGTGTGCCACCATGCCTGGCATAGAATCAGATTTTAGCAGTCACACTAGCTAACTGACCCACAGGTCAGTGCCAGGGATGGCCCTGAAGCCTTAGCATATATCTTCCCATGTTTCCCCCACAGCCCTGAGGATGAGGTGCTACTGTTAAATACACACACACACACACACACACACACACACACACACACACACACACACACACGGGGGAACTGAGGCACAGGCAGGTTAACGATAGGGTAAGGACATTGCCTAAGGTCACATTACTGGTAGTTCTCATGCTCAGCACACTTGGAACCTTGATGGCTGGATTGGTGCTGGGAAATGAATCAGGGATTTGGGTATACTACGCATATACTCCACCATTGAACTACCACCTCAGCCTCCCCCAGTACATCTGCAAACCTATTGGCTGTTTGTTTAAACTGTCTAAGCTTCCTTTTGTTTACCATTAATGGATTAAATGAAACTTCTGAACTCAGGGACTCACCCATGTTAGGCAAATGGTCTGCCACTTCAGCCTTACCCTTCTCTTTTCTATTATTACTATTTTTTGTTGTTGTCCAAGGCTTGGGAAAGGCTCCAGGATGGTTAAGAAGCACTCTAGGGACTGGAGGGAGAGGCTCAGGCAGAAGCACTGATGCCTGGCTACATGGAGGAGCCCTTCAAAGGCTGCTGGGCTCTGGAGCCTCCTATTTCTGCTTGAGGGTGAGATGCTTAAAGAGAGCTGGCCAGCCAGGCTTGGGGGTCACCTATGTTCTAGTTAAACTTCAGCTCTTCATCTAGGAAGTAGTTCTCCAGGTGTGTGGCAGAAACTAGGTTTGAAGATCCAGAATGGCTCAGTTCAAGCTCTTCTCCATGGTGGGGGCAGCTCCACAGAATCCAGGATTCTACTCTGTTGTGTCAGTCCTTGAACTCAAGACCCAGGCACTGTCCCTGGGCTTTTTCTGCTCAAGGCTAGCACTCTACCACTTGAGCCATAGCTCCACTTACAGCTTTTTGGAGGTTCATTGGAGTTTCAGCCTCTGCTTAGGCTGACTTGGAACCTAGATCCTCAGATCTTAGCCTCCTGAGTAGCTAAGATTATAGGTGTGAGCCACCAGTGCCTGGCTCTATCTCCCCTTTTGATGAATGGAGGACTGGCACATCTAAAGAATAGGCAAACTGGTCACAGTGGCACTCTGGGGACTGTGGCTGAGCTGCACAGATCAAGCTGTCTTATGCCAGATCTCGGTTGGTCCAGAGAGCACAGTTTTTCTAGGTGCATCTGTTTCCTGAACTTCCTGTGGCTGCCATGTCTGGGCCTGGGGAAGGAGCCCGTCGCATCACCAGCTCTCATTGGTGGCTGCAAGGTCTGAGCTTCCCAAGCACAGGAAACCACAGTGTTCCTTCTTTCCCTCCTGCCCCAGGGGCCTGGGGACATGATCGATGGGCTGCTGCTGACAAGAGCCTGGGCTGCCTCTCCTAGGGTCCCAGCCAGCTTTCCAGCTCCCCAACCTAGACAGTGTATAGAGCAGGGTAGGTTCCCCTGTGCTCTGTCCTGGGGCTGGGCTAGGGCTTGTTCCCAAGGTCACTTCTCTGTGATGACCCACAGGGTGGGGGAACTTGGCCCTTGACTCTGTCTTGCTTCATCATTGTTCTCTTCCTGCTGCTGAACTGTGCTCTGTTTTCAGGGCCTTCATGCTCCCATCTATACAACAGGTGCAGCAGGAATCATGCATGTTTGTAGGTCCCATGGATTCAATGGGGCTGCAGGGTGATGTCATCAGCACTACCATCTAGTAGCAGGGAAAATTTTGTGTGTGTGGGGTTCCTTAGTCTCCATGAGAACAACAGGGTTACCGTCTCAGTAGTGAATGGCGGATATGTGGCATAAAGGCATGGGGGTTGCTTCTGGATCCCTTGTTGCTGTGGTCTGTCTGCATATCCACTCTTCCTGGCTGCAAGTCAGCTCAAATCTGGGAGGAAACTGGGCTGGGACAGGAGGGCTGAGCTGGCCACACAGAGCCTACCCCCACTTTCTTTTCTTGGCTCACAATCTTTCCCATAGAGCCTCTCAACTTCCCTGACCTTTAGAAGAGGAACCAAAGAGTCAGTGTGTGTGTGTGTGTGTGTGTGTGTGTGTGTGTGTGTGTATGTAGATTGGAAACTGAGAGGGACAGAGGCAGGGGGTGGGTTCATAGTAATTCTGATATCTCTCATAGCAGGGTGGAGCCCTGTACAAGTGTTTCAGTCCATTAATCATCTTGTGGGGCCGGTGAGAACCACCTGGTATTAGAGGAGAAAATTGAGGTTCCCCTCTCCCGCCCCCCCACTCCCACTGAGAAGTTAAGTAACTTGCTTGAGGTCACACAGCTTCAAAGGTGGCAAGACTGAGGGCTGAGTGGGGGAGAGTGACGATGGCTCTAGAATGTTCTTCATCTGCCCAGAGCCCTTGGAGAGAAATGGTGTGTAAATTTCCCTCTTCTCTAGGTCCTTGCCCTGAAGAGGAGAGGTTCTGGGTCTTCTGGCTTCTCTAGGGTTCCTGAGAGCACCATGCATGTCTAGGTGAGCACTCTGTACCTTCCTGCTAACCCACCAGCTTACTGTGGCTAGCTGTTTGAGTCTCATGGATGTCTTGTTTTGTTTTGTTTTTGATAATCCTGGGTCTTGAACTCTGGGCTTGGGCACTGTCCCTGAGCTATTATTTGAGTCACACCTCCATTTCTGTTTTTTTTTTGTGTGTGTTTGGTGGTTAATTGGAGATAACAGTTTCAGGACCTTTCCTGCCCAGGATGGCTTTGAATGTGATCCTCATATCTTCACCTCCTGAGTAGTTAGGATGGCAGGTGTGAGCCATCATGCCTGACTCCACAAATGTCTTTTGTGATTGCCAGGGACTGAATTCCAGCCTCAGGGTAACAGTAGTTGTGGCTTTGAACACCCCATCCACAGGTCCCTAGGCTGCCCTGCCATCCTTCAGGTACTTAGACTGGGTCTACGTTCTTCCTGGCTCTCAGCCTCATAACTGTGTGTGGTCTTGTCTTGGAGATTCCATCAGCTGCCTCTTTCTCAGAATAGATGTGATAAGTATTGTTTACACATGGTCATTGTGGGTGCTGGGGTGTGCCTGAGCCTGGGGTGACTGTCACCCAGCTTTTTTTCTCACATACTCACTTGCCTGTGAGAGCAAGTAGTCTGCAGCAGGGACTCTGTCCTCAGTAGACCTGTGTCACCACCCCAGCAAACTCTGGCTGAGGCCATGGATGTGGCTGGCTGTTCAAGGAGCTCCTTTTGCTCCCAGCACAGGGCTCAGCCAGGGGGCAGTCTCAAAGCTGTCAGAAGGAGCAGGCAGAGCAGGCAGAGGGGCTGTTGGTTCTCATCCGGCCTAGCCATCTCTTCTCTGTTGTCAGGACTTTCCTACTAGCTTTAGGAATCAAGGGATAATTGCTGATTCTTAGGTATTCAGGGGTTAACTGGCTTGTGGTATAGCTGGATCCATCCGATGATGCCCTTAAACCTTAGCATGACCCTCTTCCTGAGGGTCAGCTTCATTTCTGTGCACTCCTCACAGCCTCTGGCTTTGGTCCTGTGGTTAATTGTGGAGGGATGGAATCCTGTAGGTCTGTTTGGGTGTTCTGAACCCATTTCTGGGCAAGGAGAGCAGATGTCTAGTTAGGAGGTACTCCTAATGCAGAGGTGAGGGAAACCAGTGGTGTTTCTCTCCAAGGGATACAGGGTGGATAGATACCTGATGGTCCATGGGACCTGCTGAGAATCTCTTACGTGTGGGGTGGGTGTGGCAGGAGGAAGAGGCACTAGTGGCTGTCTGCAGTGGGCATCCAACAGGATGTCTGAAGATATTCCAGACTAGGAATTTTCCTTCCTAGGGCACAGGTGGGCATGGAGGACAACCTGAACTGAAGACCTTGGACTCCTGCTAGGTACCAGCTGTCTTAGAGAAGAGAGCTAGATCTCAGCTCTTCCATAGTCCAGGCCCCTGGCACTGTTCCCATAGCCTACCCAGTGGCCATCTGAGCCCACTGTAGTATTTTCTTGGTGGGAGTGCCAAGAAAATTAGGAGCCAAGAGTGGTGGCTTAATTAAGCCTATAATCTTAGCTAGTTGTGGGGGCAGAGGTTAGAGGATTGTGATTTGAGGCCAGCCTTGGTGAAAAGCTCATGAGAGTATACCTTTTAAACCTTTTTAAAAATTGTCGGGCTGGGAAGATGGCTCAGTGGTAGAGTGCTTGCCTTGCATGCATGAGGCCCTGGGTTTGATTCCTCAGCACCACATAAACAGAAAAAGCCAGAAGTGGTGCTGTGGCTCAAGTGGTAGAGTGCTAGCCTTGAGCTGAAGAGCTGAGGGACAGTGCCCAGGCCCAGAGTTCAGGTCCCATGAAAAAAAAATAAATAAAAATTGTCATTATAAAGGTGTTATACAGAAGGGTTACAGTTACATAAGTCAGGAAAAGAGTATTTTTCTTTTTGAACAATGCCAACCCTTTCTCTCCTTGAGAGTATATCTTAACCAGTGGATGGGTGTGGTGAGACATGGGTATCATCCCAGCTACCCAAGGAAGCACAAATAAAGATTGCAGTTCAACCTGGCCCCAAAGGGCTGGTGGAGTGGCTCACGTAGTAGAGTACCAGCCTAATAAACATGAAGCTCCATCAAATCCCAGTACTGCAAAAAGAAAAAAAAAGAAAGAAGGAAAGAGAGAAAGAAAGAAAGAAGAAAAGAAATTAGAATCCTTGTGCTCCCGTTGTCCAAGGCTGGCATCTGACACCTCAGCACAGAGCCTCTGACTCTGACAGTGGGGACAGGCCCTGTTCAGGACATTGGTGGTGGTAGTGGTGTCAGAGACAGAAGCTGGAGGAGGCAGCTGGTACAAGTCTATTGCTCTCTCTCTCTCTACTTCCTGGGGGCAGGGTAGGGCCTGGCACCCTGTTAGTGCCCACACGCCCAGAGGGCTGTCATCAAAGAATGCCTACTGTGTCTCTAGGGTGGTCATTGCTGGTACAGGTGGTGAATGGTGCCAAAGCCTGCACTTCCAAATGGAAAGACATCTAAGACGCAGGCGCCGCCTTCCCTCTACAGGGGAATCCTCACCTTTGTCTGGACCCTGCACAGGGGTCAAGAAATACAGAGCACTAGCTGGGGGCTGGTAGCTCATGCCTGTAATCCTAGCTACTCAGGAGGCTGAGAGCTGAGGATCATGGTTCAAAGCCAGCCTGGGCAGGAGAGTCCGTGAGACTCTTTTCTCCAATGAGCCACCAGAAAACTGGAACTGGTGCTGTGTCTCAAGTGGTAGAGCACTAGCCTTGAGCTGAAGAGCTCAGGGATAGTGCCAAGGCCCAGAGTCCAAGCCCTATGACTGACCTTCCCTCTCCCCCCGCAAAAAACACCCTAAAGTACAGAGCAGTGCCCATGTGTGTGCATGTGTGACAGCAGCTCACAGGCATGTGAACAGTCTGAGTGTGCACATGTGAGTGTCACATTGGTCATTTGTAAGTGAGAGTAAGGAGTGGTTGGGACCTGCGTGTGAGCATGCATCTGTGTGTATGTAGGTACAGGTGTACTTGTGTGTGCAGTGACTTGTGAACAGGCATGGGCCCATATGCACCTGTGCTGTACCTGTGTATTTGCACACTTACACGTGTATAATCTATCTGTGCCTCAGTGGAGCAGTAGGCCAAGGCCTGTCTCAGGCAGCCCCAGGAGGGGCATGGGTTCTGGGCTCTAAGGTTCCTGAGGCTTCCAGTTGGGTCCCCGCCCTGTTTTCCCAGGCATACTTGTGGTATCCTTGGGCCTCCCCTGGGTTCTGGGGAGCCAGGGCTATGCAGGGCCAGTGGCCCAATGGGTCTGTGGTGCAATCTGCCGGCTGAGCCCCTTCCGGAGCTGTGGGTTCCTCTGCGTGTAAGGAAGCTGGCCTGTGTGACCCCGCTTGCTTGCTGACTTGGGCGCCTCTTAAAGAGCAGGACACACCTCCCGGCCTGCAGCCTCACCCACAGGAAGCTCCGAGAGGAGGGCGGTGCCACGCCTAGCACCCCGCCCTGTGCCGTGGCAAAGATCGAGGCACCACGGCCCACTCAGCCCACTCACCGACAGTCCTGGGGCCATCGCTGAGACCCTGGGCTCCACAACTGCAGCCATGTTTGGCAGGAAGCGCAGCGTCTCCTTTGGGGGCTTTGGATGGTGGGTGACAGATGGATGGGCTGTGGGTGGGCTGGGGGAACTTGGAGGTGGAGTCTCGTCTAGGGCTTTGGTGGACTCCTGGGCCTCCAGGGGTGGAGGTTGTGCAGAGGGCACTTGGTGATACCTGAATCGGGGAGAAATGGGGGGGGGGTGAGACTGTGAACCCAGGGATCCAGAAAGAGCTGGCTGCCCATGTGCGTGTGGTTGTGAGTAGGGGGAGTGAGTACAATTGGACGTGTGTGTCTCTGTTGGTATGTTCTTGTAGATGTGGATGCTTGTCTGTGGTTACTTGTGAGTGTGTCTATGTGCAGGTGTGTGAGTGTGGCGACCGGCCTGTGACTGTGTGTGTGAGGTGCCTGGCTGGGTGGACGGCCTCCCGTGGATGGTCATGTATGCACTCATCTCTCCTGCCTCCTCGAATCCCCATGGCAGGGGTCCTCTGGGAAGGGGTGAGTCGTGACAAGAGGGGCAGGAACTGCTGTGTGGGGCCTGAGCAGCCCAGTTTGTGTCTACCCTCCTGCTTGCCCTCTGTGCCAGCTTTTGCCTTAAGCTTGTGGGTGGGACAAGGGAGATGCCCTTTCCTCTCTAGGGGGCCAGAAAGTAGTCACTGAGGTCGAAGGCTTGTCTCTGGTTACCAGCTGGTGGCAGCTTCTCCCCAGCTGGGAAGTAGAGCCTAGTGGTTTGCATTATCGGTTTCCTTTCAGCTTCTGGTTCTGGGGCATGGTCAGGCTGGGAGAGGGTGTGTCTTGGGTGTCAGGGTGGGGAGGGAGGAGGTGGTGTGGAGGGAGGATGGGGGACCCAGGGGGAGGGTCTGGGAAGGAGTGGGCTCTGTTCCTCTGGCTAATTACTCACATGCTTATGTACACAGCTTTGCTGCCACTCACGTTGACAGCTCTTGGCCCTCCGTCCTCCAGCAGGAAGGGGTTAGGGGCTTTCCATGTTGGGCAGATGGCAGGGGGTGCCTGATGCTGGGCTGGAGGCTGCTGTCCTGGGTGGATGTGTGAGGCTGGGCTAGGGTTGTGCAGGGCGGAGCCTGGGTGAGAGAGAAAGGCCCACCTTTCTCTACCAGATGTGGGGCTTGCAGAGTGATGGGCACCAGACAGCCTCCCTCGGCAAAGCTCAGCTAAATCTAGTGGTGTTGAAGCCGAAGGACTCCTCCAGCCCCGGGAACAGTTCTGGGCATTGAGGCCTGATGCTCCATAGCCCCCTGAGCAAATCTGGGCCTGGGGTTTGAACCTAACCAGGTAAAGGGAGGCTGTGTGTGGCCACCTAGGATGCCTTGATGGCAAAAAGGTGTGGGGAAAGAGACCCAGTATGCCCACGAGACCCCAGTGTGTTCACCAGTGTCAACTAGGCTGGCTTCTGAGAGAGCAGGCCCCACTCCACCATCTTTACCATGGTCTTTGGGCCTTAGCCTGGCATCCATGCTCAGTGAATGTGAGCCAGGTGCTTTACATGCAACAGTGGGTTGGTCTATCTCCCCCCACTTCCCACATCGGAGGGGGTGTGGCTGTCAGCTGAGATGGGGTATGTCACAACCGGTTGAGGTTAAGTTACAGATTCCTGGAGCTCTGGTTCCTCCAGATAGACAAGAGAATCTTGGTGTGTGTGTGTGTGTGTGTGTGTGTGTGTGTGTGTGTGTCCTTTAAATTATATTTTTATTATCTAGTATTTGTACAAAAGGTTTGCCATTCAATAAATCAGTTTATAAGTATAGTTTAGCTTGACCGATATGACCTCTTTCATCATTCTCCCTCATCCTGGGGTGGTGTTTCAAAAGCCTCACCAACTGCTAGGCTGGACAACAGGGTGGACTGGGTGAGAGAGGACAGGGTAGACCAGGAGAGGGAGGAGCTTCTGGTTTCCTGAAGGGGCTGGGCCCAGTCTCACAGCCACTATCTATCTCCCCTCCAGTCCTGTTCAAACCATAGGCCCGCCCTCCTGGAGGCCACACCCGAGCCTGAGAGCCCTGGTGGGTGAGAAGGGTGTGTATGTGGGATGTTGGTTCTGAGACAGGGCCCCCTGTGGCCCTGAGCACCAGGGTGGTATGGTGGTCAGGTTGCCCAGACATAGCCCAGAAGGCACACAGGAGGAGGCCTGGGTCTAGCGCTGGCTTCACCTTGACTCTTAAGGAACTCCAATAGGACACTTCCTCTCTCTGGGACTCAGTGGGCATTTCTATCTTTGTCACAGCACAGGGGTGATTGTAAGCACCAGGAGATGAAGAAAATATTAGAGGTGAGGGCTTATTTTTAGGGGTGGCAATTGAGTGGCTCTGGTTACAAATATGGGGATCTGGATGAGAGAGGAGGAAGGGCTGCATTTCAGAGGAGTAGTGAGCCCCTCAGGAAGCAGGGAAAGGACCTAAGAGGGAATTTGATGGCTTGGATGTGTAGGATACAATTAGTTTTTTCACTGGGAGTTGAGATCAGAGATGCTGGGAACTGAGTGGCGGGAAGGGAGAGAGAGAGAGAGAGGAGGGAGGGAGAGAGGGAGGGAGGGAGAGGGAGAGAGAGAGACAGAGGGAGAGGGAGAGGGAGAGAGAGAGAGAGAGAGTCTTGACTCTAGCTCAGTGCCAGTGTGGTCCTGAGAAAGTTTAGGCATCTTTGAACTCACCCTGTGACCTGTGACCTCACCGTCTCCCTCCTCTTCTTGAAGTTATGCTGGGGAAGCTAGCTGGGCTGAGCTTGCTAGATGGGAGCCCTGAAAGAACTTTGAGCATCCTAGAGATGGTGGTAATTTTCTTTTTCTCTTGAACTTAGTGCTTAGGCTCTGTCCCTTAGCTTTCTTGCTCAACACTGGTACTCCATACTTGAGCCATGCCTCCATATCTGGCTTTTTAGTGCTTTATTGGAGAGTCACACAGACATTTCTGCCTAGGCTCGCGCTGAACCATGATCCTCAGATCTCAACCTCCTGAGTATCTAGGTTTACAGCTGTGAAACATTAGAGCCCAGTTTTTGTTTTTGTTTTTAGTAGGAGTTTGAACTCAGGGTCTCATTACATGTGCTAGGCAAATGCTCTATGGCTTAAGCTACTTCCCCAATCTGCAATGATTAATTTGAGATAGGGTCTCACTTTTTGCCCAGGCATACATCTAGACCTTGATCTACCTGTTTTATATCTCTTTCTGTAGCTGGGATGACAAGCAGGTCCCCCTACAGCCAGCTTTTGCTGTTGAGATGGGACCTTGCTAGCCTTGGACAACCATCCTCCTGAGAACTCAGCCTCCAGAGTAGCTAGGATTACAGGCATGAGCCACCTCACCCTGCTTGAATGGCGATAAGTTTAGTAGCACTGATAGTAATGGTGATACTGATGGAGACTGACACTGTAGTATTATGATTAGTGATGACGCTGGTGGCCATGACCCCTACACTGGAGGAGAGCAGTGGGAGCATTGGGCCTTTTTGTCTCTGGAGGGGGAGGGGAATCTGTCTTTCCAGCCATAAGGGCTGGCATATGTGGAGGTAAAAATAGCAGCTCTCACACGCCTCCTCTGCCAGTGTGGGTGGGCGCGGGCTGGGTGGAGGCGTGACTGTGGGAACGGCTGCAGCAAACCTGATCTTCCCTGCTCCCAGTTCCTTGCCTGCTGGAGCCCACCTGCCAGTTCTTCCTGGAGCCTGCTGTTGGTTCTGTCCTGGGACTGGCAGTTCCTGGGTGGGAGGTTTCCCACTGAGGATAGGCAGGGGTGGGGGTGGGGTGGGGGATGGGATGGGTGGCTTGCATCTTTCCAGAGTTGAAGGCTAAGAAGTGCTGTGTTGATGATGTCCCTGACTGGTGGCAGAATGCCCTTTGTAGGAGAACAATAATAAAGAGTCAGTCTGGGTTGGGGGACGGGGGGGGGGAGAAAGCTCATGATTTCATCCTTCCCAATCTCAGTGTCCTAGCTACTCAGGAGGATGAGATCTGACAATTGAGGTTTCAAGCCAGCCCAGGCAGACAAATCTGAGAGACTCTTAATGTCTCTACCAGCAAAAAGCTGGTAGAGTGGCAAACCTTGAGTGGAAAAAGCCATCAAACCTTAAGTGGAAGAAGCCAAGGAAGAACACAAAACTCTGTGTTCAAATCCCTGTATCATTCAAGAAAATAAATAAGGGGCTGGGAAGGTGGCTCAGTGGTAGAGTGCTTGCCTTGCATGCATGAGGCCCTGGGTTCGATTCCTCAGCACCACATAAGCAAAATGAAAAAA
>NW_012267247.1:8171827-8186615 GCF_000151885.1 Dipodomys ordii
TGAACTCTGGGCCTGGGCGCTGTCCCTCAGCTCTTCAGCTCAAGGCTAGCGCTCTACCACTTGAGCCACAGCGCCACTTCCAGCTTTTTTTTTGCTTATGTGGTGCTGAGGAATCAAACCCAGGGCCTCATGCATGCAAGGCAAGCACTCTACCACTGAGCCACCGTCCCAGCCCAGAGATTCATATCTTTAACTCTCAAAAAGCCAATGTGGAGCTGTGACTCATGGTAGAGCACCAGCCTTAAGCAAAAAAGCTAAGGGACAGCTCCTGGACCCTGAGTTCAAGCCCTAGTACCAGCATAATTTTTTCCTTTTTTTCCCCTTTAGTTGGTCATGGGGCTTGAACTCTGGGCCTGGGTGCTGTTACTGAGCTCTATTGCTCAAGGCTTGAGCTCTATTACTTGGGACCACAGCACCACTTCCAGTTTTCTAGTAGTTAATTGGTGGTAAGAATCTCTTAGACTTTCTGCCTGGGCTAGCTTTGAACTGCAGTCTTTAGATCTCAGCCTCCTGTGTAGCTAGGATTAACAGGGGTGAGCCACTCGTGCCTGGCACATTTTTTTTTTTAAACACTACATCCAATCCCATCAGATGATCTTCTGGACATTTCCCATTACACAGCTGTAAACCCTCACAGAGAACACCCTTGGTATGTGGGTGGGTGGATGGGATTGGCTGATCTTTGGGTCCTTGTTGCCTGCATGTGTGTCAACCAGTTCAGCCCTGAATCCCAATGAGGCTCCCATGCCAGAAGCCTCAGGACTGGGAATTGCCTGCCTCCGTTCGCCTTGTGGTTACTGGTGTGTGGCGGAGCCCTAGGCAGAAACACATCTGTCCAGGAACTGTGTCCTCCCATCTGCCCCTCACTATTTCTGCCTTCCTTCCATTCTCCTCTCTGATCCTACATAGCATTTTGTCTACATCCTCGTTCTTTTTCTCTTTTGAGACTTAAGCAAAGTTAAGAAAACTTCCATCTACGTTCTTCTTAACAGGCAAAGAGGACTTACAGACCACTGCTTCAACTGAGTGAATTGAAAAGGAGGAAAAAAAATCCTTAGTCACTAGCTCTGAAATATTCTCATTTTATGTGAATTAACTCCTGCATGAAAATCTACCTCCACTTCTTTCTTCCTTTTCCCTCTCTCCCCTTTTCTTCCCTCCCCTTTCCTCTTTTCCTCCTCTCCTTTCCCTTCTCCACTAATCTACTTCATATCTAGTGATTTTCCTGGTCTAGGCATTGCATAATTTTATCCATGCTATTGTATGTATGTATGTATGTATCCATCTCTTTTGATAGCCAAATTATATTCCACTTATAATTATACTATATTTTACTCTTCCATTCATTTTTTAATAGTTGTTTGGGTTATTTTCACTTTGGGTGATTGTTAATAATGCTGCCATGGGTAATTTATGTATAAGCTTTTGTATGGGCATACGTTTTCATTTTTCTTGGGTGTATACTTAAGAGGGGTCATATGGTAACTCTGTTTTAACCTTTTGAGGAGCTGTCAGATTGTTTCCCCAGGCAGTTGCGCCATTCTGCATCACCACCAGCCATGTCTGAGAATGCAGACTTTCTATATCCTCACAACACTGATAGTTCTCTGCCCTTCTGATTGTCACCATCCTGACTGGTAAGAAGTGACATCCACTCCCTGTGGTTTTCATCTGCACTTTCCTAGTGGCTATTAGTAGATGAGTGGTTGCCTAGGGCTGTGTTGGGAGAGGGGACAAGGGAGTGAAATCTAGAAGATATAGGCTTATTTTGGAGGTGATGAAAATGTTTTGGAACTAGATGGTAATGACAGCAGTAATGGTGGCAGAGCCCTGTGTATATTCTAAGAACTATTGAATTGTACACTTGAAGTGCTATATAAATTGTGTCTCTCTCTCTTTTTTTTTTGTCTGGGACAAGGACTCAAACTTGGTTTCTGATGCTTTCACTCATTAGTTGGTGCTCTGCCACCTGAGCCACACCTCCAACCCCATTGGCTATCTTTTTCTTTCAAAAATTAAAAAACAATTAAGTCTCAGTAAAGCTTCTAAAAATGTAAATAAATAAAAGGAGAATCGGAGCCAAGTGCCAGTAGCTCACACCTGTAATCCTAGCTACTCAGGAGGCTGAGATCTGAGGATCTTGGTTCCAAACCAGCTTGCACAGGAAGTCTGTGAGACTTCTCTAATTAATTACCAAGAAGCTGGAAATGACATTGTGGCTTAAAGTGGTAGAGCACTAACCTTGAACATAAAAGCTCAAGGACAGTATCCTGGCTCTGAGTTCAAATCTCAGGACTGGCACACACACACAAAAAAACAGGGGGTGGGAGGAGAAATCTGATTGGTTCAGCCCCTGTCATCTATGCAGTCATGGTCCAATCCAATTAGCCTGAGGGATGGTCCTATGAATAAAACATGGTACACCCTT
Source organism: Dipodomys ordii (assembly GCF_000151885.1). NCBI lineage: Eukaryota > Metazoa > Chordata > Mammalia > Rodentia > Heteromyidae > Dipodomys > Dipodomys ordii. Next base: position 8,174,256 of record NW_012267247.1, read on the forward strand.
CTCTCTATGTGAGAAGGGTTAGTTCTCAGAGTAAGGATTGGTTGTAGGCTGGGCAGATACCATAAGAGGTTGTGTCTAGCTGTCCCCACTACCTTTGGGTCTAAAAGGCAGTTAGTTCTCTCACCTCCCTCTCTCCACCTTCCTCTCTTACTGGCAGCTTACCTGGGCAGATCACCTGGGTAGTTCAATGCCCAGCATGGGTCTCCCCCAGGCACTAAGGTACTTTCTTCCTCTAGCTTCTGCTGCCCCAGGTACCTTCCCTCCTGTAGCCCGTTGAGTTCTCTACTGATAGCAGGTACTCCTGGGCTGTGGCCTCTGTCATCTGGTTGCTTTGGCTACGACCTGGGGAGCACTTGTGTCCTTGACATAAACCTAGTCAGCTGTGTGAAGTGCTGGAGGTGCCCTTGAGGGCCACAGTTCTGAAGTTGGGTTCTAGCCCTGCTTTGTGCTAAGATTCATCTATTGCCTTCCTGCCACCTTGTAGAGAAAGGGACTTCAGCCTTGTGCATTTGAAACATAGAAAAATAGAGGCCTGGAGAGGCCAGGAAATGTGGTCAAGGCCATCAGCAAGGAGGTCATGGAGCTGGGATTCGAATTTGGGTTCTGAGTTTTACTCTGTCCAGCATGGGGCTGTGGAGTTCTCAGCGCCTACTTCTCACCCTGCTTTCCTCCCTCTCTGCCTGTCCCTGGCCTCCGAATGCACTTCTGCCTCAGCAGTGGCTGCCTAGGGCCCAGAGGGCCCAGGTTGGAGGACTGTGTGCCTGAATGAGGAGGACCCTGAGGCAAGGCCTTAACTTCAGAGGAGGTCCAAGATATGGAGCCACATAGGAACATGGGAGAGGGTGTGCTGACTGCCATGTGGGAGAAGGAGGCTTGAGCGATGGTTTGGCACACCCCAGGTTAACAAATGAGCCAATCGTTAACCTCCCTGGGCCTTGGTTTTCCCATCTGTAAAATGGAAGGAGGGGGCTGGGTTAATGACTTACCTGCTCTTTAGTTTCAACATGCTGCTATATGTCATCTTTCAGGATGGCAGGGGAGGGTTGGTGCTCGCTGCTGAGACATGCATGAGCCAATGACGGGGAGCAGGAGCTCTGCCTCCTCAGCTCTGGCTCCCTAAGGTCTAACACAGCAGGGTTGGCACACAGCAGGTTCCATCTGGCATTTGCTGAATGACTCAGTTACAGCCCATCATGTACATATGGATGGATGGAAAGCAAAGGGCAGAGGCCATTGGAGAGAAGGGGAAGGGGTGGAGAGAGGCAGAGGCAGGCAGAAGAGAGGCAGAGACAGGTGTGTGTGTGTGTGTGTGTGTGTGTGTGACAGGGTCCGAATGTAGAGCTTTCCCTTTTTTCAGGCTGTTCTGGAGATCATCTGGGGACAAGGGCCCTGACAGTAGTAACCGAGTCACTGAGATTCCCACAGAGATGAGCCTGGCCCAGCCAGCCCAGCTTCCCCCCTCCACATCCTGAGGCACAGTGCAGAGGGTGAGGAACTGAGCTGGAGGCCTCAGGTACTTTGCCCCCTGCCCTCCCTCAGAGATCCCTGCTTCTGTGTGTATGTGTGTGTGTGTGTGTGTGTGTGTGTATGTGTGTTCCTGCCTGGCTGATGCCTTGTTCTAGCCAGGGACTGCCAAAGGAACTCAAAGAGCTTGGAGATGGATAGATCAGTCTGTTTCCATTGCTTGGGACACAGCATGGTACATGTGTGGGGCGGGAGTGGGAAGAGGAATTTACTAATCTGGGTTTTTAGACTTCAGGCTCTAAGTCCAGGAGTTCCAGGTCAGGTCCAGCCACTTGCTCCATATGCCAAATAAAAGAGATGTGAAGGACAGAGAAAAGAGATGTGTTTCATGGCACCCATGGGAAGACGCCATCTTCGGGGGTACAGACATTGGCTTCAGACTAAATGGGGAGATTTGAGGGCAGGGAAAGAGAAAGTTATGCATAGTTTAAGCATGTCACAGGCCACAGGTGTGTGGCCTGGTTGATCAGTAGCTCCATCTTTGTCTCTGGAGGCTTGGCAGGTGGTCTGGAGCTTTTGTCTGTCTTTTTCAAGATGATAAGAAGCTGGCCTTGTCTATCTGAGGGGCCGTTTGTCTTCTATAACCACATGTTTTTTGGGAATCCTGCCTTTCTTGGTACCCCAAGGTAATTGTTAAGGCACTGCAGGAAGAGGTGGGTCCAAGAGCACAGATGCAAAGGAGGGGCCGGGTCCCAGCTTTCAGTTAATTCATAGCCACAGCAAAAGCAGCTTTAAAGTGTTGCCTCTCCCACAACTTTTTAAGTTGGTGGGTACCAGTTTTGGTCCCTAGAAATAGCGTGTCTGATAGGGAGACCATGCACAGGCCTTAGGCAAATATAAAGGAGGAGTCAGCCTCCAGGTACTACTGACAAAATATTCTAGAACTTTCTTGTGGCCGACTCCTCTCCTCTCTTATATACCTAAGGCCTCTGTTGAGAGTTTCCTGGGGTCATCAAGGGCAAGGGAAGCTAGACTTTTTTGCGGGGGGGCAATGGGAAAGTGGGAAGAAGCTTGAGTCTGTTCAACTAACGTTCATGGGCTACTTACATTCCAAGTCCGGGGGTGGAGGGAGGTGAGGACAGAAATCAAGAAGACAATGTCTGCCTCCACAGGGAGACAGACACACAGACAGTTGCGGGGTATGACAAGTGCCCAGATGCCCAGCCTTCCTGCAGACCTGGGGCTGCCTGCCAGATGAGCCAGGCGGGGTAGGCTGGGCTGTGTTGGGGCCTGGCTGGACTGTGGGAGGGCCGGAGGCGGCGGCGGTGCTGTGGAGGGATTTTGGGCATGGGTGTGAATGGGCAGCCTGGGAGAATTGGCGGAGACTGTGATTCAGTGGGATGATGAGGCTGGGGACAGTGGACAGATGGACTGAGTGGACAAGTGGTTCTAGTCATGGGGGCAGGGTCTATGTGTAGGAGGTGGAAGGCTCCCCTCCTTCCACGCTGCACTCTGTGTCTGTCTTGGATATGACTTGGAAGGGGACAGAGGATCAGAACGGAGTCTGGAGGACTTGAAGGAGCCAGTGCATGGCAGGGCAGGGACATGGCTGGCAGTGTCCTCCTGCTCAGTCTGCAGACACAGCGGGGGTGGCCTGGCTCCAGCCCCCATTCTGCAGTGCCTGAGGGGAGCCCCCCTCTCCAGGGAACCTCCCTTTGTAGCCCTGCTCCAGGCAACATGGGGGGATAGGTGGGGGAGCACAGCAGGGGAGCACGGCTGTTGTTGGACCCTGGGTCACTGGTTCCTTCAAAAGCCTGAGAACAGGGTTGTGTGTGTGTATGTGAGTGTGTGCGTGTGTGTGTGTGTGAGTGTGTGTGTGTAGGCGTGTGTGCGCTCACCCATGCAAGTGGACATGAGCCTCCAGGGCCCATGTGGGGGCCTGTGTGGTGCCTTTTTTGGCTTTAGCAAGTTCCTATGGTAACCACGAACATGTCTGTTTTGGGATCTGGAGTCTGGGGCGTGAGTGACTACAGGGAGAAGCAAGGCAGGCGGGTGCAGAGCTGGCTGGCAGTCGGGCTGTGGCCTGATTTCATTGCCAGGCATTGGGGACGCAACCTGCAGGGGCCATTTCCTAGGCGACAAGGTCTACAAAATCTTAAGGACCTATTTGTTCCCGATCTTCCAGCCTAGCTGGCGGCCACCATGCCCAGGAAGCTCTGGTGAGTCTGTATTCTGGTTTCTGGGTGGACAGATGGCTCTCTGGGCCTTGGCCATGGCTGGTGGGTGTCTGATGTGGATGGCTGGCAGCCCTGGCTGGTAGGTCAGGGGATGGAGGGCTTGGGGCTCTTCTGAAATGGCTGTGGACTGGCTGCCAGGAGGTGCCCTACTTGTTCCTAGAGTCCTGTGAGGGTGTCTTCACCTGGTTGGTGAAGCCGAGGTTCAGGACAGAAGTGCGCATGTACAGCCCATGGCCTCAAAGCCCAGGGGCCTCCCTCACTGTCAGTTCCCAAGATCCCTACAGACCCTCACACCAGGCCCCTGGCCATGTACTTGGGCCCCCCCCCACAGGTCTTCCAGACCCCGGCCTGGACAAGAGGCTTCCAGATCTATTGTAGAGGATGAGGCAGTGGGACAATGCCTGGTGCCCAGGGGCTGGGTTTGGCCAGGCCTGGGGAAGTAATTTCTCTCTGGGCTTTCAAGAAAGGCCTTTGCATTCAGTACAGGGTTGGAGGCTGGGAGCCGGGGTCCCTTCTTCTCCTTCCTCTTGCTGGTGGGAGAACAGGGATGGGGTTGCTTCTGGCTGGTGCTGGGCCAATCCTTCCTCCAGGAGCTGCCTCCTCTGTCTCGTAGGGAGCCTGGTGGTGCTGGTGGGGGAAGCTGTGTGGCAGGAGTTGCTGGGTCTAGCTATGTGTCTGTGGTCCTGGTGAAGGCCAAGGGTAGCATACACTTTGTCTGCACTGTCTAGGCCTCACTGGAAGGCAGAGTCCAGAGCTTAATCCCTAAGAGCTTTGGGAGAAGGAAAGGAAAAGGGGACCTTCAGGAGAGACCCCCCCCCACCTCAGACCTCTGGAGTCTAGCAGTCTCAGGGCTTGAAACAAACAAGTCATATGTGAATTTCCCAAACTTGGTTACCTCTAGTGATGGGGATCTCATTACCTTTGTAAGGGCGCCTCGTCTATGGAAACACAGCTCCAAGGAGACCATTATTTTCTTCTGAAACCTCTGAAACTGCATCTTACCTTTTGGACCCCTCCAAAGCCCCACTCCTGAACAAGGTGAATCCCGGCTTCCCCTGAGAGCCCTTCAGATATTGAAAGGCAGATCCTGTGGCCTGAGTCTTCTCCTTTCCCCTGGCTGACCAACTCTGCACCCATCAGTGCCTGGGCTGAGCTTTGCTGGAAGGGTTCAGATTTTCCAGGTAGTCTATGACAGCCCCACAGATAGAGGACAGACAGCTGAAGGTCACAGGCCTCAACTTCCTTAGTCAGAGGTCAGTGAACTGAGCCCCCATCCAGATATTCTTAACGGACAGCACAGTAGGAAGGTGGAGGATGCGGAGTGGTTCCATTTCCGGTTCCCGAGATAGGAGATGTCTGCTCGCTATGTGCCGGACAGCCATTGCACCTTCCCTGCTTCTCCATCCACAATTCCATTTTCACCTCTGCCTTAGGACCTCACCTCCTCTTTCTGAAGACAGACTTCCCAAAGGGGTCCAGCTATGAAGAGGGGATCTGGGGACACTGGCAAACATATGTCTTGACTGAGACTCAGCAGCCTGGCTGGGCCAGGGGTATTTCACCAGTGTGAAGCATTGACTGGCCTCTGGCTTTTTCTGGTTAGTTGGAGATAGGGTCTCATGGACTTTTCTGCCTAGAATGGTATGATCCTCAGATCTCCGCCTCCCAAGTAGCTAGGATTATAGGTGTGATTATAAACTGGGATTATAGCCATTAGCCTGCCTACCTCCCTCCTTCCCTCCCTTTCTCCTTCCTTCCTTCCTTCCTTCCTTCCTTCCTTTCCCAGAGCCTTGCACTTGCCAGTCAGGTCTTCAGCTACTTGAGTCACATCCTCAACCCCTTTTAGCTTAATTTTTTTTTAATAAGATTTCTCAATTTTGCTTCAGTTAGCCTCAGATTACTATCCTTCTTTCTGCCTTTGGACCAGCTGGGATTATAGGTATGAGCCACTGTACGGCTCCTGATTGTTCATGTTCCAAGAAAAGCTGGAGATGTGGAGTTTTAGGCAAACACTTGACAACAAACTCAGGAAGGAACAAAAACAGCTGTGTGTCACCTGTCCAGCTCATCCCACGGGGTCACTGTGGGCCACCTCTTCCCTGGACAGACATCTCCCTTAGGCCTTGGCTTCTGTTTCTCTGTGGCTGACTCTCCTTCCCCACTCTAGCCCCTTCAACCTCAGCCTGGTCATTTCCGGCTCTGTTCTCAGACAGCTCTTGTTCCCAGGCTGTGCTCCCTCTCAATTAACCTTTTCTCTTTCAGATCCAGTTCTTCCTCTGAGTCATGGGGGGGGCCTGGTTCTCCTGCCTTCTGCTTCAGCCCATTATCTCCCTCCCAGACAGTGACAAAGGCTCTCTAATTAACCTCCTCTTTCCGTCTCTGCCAGCTCTGACTAATTTCTCATTCCCAAAGCCGGCTCTACTCTGCTCTTCTGTGAGCACCAAGGAGCCAGATCCATGGTGACCTCATTAGTGCTGCTTTGCCAGGTTGCTGGTGTGGGAGACAGCCCCTCCCCGCCAGTGGGGAGCCTGGCTGTGACATTGTATGCACCCCCAGAGACTTCTCTTTAATATGAGCATATGAAGTCTTAGGAGCTACAGCCTGTTGGCTGATTCTTGCTCTTTTCCTCAAGGCAGTGTTCCCCCAAAGTTTTCTGAACTTTGGTATCTGATGTTCAGCCAGATGTAATGGTATACATTTAATGTCATCCTTAGAGGCCCAGACAAGGAGGATAGAGCATTTGAGGCCAGACTGGACTACATTACGCAGAAAGACTGTCTCCATGATCAACCAACCAGCCTAGCACTAGTAGCTTAAGACTTCAATTCTACCTGGTTGGGAGGCTGAGATCCAGTGGCTCATGGTTCCAGCCCAGCCCAGGCAGAAAAGTCCTTGAGATACTACTTTGAGAGAGGGAAGCTGGGAGTGGTGGCTCATGCCTATAATCTTAGTTACTCAGAAAGCTGAGATCTGAGGATCTTGGTTCAAAGCTATCCTGAGTGCCAGGAAAGTCTGTGAGACTTTTGTTTTTTTGGGTCAGTCATGGGGCTTGAACTCTGTGCCTGGGTGCTGTCCCTGTGCTCTTCAGCTCAAGGTGAGTGCCCTACCGCTTGAGCCACAGCGCCACTTCTGGTTTTCTAGTGGTTTATTGGAGATAAGAGTCTCTCGGACTTTCCTGCTGGGGCTGGCTTTAAATGGTGATCCTCAGAGCTCAGCCTCCTGAGTAGATGGGATTACAGGTGTGAGCCACTGGTGCCCAGCTTCTGTGAGACTCTTATCTCTAATTAACCCACAAATGCCACAAGCAGAGCTATGGTTGAAGTAGTAGAGAGCTTAAAAAAAAAAAAAGCTCAGGGACAAGGCTCAGGCCCTGAATTCAAGCCCCATGGTGTATTGGCACAATAAAAAGAAAAGAAAGATCACAGTGAGGGTAGAGCTCAGGCATCAAGTGAGACCCTACCTCAAAAACAAGTAGCACAAAAGAGGGCCAGAGAGCTCTGTAGTAGAGCTCCTTCCTAGAAAGCACAAAGCCCTGAGTTCAAGTAGACAACATTTGGTGGCATCCCAAGCTTCCACCCACTTGTTATGATAATGAAAAAAAAATGCCTCCAGATTTTCTATGGCTGAGCTTCTGGGGTGACGGAATAGAATCTTTCACAGCATTCCTGCACTTGGGCAGAAAGAAAAGGGCCTCCCCCTTCCAGTCTCATCCAGGTGGTTAGTTTGTGGACTTTGGGGTCAGGCAGTCTCTGTTGAAACCCTGACTCCACCAGCTGAGTGACTTGACGCAGGTAACTTCACCTCTCTGCACCCCAGCCAGTTTCTGGGTTTGTTTGGTTTTCTTGTAATTAGGGTCTCCTTTTGAATCCAAGTGCCAGCTCAACATGGACCTACAAGAAATACTTTTACTTCTCCTTCTCACATGAGTGTCTGATTTAAGACACCACCTGACCAACCTTCCAGGGTCAACTTATACCAGCATCCCTTCCTAGGGTAGAAGTGTAGAAGAGGCTGGAGCAGGGGCAAGCTCAGGGATCAAGATCGGCTCTGCTGGGGCTGGGAAGGTGGCTCAGTGGTAGAGTGCTTGCCTTGCATGCCTGAGGCCCTGGGTTCGATTCCCCAGCACCACATATGCAAAAAGAAAAAAGCCGGAAGTGGCGCTGTGGCTCAAGTGGTAGAGTGCTAGCCTTGAGCTGAAGAGCTGAGGGACAGCGCCCAGGCCCAGAGTTCAGGCCCCACGACCGGACCCAAAAAACAAAACAAAACAAAACAAAAGATCCGCTCTGCTTACACTGTGAGGGTCAGGTGACTCCTGTCTGAGCTGTCTCCCCTGGAGGTCTGAGCCTTTAAGGTGCCCTGGTTCCCTTGGGGGGAGGGACTATTTCCCAGGGGAGGTGGCTGTCCCCTCCCTGTCTCTGGCTGGGCTGTGAATCTGCCAGTGACCACAGTGTTACCCCGCCGCCCATGCCCAGCTCATTCTGAGAGGGTGGAGTGGGCGGAAATCGGTTCCTGGCACACCACAAAGCCACATAACTGACTACTGACTTCTGGGGCCCCGCCCTGCAGGGAAGTGGGGTTGATAGCCATCGTCCTTTTCTTGCTTTGTCACTAGCTGACACGAATTGTTGATTGAGGAGCCATGGGCTCAGGAGGGACAGCCCCTGATTCTACCCAGCTGTGACCCTAGCAGCTGTCTGCACCAATTTGCTGCCTGTCCCGGTAGCTGTGCAGACCCATTGCCAAGAGACTGGGTTCAGGTGCAGCCTCCAGGGCCCTGTGGCAGGGATTCTGCTTTGTCACACCTGGGTAGGGCTTGGGAAACCAAGGTCCCAGGGTCCCAGATGCTTGTGAGGCAGCTGCTTGGGAATGGTCCATTTAAAGGCCCCTTAGCCTGGTATGTTGGTGCATGCCTGTAATCCCAGTATTCAGGAGGCAGAGGTGGGAGGATTGAGAGTTTGAGGACAGCTTGTGCTACATAGCAAGATCCTATACCAAGGGGTGTGGGAAGGGGAGAAGAAGGGTGATGGTGGCTCATGCCTATAATCCTAGCTTCTCAGGAGGCTGAGATCTGAGGATTATGGTTTGAAGCCACCCTGAGCAGGAAAGTCTGTTGTTGGTTGTGGGGCTTGAACTCTGGGCCAGGGCACTGTCCCTCAACTCTTCAGCTCAAGGCTAGTGCTCTACCACTTGAGCCAGAGCACCACTTCTGGTTTTGTGAGTGGTTTACTGGAGATAATCGTCTCACGGACTTTCCTGCCCAGGCTGGCTTTGAACAGCGATCCTCAAATCTCAGCCTCCCGAGTAGCTAGGATTATAGGTGTGAGCCACTGGTGGCTGGCTCTGTGAGGCTCTCATCTCCAATTAACCACCAGAAAACCAAAAGTGGCATTGAGGCTCCAAGTGGTAGAGGGCTATCCTTGAGTGAAAAAGCTCAGGGACAGTGCCCAGGCCCTGAGTTCAAGCCCCATGACTGATAAAAAAAAGTCCCCCCAAACAAAACCAAAACCAAATAAAAAAAAAACCCTCTCTCCCTAAGATGCTGATTTAGTGGTTAGGTTCAGGTGCTCAGGGTGACCTTGAGCAGGCCACCCCCTCTGTATGTGGCCCAGTTTCTTTACCTATGGGTAACAGCATCTCTGTCAACTTACTATTGGGATGTTTAAATGGGATAAATCAGATGAAGCCTGGAGCACAGTGCCAGCAATGCTTGGCCAATGCTGTCTGCTTTAATATTTCTAATATTATTAATAATGATCATGGGCATTTGATCACATATGCGACCATGTGACATGCCCACATGTGTGCACACATATACACATATATACATCCCAACCCACTGGTGTGATGCTGAGGACAGATACTTGGATACACAGGGCTCGCAGTCACCGGATGCACGCAGCCACGCAAGTGAATAAACACAGATATGTCGGAACCCACAAAGCCCCATGGATCTTGGCTCTTCTCTTCTTCACTCAGACATTATTCCTGGAGCTAGCAGCACCTGGGCTGAGCGCTGGGAGCCCAAGGTGCCCCTTGTTTCCATGGAAACCACTGTGCAGCGAAAACAGGAGGAGGGAGGAGATACAGAAGCCAGGCAGTTTCCAGGGGCACCCTGCCTGTGGGCCCTTGGTTCCCTTGGCTCCCTCCTTCCCTTCCCCTCCCCTTCTCCCCCTCTCATCCTTCTTATTCTTCCCTCTCCTTCCTCTTCCTCCTTCTTTTTGTACTAGTCCTGGAGCTTGAACTCAGGACTTGGGTGCTGTCCCAAGTGCGCTACCACTTCTGATTTTTTTTTGCGGGTTAATTAGAGACAGTCTTGAGGATTTATCTGCCTGAGCTAGCTTTGAACCCCGATCTTCAGATCTCAGCTTCCTGACTCATAAGGCAATGAGCCAGGAGCCACCAGCACCCAGCTTAAAAATGTTTCATTTTAAATTGTGCCTGAACTGAATATGCCAGTCATGGGCCTTGAACTTGTGGCTTGGGTGCCATCTATGAGCTCTTTTTGCTCAAGGCTAGCATTCTACCACTTTGAGCCATAGCCCCACTTCCAGTTTTCTGGTGGTGAATTGGAGATCAAAGTCTCATGGACTTTCTTGCCTGAGCTGGTTTTGAACTGGGATCCTCAGATCTCAGACTACCGAGTTGCTAGGATTATAAGCGTGAAACAACAGTGCCTGTTTTTGTTTTTTTTTTAATTTAATTTTATTTTATTTGTGAACATACTGTACAGAGGGGTTACAATTGCATGGGCAGGATAATGCGTACATTTCTTACCAAGCATTGCAGCCTCCTCCTTTGTTTACCCTTCCCATCCCTTCCCAGCCTCCCCCCTGTTTTTTTGGGGGGGGGTTAACTATATTCTTTTCTTTTTTGTTACTGGGGATCGAACCCAGGATGTTGCACTTGCTAGGCAAGAGCTTTACCACTGAGCTACATCCCAGCCCCAGAAGCTTTCATTGCCATTATCCCCTAACACTACAGCGAACAAGGACTCTATGGTGTCTCCACAGCTCGTGTATTTTAAATAACGGGGAGATGATGTACTGCTTTATGAGAGAGACTTGGATTTTGGAATTTCTGGAGGTTCTAGAAACAATATTGTGAGGATTCTCAGGGGCAACTGCATTAAAAACTTACATCTGTGACATTCTTTTGCATTTTTTCTTTGCTGTGATTTTCTGTTGTCAGATTACCTGGGTTAGACTCTTGCCTCTGCCATTCATGGGCTCTGAGACCTTGGGCAGGTTTCTTAATCTCTGTGCTTGATTTCCTCATTTTATTTATTTATTTATTTTTTGGGTCTGGTCGTGGGGCCTGGACTCTCGGCCTGGGCACTGTCCCTCAGCTCTTCAGCTCAAGGCTAGTGCTCTACCACTTGAGCCACAGCGCCACTTCCGGTTTTTTTCTTTTTTCTTATGTGGTACTGGGGAATCGAACCCAGGGCCTCATGCATGCAAGGCAAGCGCTCTACCACTGAGCCACCTTCCCAGCCCTTGATTTCCTCATTTTAAAGTGAGACTAATCATAGTAAAACCTGAAGTGTTCTTTTGGGTATGAAGAAAGACTGTGTATGTCCAGTGCAGGACAGTGCATAGATATAATGTTTCAGCTGAATGAGTTGTTACCATTATAGTTGTACATTTATGCCCTTCCACATAAGTTTTGGTACCTGTCAAGTTTCCTCAATAACAGGGCTCAGTAGCTCATGCCTGTAATCCCAGCTATTCCATACTATGTATTTGTATTCCTTACTGTATCCATTATTGACCCTTCCATTGTTTCCTCTTCTCCCCTTGTCTCCTCTCTTTTTTTCTTTTTTGAGACAGAACCAGTGTAGCTTTGGCTGTCCTCCAACCCTCAATCCTCCTGCCTCTGCCTCCTGAGTACTGGGCTTCCAGGTGTTCACTTTCCATTCCCAACATTGTTAGCACTCTACTTGACCCTAGGTGTGTTTGTGGCAGGGCCTCAGGACCCAGAGATGGAGCTGTGCGGGGCTGCCGCTTTGTGGGCTGTCACCAGATCAGGACAGGAGCAGGGCAGGATCGCTTTCATTCACTTATTCAGAGTTATAGAGTAAATAGAGCCCATGAACTCTTGTCAGTCTGAGGTGTGAGCACTGAAGGGTGGGTACGGACCGGACACAGGGTGCTCATGGGATTCTCCTTGTGCCTGGAGGGGCTGAAGGGGCATCTGGGAGACTAGCCTTTTCTCTGACACACATCACTGCTTTATTGCTATAGTCTCTTTCCCTCTTTTAAAAATAGCATTTCCCTCACCCCGATTATAAAAATAGTACATGCTCACGATAGACGATTTGGAAAATATGTACCAATGTTGAAATGCAAAAACAAAAATAACCCACGATCCACCTCCCCAAATGTTATCATTCTGAGGTGTCTCTGTGAGTCTCGCAGGCTTCTCACTTCCTTTTAAAACTTGTTACATAATGTCATGTGAAACCTTCTCTGTTCTTCAAGAACCTGACTTCAAATGTGCCGGACCAGGCCCTCATCACCATGTTAGCAACTTAGTAACGATGGCTTTGTCTTTAGATATTATTATTATTTTTAATTTAATTTAATTTTATTTGTGAACATACTGTACAGAGGGGTTACAATTGCATGGGCAGGATAATGCGTACATTTCTTACCAAGCATTG
>NW_012267247.1:8188570-8207678 GCF_000151885.1 Dipodomys ordii
TTTGCTTATGTGGTGCTGAGGAATCGAACCCAGGGCCTCATGCATGCAAGGCAAGCGCTCTACCACTGAGCCACCTTCCCAGCCCCTCATTTGTAACTTTTTTGATCACTTTATTTATTTATTTTTATTTTTGGCCAGTCCTGGGGCTTGAGCTCTAGGCCTGGGCACTGTCCCTGAGATTCTTTTGCTTAAGGCTAGCATTCTACCACTTGTGCCACAGTGCCACTTCTGGCTTTTTCTGCTTGTGTGGTACTGAGGAATCAAACCCAGGGCTTTGTACATGCTAGACAAGCACTCTACCACTAAGCCACATTCTCAGCCCTTGATCATTTTATTCTTACAAAAGTCCTTCTCTACTAAGAAAGTTAATGATTGTCTATGTGTTTATTTTCTTAACAGAATTATTATTATGATTATGATTATTTTACTTTTTTGTGCCATTGCCACAGCTTGAATTTAGGGCCTGGCCAGTGTCTCTGAGACTTTGTGCTCAAGGATAGAATTTACCACTTTGAGCCACCACACCTTCAATTACAGATAAGAGTCTCTTGGACTTTCCTGTCTGTCTGGCTTTGAACAGTAATCCTCAGAGCTCAGCCTCCCAAGTAGCTAGGATTATAGGTGTGAGCCACCAATACCGGGCATAATTTTATTTTTTACACTTAATTGCCCTTTTCTCTCTCCTAGCTGATGATTTACCACTTCAACCATGCCTCCATTCCCACATTTGTTTAGTCCATCTGAAATTTAGTTGGTAAAATGACAAGAAATTAAATTATCAATTTAATTTTGTTCCAAAGAGTCTTGGATACGTTGCTCCATGTCCGCTACAAAATTCTACACACCCAAAGTTGTGTTTCTGGGGTTCGGCTTGATTCCATTTGGTCTGTTTGTTGAATCTATACAGGCTCAGTGATAAAAAGATCAAGGTGTGCTCAGAGAATGGGGTGAGGCTGGAGTCTGGAAGGAGTGAGGAATGCAGTCCAAAGGGCTGGAGGTCTGGCTGTGGTAGTGGGCCTTAAGTCAACCAGTGTGTGTGAATTTGTTGAGCTATGGAGACAGCAGGAGGCTTTGAGCAGAGGGCTGGAGGAATTCCTTTTGACCTCTTTTTCTAGGAAGTTGCCATGGCTGCAGGGAGGGACCCTGTTAGATTGACATGGACCAGCAGCACTGTGTGTGTGTGTGTGTGTGTGTGTGTGTGTGTGTGAGAGAGAGAGACAGAGAGAGACAGAGAGAGACAGAGAGAGAGAGAACGAGACAGAGACAGAGAGAGACAGAGACACAGAGAGAGACAGAGAGACAGAGAGAGACAGAGAGAAACACAATGGCCAATGGCTCCAGTGTGGGGTGGAAACAGATGGGTTACTGTGCTGTGGAGCTGGTCAGCCAAGCAAAGCAGGAAGAAAAGAGCATCAATGTGCCCAGGATTCTTGTTCTGTTAACCAGGACTTCTTTAGATTGGGCAAGTCTGGAATAATAATCACGTTAGCCAATATGAAGCAGTCTAGAATGTTCATATTTATTTATTTATTTTCTTTGTGAGATAAGATCTTGCTATGTCATCCAGGTTGGTCTAAAACAACCCTCCTTCCTCCTGCACTGGTTTCCCTAGGGCCGGTATTACAGGCATGTGTGTCCCCATACCACAACAAAAGCATGTGAAATGCTCTTACGTGTACCGTCTGATCTTCACCTTATCTCTGCAAGGTATTTGCTCCGATTCTTCTTGTGCAGATGAGAAAAACTAGTCTTATAGATGTTTTTACTTCCTAGCAGATTGCCGGTCTCCACACCCAGGCTGGTATCTAGAGGAAGGAGGCACAGAGTGTCTGTGGTAGCCTTTAGTCACGTGGCATCTCTGCTCTTCCAGGATTGGGATGTTCAGCGCCTTAGGAAAATTACCTGCTGCCGGAGATCCAGTGTCATTGCTGGAGGCCTGCCTGTCCTAGTCCTCAGCACCAGGTGTCCATACCTTGTATGCCTTCTCCTAGTGTGTTTCATACTCAAATGCCCTAGAAAAGGATGTAATCGATCAGTTGGTCATCATCTGGTTGTTGAGTCTAGGTAAAAAGAAGGCATCTTGGTGCTGTTCCTGGGAGGTCTAGGACTTGGCTGTCTGCCTTGAGCCATAGCTGGAGCTCAGCACTCTAGCTATGCTTCTGACTGGGGCTGTCCAGTACCATAGACTCTGGAGATGAGTGATACGTAGATTAATCAAGTGCAAGTAGAAGTTCAGTTCCTAGTTTATGCCTGTAATCCTAGCTACTCAGGAGGCTGAGATCTGAGGACCATGGTTCAAAGCCAGCCCAGGCAAGAAAGCCTGTGAGACTTATTTCCAATAAACTGCTAAAGGAAAAAAAAAAAAGCTGGAAGTGGCATTGTGGCTCAAGTGGTAGAGTGGTAGCCTTGAGCACAAAGAAGCTCAGAGACAGTGCCCAGGCCCAGAGTTCAAGCTCTAGAACCTGAAAACAAACAGACCAAAAAAGCAAAAAACAAAAGTTCATTTCTTCAGTGGCACCAGCTTCATTACAAGTGCTCAGTCGTCTCTCTGACATGGCTGTGGTTACTGATTTAGGCAGAACATCTCCATCATTACAGGCCATTCTGTTGGACGGTGCTGGTTGAGGCTGCAGGCTAGACTTCAGGGACTGTATGAGCCCAGAGACCTTGCTCAGACTGGTGTGTCACCAGTTGCAGGAAGGCTCCTCTACCCCCAAGAAGAGGCGAGTGAGCTGTGCAGGCCCAATGCCACTAGGTGGCGCCAAAGAGAAAACCGCCACTGGCACCTGGAGGCGCCACACAGCCTCTGCCTCCTGGGGCCTCTGGAAGGTCCTAGGTGTCTGGCCCACATCCAGGACCAGTGTGATGGTGGCAGACCCTGGCATCTCCCATAAACACACTCAGACACACCATGTACACACAAGTGCACACAGACACACACTTCATTCAGATACGATCGCACAGCTCAACCAGGCCACATACACAGTCACATCTGCTCCCAGAAACATAGTTCCACAAACACTAGGCAACATCACATTCCATTCCCATGGTGACAAAACAGCTGCAGTTCCCCAGGGCTTGCCAAGCCCCCTCCCTCCCTCCGTCCCTCCCTCCTTCCCTCTCTCCTTCCCTGGAAAGTGGCTTCCATCCTTCCTACCATTTTGAAATGGAAGCAACCTGTCCTGGTCACATGGCTGGACTTATTGTCTAGTGCTCATGTTCATTAAATCGGGGTCAGAGAGGGTAGCCACCATTCTGTAACCAATAAAGCAGCTGGAAGGACTGGCAGCAGGGCCGTGGTGAGGAGTTTGTGAGCCCACAGAATGGGGAAACAAATGGAACCGGACACAGTGGATTGGGCAGGATTTCTGTTGTTTAAGCAGAAGGAGAAGGAGCGAGAGGAGGGGGTGGGGGTGGGAGCAGCTGCGGTCGGGAAAGGAACACCTAGGATGGTTGGTGAACTCCTCTGTACAGAGGTTAATTTCTCCTGAGCATTACTGGACATGGTCGCACATGCTTGTAATCTTAGCTACTCAGGAGGCAAGATCAGGAAAATTGTGGTTTGAGGCAAGTCCAAGCCCCCCCAAAAGTTATTGAGGCCTCATCTCAATGAACAAGCCTATGGTGCTGGTGCATATCTGTGAACCTAAATATTCAAAAGAGGCAGAGGCAGGATGATTATAGTCTAAGGATAGCTCAGGAAAAAGTCAAGATCTTGGAAGTGGTGCTGTGGCTCAAGTGGTAGAGCATTGGCCTTGAGCTGAAGAGCTGAGGGACAGCGCCCAGGCCCAGAGTTCAAGCCCTACAACATACTAAAAAAAAAAAAAGTCAAGATCTTAACCCCCCACCCAAAAAAATACACACACACAAAAACCAACCCTAAGGCAAAAAGGACTGTGGTCTTGCTCAAGTGGTAGAGTATCTGCTTAGTAAGCATAAGGCCTTGAGTTCCAACCCCAGTTCTGCCCCAAAGAATAAGATAAAATAAACATTGTCATTTCTTTCACCTGTTCTAGCAGGGTCTTTGCTTGTTTGTTTGTTTTTGGTCTCGCGATGTGGCAGGAGGAGGGAGGGAGGGGAGGACACACGGCTGTGTGGTAACTGGGTCAGAATTGGAAGTGAGAAAGCAAGAGATCCATGTGGGGGCCTTTGAGCTGTCGACTGCAGGTCAGAGGCTGGAGAAATGAAACCAGTCCTTTATCTTAGGAATATTCATTAGCAACCTCTTTAAGCCAGCCATGGCTGTAGGAACCCTTGGGGTCTGGGATCCCTTTTTTGAATCTTGGCTCCCAGCTCACACTGAGGTCACCTGGGGTAATGCTTTGACCCTCTCTGAGCTGTTCCTTCACTCACCGGGATGTTTGGGGATTAGATGAGCTCATATACCACAGGTACTTAGCACGGTCCTTGGCACAGTAGTGCACAGGACTGTGGCTGTTACTTTGTTTGTTTGTTTTTTTTTTTTGGGTCCGGTCATGAGGCTTGAACTCTGGACCTGGGCGCTGTCCCTCAGCTCTTCAGCTCAAGGCTAGCGCTCTACCACTTGAGCCACAGCACCATTTCCGGCTTTTTTCTTTTTGCTTATGTGGTGCTGAGGAATCAAACCCAGGGCCTCTGGCATGCAAGGCATGCGCTCTACCACTGAGCCACCTTCCCAGCCCCCTGTGGCTGTTACTAAAGAGAGTGGTCATCTGTGGACAGAGTCTGGTGTTTGCATCTAATGGACTCTGATGCAAGACATTTCATAGTCATCGGCAAAACACCTGGCAGTCCTGGGGAGACATGGAGGATCAGGGATTCCTCCTGGTGGAGTCAGCTGAAAGAGGCAGCATGTGAAGACTGAAGGGAAATTTCCCAGGAGAGGGAGGCAAGGGGCAGCTGCAGAATGAGTCCCTCTGCAAGGACAAACATTGCCGGTAGGGGGTGAAAAGTATTTAATTTTACCTGAGAATTTACCATGCCTCACCAGCAGGGGGCAGGATAGCACAGCCATGCTGTTTAGGAGGGCGGGGCTGGAGGCCATGCCAGGGCTTCCTGAAGCAGAGGCCTTAAAGATGTCCAGTCCAGTTCACGTAGAATGTGACAGGAGGAGTCCCATGGAATTGGAAATGGGGTCGTACGCTTCAGAGAATTTGAAAAGTAGTAATGCCCTTGACTTTGAACGTGGGGATGATGATGATGATGATTTTGGTATGTGTATGTGCTAGCACTAGGCTTGAACTCAGGGCCTGGTGCTCTTATTTGGCATTTGTTCACAAGGTTGGTGCTCTACCACTTGAACCACAGCTCCACTTCCATATGGAATGAGTTTCAAAGTGAGTCTTTAAATCCAGGAGAGCTCAACTGGAATCCTCATTGTCAAAGCCTGTCCTGAATACTAATCACACTAGGTCAGGCCTGGCTGGGGCTGGCGACACTTTTCTAGTGGATGTGATATAGACAGGAACAGAGTAAAGAGTTTCCGAGCTGGAGCTTATGCCCGGAATCCTAACTACTGAGGAGAGAGAGATTTGGGGTTCATGATTTGAAAACAGCCCAGGCAGGAAAGTACATGAGACTCTTATCTACAGTTGACCACCAAAAGGTGGGGAGGGGGGAGGAAAATTAAAGATCCTTGGGAAGGAACTGCATGAGGTTATATGGACTGGGATAGGACTATTTAGGTTTCCGATCAGAAGTGACCTTGAGAAAGGACCCAGAGGCCAGGAAGGGGCTAGCAGTGAGACAGGTTTGGCAGGTGTGAAGGTGAGGAAGGTCGCCGCCTAGTGGTGACAGGCTGGGAAGCCCAATGTTCCCCCGTGCCAGCAGGGGGCACTGTTGGCCCAGAATTGGCTTGGGCCGGGGCCGGTTTGGCCACAGCTGTTTTGATGGCAGGTTTGTAACTGGGGATCTGGGCTCAATGCCACTCTGTCTTGGGCTGTGACAAGCATGGAGGTCGTACCAGGGCCGAAGAGCCCGTCATGGTTTCCTGACTAGTGTACTGGCCCTCTGGGCTGTGGAGGCTGTCCTCTGCTCTGGAACTGTCTTCCCTTCTTCCTTTGCCTGGTCTTGTTCTCTGCTCCTCCCTCCCAGTGCTCCCTCCAAGATAATGACTGGCATTCCTGTTGTAGCTCAGGTTTGTGTGTGTGTGTGTGTGTAATTTAGTGTCAGGAAGCAGCTGTCTCTTGCTTAATGCCTGTCCCTCCTTTCCATGGCTTCATTCTCTGTGAAAGGTGGGGGCTGGGGACCCTCATAGCAGGATTGCTTGGGCTCACCCTCCCAGTGTCATGTTGGGGTCTGCCTGTCTGTGTGGGTGACCAGCAGGGCTGGTGCCGAGAAGCAAAGCCTGGACAGCAGACCCGATGGTGCAGAGCAGCAGGAGCTCTCTAGTTGGTGAAAACCAAGTTTCTGTCCTGTCCCATGGGCCTTTTGTTAACTGCTGAGGATTGAACCCACAGCCTTGAGCGTGCTAAGCATGCCCTCTGTCCGCATGAATCTGACTTGTCGGTGGAGATGGCCCTGGCTAGAGAATGGTCTGACCTCCTGCTGTCCCTTGCCAAGTTCAAGGCTGCAAATTGCAGATCTCAGCCTTCTTCCCTGGCCTCCCCCCTCCCCACCTTGGTCATGGGGCTTGAACTCAGGGTCTGGGTGCTGTCCTTGGGCTCTTTTTGCTCCAGGCTAATGCTCCCACAGTGCCACTTGAGTTTCTGAGTGGCTAACTGGGGATAAGAGATTTTTCTTTTTTCTTTCTTTCTTTATTTTTATTTTTTATTTTTTTGGTCCGGTTGTGGGGCCTGAACTCTGAGCCTAGGCACTGTCCCTCAGCTCTTCAGCTCAAGACTAGTACTCTACCACTTGAGCCACAGCGCCACTTCTGGCTTTTTTTCTTTTTGCTATGTGGTGCTGAGGAATCGAACCCAGGGCCTCAGGCATGCAAGGCAAGCACTCACCACTGAGCCACCTTCCTAGCCTGATAAGAGATTTTTCTACCTTGGCTGGTTTCGTATCACGACCCTCAGATCTGTCTCCTGAGTAACTAGGATTACAGGGGTGAGCCACCAGCACCCAGCACAAATCTTAGCTTTCTAAGTGACTAGGATTATAGGCATGAGCCACCACTGTCCAGCTAAGAGCTTGATTTCTTGGTTCCCTTTGATTTAACTTTATTTCTTATTATAAAAGGAAAGTTTACAGTACAGACAGTCCCAGTTTATTTTCTTTTATTTATTTATTTTTTTCTTTTTGCTTATGTGGTCCTGAGGAATCGAACCCAGGGCCTCATGCATGCAAGGCAAGCACTCTACCACCTTCCCAGCCTCTTTTATTTTTTGTTGGTCGTGGGGCTTGAACTCTGGGCCTGGGCACTGTCTTGAGTTCTTCAGCTCAAAGTGAGTGCTCTACCATTTGAGCCACAGTGCCACTTCTGGTTTTCTGTGGTTAATTGGAGATAAGACTCAGTGGGTTATTGCAATACCATTTTATCCTAAGCTAGGGAGTATCTGTATGTTTGTTATTGTTGTTGATTGTGGGGCTTGAATTTAGGGCCTGGGTGCTGTCACTGAGCAATTTTCTCAAGGCTGGTGCTCTACCATTGAGCCACAATGCCACTTCCAGTTTTTTTTCCTGGTGGTTAATTGTAGGTAATTGTCTAACAGACTTTTCTGCCTGGACTGGCTTTGAACTGTGATCCTCAGCCTTCTGGGTAGCTAGGATTATAGGCATGATCCAGTAGCACCCTAATGAGTATCTGTATTTTTTTTAAATTTCAGCTTTCTGAGTAGCTAGAACTATAGGCTTGGCAATCTAAGGATCTGAGATCGTGGTTTGAAGCCAGCTTGGTCAGGAAAGTCCATGAGACTTTTATCTCCAATTAACCACCAAAAAGCCAGAAGTGGAGTTGTGACTCAGGTGATAGAATACCAGTCTTGAGTGTCATTGCTAAGGGATCAGTGTCCAGGCCCTGAGTTCAAACCCCAGTACTATCAAAGCCAAAACCAGACCAAAAGCCCTGAGCTGGAAAGAAATAGGCCAGAGGCAAGGTACAGAGTAAACAAAGGCAGTATACATTATGGAGCGTTTTTTTAGCCCTAAGCAAGAGTAAATTATGTCATATGGAGGAAAATGGATGACACTGGATATCATCATGTTAAGTGAAATAATCCAGAATCAGAGAAAAGTGTTGTGTGTTTTCACTCATAGGTAAAAGCTAGATCTAAAGAAAAAAATGGAGGTGAATTTAAATGGGAGGGTACGTGGTGTGTGCGTGCAAGGGTGGTACCAGCCGGAAGTAGGAGAAGTACAGAGAGGAAGAAGATGAGAGGAGTGAAGGGAAGTATGTTACAGGCATGTATGAAGGTGACAATGAAGCCCCTCTAATTATCCAAGAAAGATACAAAAAGGGAAGTGGGAAGGGGGGGAAGAAAGCAATGCAGGGGTGAATATGTGTGAAGGATCATACACATGTATGGAATTGTCACAATGATATAATTAATAAGCACGAATAAAGATGGGAGGAGGAAAAACAAAGAATAAGCAAGTGGAGAAGCGTTAGGTGAGGGGACAGAAGGCTTCACTGGGGAGGGGACATTCTTTTGGGCCAGGTCTACAATGGAGAAAGCAGCTCAGTTAATTTCCCCACCGGAAGCTGCACATGACAGTACACATCTGTAGTTTCAGCTGCTTACGAGGCTGAGGCAGGAGGATTGTTTGAGTCCAGGTCTTTGAAGCCTGAAAACACAATAACCCCTATATTAAACAAAAAAATTAAACCAGCCAAGCACCGGTGGTGCTTGTAACCCTAGCTACTCAGGAGGCTGAGATCTGAGGATCACAGTTCAAAGCCAGTCTGGGCAAGAAAGTCTGTGAGACTCTTATCTCCAATAAACCATCAGAAAACCAGAAGTGGCCCTGTGGCTCAAATGGTAGGGCACAAGCCTTGAGCTGAAGACCTGAGAGACAGCACCCAGGCCCAGAGTTCAAGCCCCACAAAGGGCCAAAAAAAAAAAAAAGAAAAGAAAGAAAAGAAACAAGCCAACAGCAACAATAAAACTTCACGAGCTAGAGGTGTAGCTCAACTGGTAGCAAGCCCGGGGTCCTGAGTTCAAATTCTAGTTCAAATCCTGCCTCTAAAATACAAAGTATAGTGAAACCACCCTGTGTTGAAAACCCAGCTTGCCCCTGTGGTGAATAAATGCTGTTGCCTGTGCCCTGCCCAGCCTGGGCCTTCTTCTGGGTACTGTACTGCCTTTGGAGGTGAGTCAGTGGGGCTGGGATTGGCTAGGCTCCAGCCTTGCTTTCCCAGCATCATGAAGCCACGTGGAGGTCAATGCTGGCCTGACTTGGACACTGTACAGAGTGCCTGTCTCCAAGGCACCTCTGCCATGAAATGTCCAGTAGACGCTGTCAGCCAGCAGCAACCAGGACCTTGAAACTGACAGGAGATATTCAAAAGGAGGGAGTTTTTGGTGTTTTTTTTTTGTTTGTTTGTTTTTGGTCAGTCATGGGACTTGAACTCTGGGCCTGGGCGCTGTCCCTGTGCTCTTCAGCTCAAGGTGAGTGCTCTACAACTTAAGCCACAATGCCACTTCTGGTTTTCTAGTGGTTTATTGGAGATAAGAGTCTCACAGACTTTCCTACCTGGGCTGGCTTTGAACCGTGATCCTCAGATCTCAGCCTCCTGAGTAGCTAGGATTATATGTGTGAGCCACTTGCGCCTGGTGAGATTTTTGATCTTTTAGTTATTTTTGCCTCCTGTTATCTCTGACCCAAGTAGCCCTCTGAAAGCTCTTAATTTTAGTTTATCAAGCTAACAGACTATGGACAGTTCACGGGAAATAGCAGAAGTGATCTTGTCTTGAAGCATGGGAAATCATCATCCAGTAAGAATTCCAGAGTGGGGCTGGGTGGCTCAGTCTTGTACGGTTTAGAAAGGGAGAAGGTTTTGTCTTTCTAGGAGGATAGGGGAAGGGAGACAGTGCCAGCCGGCCAGGTCATCTTGTGAGCCAGATAAGGTCTCCCAGGTATCTGTGTCAGGCATCAGATCCCTATCTCTTCAGGCTGTGGAGACCCTTCTGGACAGAAGCGGGAATATCAGCTGGACAGGGTGTCCTGTGTGTGCAGCGGCTGTTCACTAACAGGACACAGCAGGGCCCGGGCCGTGGCTCATGGGCAGAGCACCAGTCTGGCCTGCACCAGGCCCTGGTTTCCATCCCTACCACAACAAACCCCCCAAACTCCAAAGAGACAGCTTTGCAAAGCCAGGCCTGTGTCTGCAAAGATTTGCACTTCAAGTACAGCCCAAATGGTTGGGGTGGGATATTTTAATCTTCTGCACAGCCCCTGGTCCTGTGCTGGGGCTCAGTGAGTGAATGAGAGGAGCTGGGGGAGGAAGGCAAGGAAGGGAAAGGAAAGAGTTTGGTGCCTTGGGGTGAATGGGAAATGCCCAGCCTGACCAGCCAGGGCCCTGTCTGAAGCTGCTTGGGGATTTGGGCAAGGTGGGGATAATAGGAACCACTTTTTTTTTCTTTTCTTTCTTTCCTTTTCTTTTCCTCCCTCCCTTCCTTCCATCTTTTCTTTTTTGTGCCAGTCCTGGGACTTGGTTGCTGTCCCGGAGTTTTGTTTTGTTTTTTTACTCAAGACCAAGGCTCTACCGCTTGAGCCACAGCTCCACTTCTGGAATGTTGTGGTTAATTGGAGATAAGATTCTCATGGACTTTCTTCCCCAGGCTGGCTTTGAACCATGGTTCTCAGATCTCAGCCTCCTGAGTAGCTAGGATAATTCCTCACCCTCCATAGAATTGAGAGGTTGCTACTTACAGAAAGAGAGCTTAAACTACAGAAGGAGCAAAGCAGCTAGACAGCTGGAAGAACTTTCCTGGTGGATGGGCTTGGGAAAGCAGGATTAGGAGACAACTTGCAAAGTATAGGTGAGCACATGCTCTGGGAGGCTCCTGGCTCAGCCTCTAGCTGGGAGAAGCTTTTTTTTTTGCCGGTCCTGGGGCTTGAACTCAGGACCTGGGCTCTGACACTGAGCCTCTCTGTGCTCCAGGATAGTGCTCTACCACTTGAGCCACTGCACCTCTTCTGGCTTTTTTTTTGGTTTATTTTAGTAGTTTATTAGAGGTAAGAGTCTCAAAGACTTTCCTGCCTGGGCTGGCTTTGAACCGTGATCCTCAGATCTCAGCCTCCTGAGTAGTCAGGATTACAGGCATGAGCCACTGGTGCTTGGTGGAAGATTAGCTTTGTGTTTGTTTTTTAGGCTAAAAGGATTTAGTATCAGGGTGGGAAAGAGCCATAAACACATTAATGAGTTAGAGTCCAGAGTCCATGTGAAGGAAATTGCTGTGGTTACAACCGGGCAAGAAAGGCTTGCCGGGTTGGGGAGGCTGGAAGTGGGGAGAGAGCATTCCTCTGGGAGCTAGTTGTCAGACCTGCTCGAGCTTTGCAGCACTCCTCCGGGGAATCAGATGAATGAGGCCCAGCCCATGGACTGCGCTGGTTGACCAAGTATAATCTGTGATTGTCACTCTGCCTCAGGGGGCTCAGCTTGCACGTTCTGCAGCCTTGCACCAGAACTGCATGGCCCTTCCCCCATCCTAGCACTGACCCGGGACATGCGCAGGAAAACACATGGTAGGGCCCATTCTTTCCAAAGGCTATTGATTACTTCACAAGAAACCCCTTAGGGGCTGCCTGTGTGTGTGTGTGTGTGTGTGTGTGTGTGTGTGTGTGTGTGTAAGAGAGAGAGAGACAGAGACAGAGACAGAGAGTACTGGGGTTTGATGGGGCTTGAACTCAGGGCCTGGGTACTGTTCTTGAGTTTTCTTAGTCAAGTCTAGTTTGCTTCTTTCTTCCTTCCTTTCTTTTTTCTTTCTTTCTTTCTCTCTCTCTCTTTCTAATTTTTTTAAATTGTTATAAAGGTGATGTTCAGAGGAGGTTACGGTTACATAAGTCAGGTAAAGAGCATCTTTTTAAAATATAATTTTATTGTTAATATTACAGAGGGGTTACAGTTTCCTAAGTCAGGTAATGAGTACATTTCTTTTTGGACAATGTCGCCCTGTCCTTTGCTTTCTCTAAGGCTAGCTTTTCAGTGGTTCATTGGTGATAAGAGTCTAACAGATTTGTTTGCCCCAGGTGGCTTTTAAATCATGATCTATAGATCTCTGCCTCCTGGATAGCTAGGGTTATGGGTGTGAGCCATGAGCTCCTCGCTGGTTCTGGCTTCTTGTTTTTGTCATGTGGTTATTTAAGAGTCCCTTAAGCAGCAAGGGCAGGTACAGCAGTCACCAGAGCACCAGAACCCAGCGTGGACAGCAAGGTCACTAAGAGGTCACGGCAAGGTGATTCCAGTGCATTCTCATCTGTGACAGCTTTGGTAAGCATCTTGCTCTACCACTTGAGTCAAAGCTCCACTTCCAGCTTTTTGGTAGTTAATAGGCGACCAGGCTCATGGCCTTTCCTGCCCTGGCTAGCTTTAAATCATGATCTTCAGATCTTAGCCTTCTGAGTTGCTAGGATCATAGGCATGAGCCACTGAGGTCCAGCTTTTGTTGTTGTTGTTGTTTGTGTTTTAGTATTATTGTTATTGAGGTGCTGGAGATTGAACCCAAGCTTCTTATAAGCCAAGCAAGTGCTCTACCCAGCCACACTCCAGGCCCTTCTATTTATTGCAAAATTAATACGTAAGATTTGCAAATAGAATAAAACACAGAAAATAATAAGTCAAATTCCTGAGATAATCACTATCAACCATCTCTCCACTATGAGCAGTGTGTGTGTGTGTGTGTGTGTGTTAGTGCTGAGCACTGTCCCTAAGCTTTATGCTCAAGGCTGGTGCACTACCATGTGAGCCACAGCTTCATTTCTAGATTTTTGATGGTTAATTGGAGTTAAGAGTGTCAGAGACTTTCCTGTCTGAGCTCCATCCTCAGATTTCAACCTCCTGAGTAGCTAAATAAACCATAAGTGCTTGGTCCAGTTTTGTTTTATTTATTGTGAGAATTACCCATTATATTAAGTAAATAAAATAACATGAACTTTCTGATCCTCCACTCACCTTCATCAATCACCAGCATTTATTATTATTATTATTATTTTGAAACAGGATCTTACTATAAAGTCCAGGCTGATCTTGAACTTATGATCTTCCTGCCTCTGTCTCAAGTGCTGGGATTAGAGGAATGCACTAACACACCTGGCTGGTATGCCATTCTAGTTTTATTTGTCTACCCATTCCATTTCCAATCTATCATTATTCCTATGGTTATTAGTTTCAGCTCAGTTTTTTGAAGTATAATTTTTGTACATTGAGGTATATGCACATTTAATTATATATATATATACACATTAAATGTATACAAAAATATAATTCCACATTTTGGAGAAATGGATCTTCCATTCCATCCTGGCTCAGAATATTTTTCCATTTCTAGTGTTTTATGTTTTGCAACTTAGATTGACTATTTAAAAATTTCTTAGAAGTGGAATCATAAAGGGAATATCTTTCATATTTGTCTTCTTTCCCCTTAGCATAATGTTTTAGAAATTTCTCTAGATAGTTACCAGGTCACTATTTTTTCCCTTTTTATTGCTGAGTAACAGTTCTCTGGCAGATGTATCACACGTAGTTGAAAGATACCTTGGCTATTCTAAGACTGGCTATTTTGAATTAAACTACTGGTTATCCTGTCATACAAGTTTGTGTGGACTATTTCTTCCCCGTCCCCCTGCCCCATTTTTTTTTTTTTTTGGCATGGGTCCTGGGGCTTGAACTGAGGCTTGGGCACTGTCCCTGAGTTTTTGTGTTCAAGGCTAGTACATTACCATTTTGAGCTACAGTGCAGTTAATTGGAGTGTAGTTAATTGGAGCTGAGTCTTACGGACTTTCCTACCTAGGTTGGCTTTGAACCACAGTCCTCAGATCTCAGCCTCCCGTGTTGCTAGTAGGTGTGTGCCACTGACACCTTGTTTGTGTGGACCATTTCTGTTCATTCAGTTTATGCAGTAGCCCAAGGAGGCCTGTGTTATAGTTCTCTTCCAAGTTGCAGATGGGGAGACTGAGTCACAGACAGTTTCCTTTTTAGCCTGAGGCCACACGTCTAGTAAAGACTGAGGTGGGGATTCAAATTCAGGTTTGTCTGTCTACACCATACTCCCTCCTAGTGGTAGGTTTGATTCATAACTATTTGGGGCCAGTAAGTATGGAAAGACCTGTCGGCCTTCGTTTCCATGGTCTGTCAAATCAGAACTGCTTTTTGGCCCACTGCAGTCGTGATAATTGATGATATGAAATCTGTCTTTGAAAAGGACGACGACGACGACGGTGTGTAAGACACTGGAGAGCAATTTCTAGCGAAGGTCATTACAATAACAGCAAGTGAGCAAGCACACACCAAGTTGCGCTACCCAAAGCTCTGGTTGTCTGGAAACCACACACGAATGTCGTTCGTCATCTCCTGAAGATGCCAAGGCTCAGACTGCGTTACTGGGCATATAAAATAGGATATAAATAATACATGTAGAAGAATCTGCTCTGTTCTTTTAGAGCCAAACAGAACAGGGTTTTGGAGTCTGCCAGTGTTTGCTGTTGCTCAGTGCTGCTGCTGAAATGAGGAGACAGTATCCCTCTTGATCTGTTTCTCCAGGTTTGGAGTGAGGGACCTTGCGGGTAGCAGCAGCTGGGAAATTTGGTAACCAGTCAGATGGGGGCCAGAGGTTCTGGGCCTCCAAGCTCCCAAGCCCTTCTCTATGTTCATGAAGTATCATATGCAAAAGAATCT
This sequence comes from Dipodomys ordii, assembly GCF_000151885.1. Taxonomy (NCBI): domain Eukaryota; kingdom Metazoa; phylum Chordata; class Mammalia; order Rodentia; family Heteromyidae; genus Dipodomys; species Dipodomys ordii. The sequence goes on from NW_012267247.1 coordinate 8,203,330, forward strand.
TTTCTACTGCTTCCACAATGGGAGAAACTACAGAACAAAAAATTTAAAAGTCCAGCAATGAGCCTGGTGCTGGTGACTCACACCTGTAATCCTAGCTACTCAGGAAGCTGAGATCTGAGGATTGAGGTTCAAAGCTGACTCTTATTTACAATTAAGGTGAAAGTGGAGCCTGTGGCTCAAGTGGTTGAGTGTTAGCCTTGAGCCAAAAAGCTCAAGCATAGCACCCAGGCCCTGAGTTCAACTCCTAATACCTGTGCACACACATAAAAAATATGGCAAAAAAACAAAAGAAAAAAATGGTGCTGTTCCCAGGGTTTGAACTCGGGACCTCAAGCTCCTAGTTAGCTTTTTATTTTTATTTTTTTGCTCAAGGCTGGTGTTCTACCACTTGAGCCATACCTCCACATCTGGCTTTTTTTTTGCTGGTTAATTGGAGATAAGAATCTCATGGACTTTTCTGCCTGGGCTAGTTTTGAACTGCAGTTCTTAGATCTTAGCTTCCTGAGAAGCTAGGATGACAGGTGTGAGACACTGGGTTTCAGCTGCGAAAAATATTTTAGATACCTTCAGTCACTCAAGCAGTACTTGAAGAACTCTTCTTCCTGTGCCGACCCCCAACAGGAAATCAACACACTTGTGATGGACATCCTGCCTAGCAGGCATCCTCTAGTGACTCTGGGTGTCAAATACTGTGCAGCCCCAGGGCTGAATGCTGCTATGGAGCTGGGACTGAGTTTCCTCAGAGAACCTTCCATGCCCTGGAGTTTGGAAATACCACACAAGTCACTAAGTTCTGCTTCCAAATCCTGAGCCAGTTTATCGTCAGAACTTCTGCTTAATAGATATGTGGCTCTAGAAGAGGCAGACTGAGCTCTGCCTTCTCAGGCTTGGTTTTGAGGCTTCTGGGTTCTGCCTGAAGGTATGCCAGATGCTTGCTGTTCTCCCTGTGGAACAGGGCCCCTCTGGAGCTGGTCATAAACTCTGGGAGGGGATGTTAGGAGCTAGGAGGAGACTTGGTATGTTGGCAACTACTGTTCCTGCATCTCTCTCTTTTCAAAATAGAAACTGCTCTCCCACCTCAAATGACCTTTTCAGTCTATGTCTCTCCCTTGCCTGCCTCCACGGTCTCTGCACCCTCTGGCCATCTCTTTTCCTCATATGGTATTCTCCCAGAGACACAACTGCGCTGTGGGTCCAGCAGAGGGCGCTGGTGCATCTGCCAAGAATGAATGTCAGGCTGGTTCCTTACAAGCCTGGGTGAGTGTGCCCAGGACCTGTGTGGAAGGTGAGAGGGGGTGGGGGTGGGGGGGCTTCTGAGTGGGTCCCCACAGCAGGGTTGTGATGTGTTTACTTTCCAAAGGAGGAGAGAGTGGATGGAGGTGCTGTTCTGCCCTGCCTTAATTGTGTAACTGTAGCCTTGTGATCCAAGGAATGGCTGGACCTCTGGTCCCCACAGGCAAGGCATCTGAAGAGATCTAGGTGGTTTTCATCAATGCCCCGGTCACCCTGGTCTTCCCTCGTCCTAGCCAAGAACATTTGCAGTCATTTTGCTGCCCAGCAGTGAAGGCACCAGGAATCTAAGGTCAGGAGGGGCAGGGAGAGGGCTCTGTCTGAGTCTCTGGCAGTGGGCGCTGTCTAGTTTTTGTGCAGCCTTGTTTCTAGAGGGTTCCCAGGCACAGAAGGCTCTTTTCTTTAGGGCCAAGCATGCATGTCCATGTCTCATCCCAGTAGCCCCTGAGGAGCAGGCTGCGCATCTGTCTGCCCTGAGTTCATGACTAACTCTCCCATCCCCACCCCTACCCTCGACTCCCACCCAGTCACTGCAGCCTTCAGGCTTTACCCGCATTGGGGCAGAGACCCAAGCTGGCAGCCCACCTGGCACTTCGGTCTCCGTCCGGCACTGTGAGCTTGGGGGCCTGTGAGGTTGATGCTGGGGATAAGTGATAGGGTGGGCCGGGGTCTGGAAGAATATCCACTCCCTGACTGCTGCAGTCTTCCCAGACCTCCTTTACTGTGGTTCCAAATTTTATTATTTTCTGTTTACCCCAAAGTGACTATGGACACCTTCAAAAGATGTCCCCTTTTAGTTCTCTTCCAAACTGGTTTCTTCAAGTGCAGTAGGTTTACATGTGACTATCTGTTTTGAATTCAGGGCCTCATACTCGTTCGGGGGATTTTCTCGGCTGGTACTCTACCACTTGAGCCATGCTTTGCAGCCTGGCTTTTTGCTAGTTCATTGGAGATGAGTGTCTTGGACTTTTCTGCTTGAGCTGGCTTCTAACTATGAGCCTTAGAATTTCAGCCTCCTGGGTAGCTAGGATTACAGGTGTTAGCCACCAATACCTGGCTGTTTTTGTTTACCCGGGAACCACACTGAAATAAAATTTAATAAATCTGTATTGGTTTCATATATATATATATATATATATGTGTGTGTGTGTGTATACATACATACCATGGATTGCCACACGGAGATGCTTTAAATAAAGAAGTAAGCTAATTTAATGAAAGCAGAGTACTGATTGGAAAGCTTGCATTGAGAGACACTGGCTGGGCCACACCACACTTGCTGGCTGGGAACGGTATTGTTTTGCAGTGAAGTGTGTGTTAGTCCTGTTTATGACCAGCAAAGCTATTCCCCATTTCTCCTTGTGTGCCCCAATCTCCTGCATACAGCTGCCCACATGGAAAGTGCTTGATGAATGTTGATGGCGTGAGCTAGCCCTGAGTAGAGGGGCATTGTGTTTTCTGCCCTTGTGTTTCCTTGGGGGTGTGGTGTATGCTGGCAGGGGCTAGAGTAGGCATTCAGCAGGGGGTAAGGGGGTTCCTCTCTGTGCCCCAAAGGCAGAGGGCTTGTGGGATGGGCAGAAGAAAAGATCCACCTCTTAGTGTAATCATATTCTGAGAGGTTTTCAGCCACATTTGGGTTTTGGAGGAGTGGAGAAAGCCTAGAATCAGAATGAATGATGGAACTTGCTTGATGGAAAGATTTCAGTGCTTTCCTACCAGCCGTGCACTTCACGGGAACAAGCTCCCAGACAGTGGAGGATATTCCATCCACCCTTCTCTCCCGCTGCAGAGGGCTCATGAAATCAACTGCGATTCTTGCATGCCCTGCGTATGTATAGTGTATACCCATGCTGGGCTAGGCCTCTGGCACTGGGCTCCACCATCCCCTTTGCCATCTGATTGAAGTTTACCTGTAAATGCTGTGTGATACTGGGGGCTGGAGAGGCCCTGCCTGGGCCAGGTGCTGGGGTTCGTTCCTCTAAGGGTGCTATTTGCCATTCTTTCCCCAGATACACTCTGAAGTCACTCCTGGTGTACTCCTGGCAGCTGGCCTCAGCTGCCCATCCCAGGGCTGGGTCCTGGGTCACTCAAATCTGGTTATAAATAGATGTTCATGGTTATATCTGTGACCCCCTCCCCCACAAGGGCAGGGCAGCCCAAGGCCATGGCTAATGATGCTTTAGAGCACCAGGTGCGTTCTGGAAGCCCTCAGAGGCTCCCTCCTAACCACTCCCGCTTCCCGAGTCAGCAAGAAGCTGTGCCCACTGGAGAGGCAGGGCTCATGCCCCAGGGCCTTGGAATTCATTTGCTGCCCCCCCTCCCCTTTCCAGCATGGTGCCTTTCCCTGCCTGTATTTTCTGTTTGCTTGAACACCAGACTGTACAAAAACAGGGCAAATTGCTTCAGGGACCTCTTTGGCCCCAACAGGACTGTTTCCAAAGATGGACTAATTGGCTTGTTTTAATTCCCTCCAGCCCCCCTACCGGATTCCTGCTCCCTAGGGGCAGAGCAGTTAGTAGGGGTTGGGGGGCGGGCGGGAGGGGTCTGAGCGGCCCTGGAGCAAATGGAAGGAAGAGGTGGTACTTCTGAGCTGAGGGGCTGTCCTTTTCCAAAGGACTTCGGCTCCTTTGGCTTCCACATGAAGATGGAGCCTGTACGTGGCCAGCTGGTCCGCCCAGGCGAGGGTGAAGCTCATCACAGACCTAGACAGGAAAAGTTAACGGGTCCCTGCAGCCCCTCGCGACAGTCGTCTCGCAGGATGGGGGGGGGCAGGGAGGAGCATCTTGCCTCACCACAGCTTGAGACCGGGTCTGAGGAGTCCCCAGAACTGTGCAATGTCCGGCCTGGAGGACCCCCTCTCCCCCCACAGCTGCACGACGCCCGGCCCGGGGCAGGGGAGGCCGGCGGCGGAGGCTGCGCGCGCGCGCTGGCAGTTTCGCTGGGACGGAGGACGCGGTTTGCTCTCCGTCCTGGCTTTTTTTTTCTCCGGTTTTAAAGCCGGTGACAGCATCGGGGAAGTATCCCGGCGGGGCCGGGCTGTGAAGCGCGCCCGCCGCCTC
>NW_012267247.1:8208023-8285618 GCF_000151885.1 Dipodomys ordii
GAGGGCGCGGCTGAGCGCCCGGGCGGCCTCGCCATGTCCCAGCCGGCCGGGAGGATGCACTGCCGGAAGGCGGGGATCCGCGCCGCCGTGGTGCTCATCGGACTCCTGCACAAATCCCGAAGGCAGAATAAGGAGAAAAGGTAAAGCGGCCGCGGCGCCTCCGCCGCTCGGCTTCCCTCGCTGGAAATTCTTTGGGGTGCACTTTGCCAACCGGTCCTAGGCGCCTTTCCAGAAGCCGTCGGGGGGGGGATGAGCGAGTTGGGACCTGCCCCCCCCCCGGGTGTCCTGCGCCTGGCAGGAGGACCTTGGCAGTGTCGTCGGGTGGCCGGGAGGGAGCATCGGGGTTCATCCCCGACGGGCAGAGGGACCCCAACTTCTTCGTCCCGGACCTCGCCTTCGCAGATCGCGGCACCCCAATAGGAGCCTGCAGCGCGGGCAGCGCAGCTCCCGCCCGGACGACCGGCCACGGCTGAGCCCGAGCGGCGCGTGGCTGTTTGCTTCTCGGCAACTTGTCTGAGCCCTGCCCGAGCCCCACCGGCTCTGCGCTCGGGGTCGGGAGGGGAGGACCGAGTGTGTGTGTGTGTGTGGGTGCCCCCCTCCCGCCCCACACCCCGGCTCTCTCTGGTTGCGGGGTGTTTGCCTTCCCTCCTGGGTGTTGCAGAGCGCGTTGCTTAGGCTGTTTTGGGGATGATCAGGACCTCGGTGGGGTGAGAGGTGAGGGGTTGAAGATGGAGGGGGGGGGAGACAGCTTCCTGGGGGGTCCAGTCCCCAGCAGCAGGTGTGACACCCACCAGACCCCCAGGGAGCAGCTTGTTGGCACCGACCTCCCTCTTCTGCCAGGCACGTGGCAAAGCTGCTCCGCAGGGGCGGGAGTGGGGGTGGGTGGGAGGGTGTGTGTGGGGGGGAGCTGCTGCCTCCATTCCCAGCCGCCCTGCTGGGTACTGATTTCCAGAGGAGTTTGGCGGTGGTTGGAGCCGCACACTGCCCAAGACAAGGGCCTGGCCAAGGGCACACGGGAGCCAGGTTCACCTAGGGGGTGACTGGCTACCCCCTCCCCCCCACTCCCCGGGGGAGGGCAGTGTTGGGCAGCGCAGAGGAGGGCCAGTGGGAGGACAGCAGCCGGTGTGGGTGTCCTTGGGGGTGGGCTTGCTTCCCATCTTCTTGTCCTCGCGCTTCCCAAATGTCCGCCTTAGGACGCTACCCCAGGGGAATGACTTATGGCGGGGAAGCTTGAAATAACGTTGAGTCACTTCGGGCTAAAGCCCTTCCCTATCCAGTTCTCTACCAGTCCTTCTGATTTCTCCAAGGGGAAAGTTTCAGGTTGGTGCTCCTCTGGCTTCAACATCTCCCCCGCCCCCCCACCTTCATTTTTCATTTTAATTTCCCTCTCTCTTTTTCTTTTCTAACACTTGCTAAGCGGACTTTTGCAACAGAGAGTGTAAGCAGGCTGGATCTCTGTAAGGCAGAAAGGGTGACCTCCCCGGGAGGGAGAATCATTTTGGTTTTGGAGACTTGTTGTGGTATAGTTTTGCTATTTGTGGCAGTAAGATAAGGCATCACTTATTTATTTACTTATTTACTTATGGTGTTGGCACTGGGGCTTGAACTCAGGGTCTCATGATCTCTCCTGGCTTTTTTTTTTTCACTCAAGGCTGGTGCTCTACCACTAGAGCCATACTTCCATTTCCAGCTTTTTGGTGGTTCTTGGGAGTCTCTTGGACTTTCCTGCCTGGGTTGGCTTTGAACTACGAGTCTCAGATCTCAACCTCCAGAGTTAGCTAGGATTATAGGCATGAGCCACCAGTGCTCAGTTTTAAAGCATGGCTTTAAATAAAACATAGGCAGCTACTGGAATGGGTGTATTTTATAGAAATAATAGTAATCAAGTACAGAAGCATTGCATCAAGCAGACATCCCACAGGTGGGGTAAGAGTGGCTGATGTTGGGGATGTGTGTCTAGGGGGAAAAGCTTCTAGCAGAACGCTGGGGCCCACAGTTCCAGGCTTGGGTTCCATTTGTCCCTGGACTTTGACTTCTTTCCATTCCTTGCACTTCATTCCCCATCTTATCTGTGAAGTCGGGATGAATAGGTCAGCCTTCCGGCATCAGGAGGCTGCCTGGGGTGGATGGTCTGAGACAAGCTGGAGCTGTTTTGTGGCAGTCAACGGAAACTGCCGGACACAAAGGCAGATGCATCAGCCCAGTTCCTGCTCTGGGGACAGAGGGAGTGGTGTGGTTGGAAAAGCGCCTGTGCAGGAAGCTGGAGCCCCAAGCCCCGAATCTCTGTGACATTGCCCATTCAAATGCTCCAAGCTTTAGTTTCTGCCTGTCCAGGAGGGACTCTGGAGGTCTTAAAGCGCTGCATGATGATGGAGGGGCTTGATGAGAACTGATCCCCTCTCCTGCCATTGGCCTGTGATACTAATGATTAAAGAAAGATATCTGGTGGTGACAACCTCATTCATTAGTGGTCAAGACCAGCCATGCCCAGGACAAGGAGGCAGCCATCAGGTGGGGGAGAGTTTGGAGAGAGAAGGAAGGGGGTACAGTGAGATATAGGGAAAGGCTTGGACAGGGCACACAGTGGTAGCCCAGGCCAGGATGTCTTTCTTCCTAGATGCTGTGGGCTCCTTCCTGTAATGCAGGATGACAGTACTGGCTCTCTTAATTCTCAACAACTTCATCCTATTCTAATGTTCTTCCAGACATCTTTCATGCTTTGGCTATGAACTTACCCCTCTCTCAGATAGACTGGTTTCATCTTGTTGCAAACTGACCTTTGCTTCCCTGCCAGTAATCTGGAGTTTTTGTGTCTTTAAACGCTTTAAGCATCTGAAATCAGTGAGGTGTACACTATTGACCCTTGCTCTGCGGGTGCTGGCTGCCCATGGTAGAGAGGAGCCTGGAGCAAGCTGCAGCTGCCGGCTTTCCTGAAGCTTCCTCCAAACGTCATGCTGGGTGTTAAAATTGCTCCGTTCTTCCTTCCTCTCCCTCCTCATCACAGGGTCAGCTCAGACTCAGGCCCCTCCTCCTCCTCCTCTGCCACCTTCTTCTCCTCCTCCCAGTAGGCTCCATCCATCCATCGATCTTCCCAGCACTTCTAATTGACAGGCCTGCCCAGATAACACCCTGGGCTATTTGTCTTCAGGGTTGAAATGGTCACATGTGGCTGGCTGGCAGGAATGTCCCCGTGGTCCTCATCATCCTTCTGCTCGCCATTAGCCGCATAGAAATATGCATATTGGGGGAGGCAGGTGGGTGTGCCAGGGTGGAAGGTAATGGGATGGATGTCACATTGAGGCCCAGAACCAGCAGGACTCCTGGATCCCCTGGGTAGATCCTGGAGGTTGTGATCGGAGATCCAGCCTCAGTTTACCTGCTGGAGAAATGGGTGTGTGCCGCTCACCAGTCTTGACTTGGTAGTTCTCTGCTGGAATTGTGGGGCAGCCTGGAGTTTCTCTCAGGGCCTTTAGGGTTTCTGTGTGTGTGGGGAAGGGAGATTGAGTGCTGGAATGACCGCAGTTGGGAAAGCACAACAGTGCTTTCATCTCCATGAGGTGGATGACAGTGGCGTCCAGAGTGGCCCTCGGTAGTAGCAGAAGCCGATGGTGGGGAGTTTACCCTGTATGTAGGGGCAGTCAGCACTTGGGTAGGAAGGAAGGCGGCTGTGGCCTGCAAACATGGACAGGTGTTCTCAGAGATGGGGATGAAGTCAGGGAGGCCTTGGGTGTGACTTTCTGAACCAGAGAGCAGTTAGAAGAAAGGAAAAGAAATCCCCTTCCTACAGAGTTTGGGACTACTCCCACTGTGGGGTGTATGAGGTTTCTTCTTGTCTGGTGCGGATGGCTCACATTTGTAATCCTAGCTACTTAGGAGGCTGAGATCTTTAGATTGTGGTTCAAAGCCAGCTTGGGCAGGAAAGTCTGTGAGACCTTTTTTTTTTTTTTGGTCTGTCGTGGGGCTTGAACTCTGGGCTTGGGCGCTGTCCCTCAGCTCTTCGGCTCACGCTGAGTACGCTACCGCTTGAGCTACAGCGCCACTTCCAGTTTTCTGGTGGTTTATTGGAGATAGGAGCCTCACGGACTTTCCTGCCCAGGCTGGCTTTGAACCGTGATTCTCAGATCTCAGCCTCCTGAGTAGCTAGGATTACAGGTGTGAGCCACTGGCGCCTGGCTTGTGAGACCCTTTCTCCTGCTAACCACCAGAAAACTGGAAGTGGTGCTGTGGCTCAGAGTGCTAGCCTTGAGCAGACAATCTCAGGGACTGTGCCCAGGCTCTGAGTTCAAGCCCCATCACTGACCAAAAAAAAATTTTTTTTTATTATTTAGCAATTTCTTGGTGGCAGGTACCCAAGTGGACCCTGGTTGTAGAATGTGTAGGGTTGCTACTGTGGGGGGGTTATTAGAAAAAGCCCATCCCCTGGTTTTTTTGTTTCTGTTTTTAGCACTGGGGATTGAATTTGGAGCTTTGCACTTATGCAGAAGGCACAGTACCACTTGAGCCACATTTCTAGTCTTTTTTTTTTGGAATTGGTTATTTTTGAGGAATAGTCTCAGTTCATGCCTGTCCTGGCCTGGATTTCGATCTTCCTGCTTGTGTTTCCCAGTGTCACTGGGGATGACAGGCACAGAGGATAGCATGGTACAGCCTACGTTCCATCCATGGACAGCTCATGGTGTCAGTCCTTGTGGTCTGTCTTATTGCAATTGTTTACCTACCACCCCACTTCCCCAGGAATTATTTCACATGAAATCCTAGACAGTTGATAAGTTCATTCTTTTTTTTTCCCTTGCCAGTACTAGGGCTTGAACTCTGGACCTCCCACTCCAGCTTAGTTTATCCACTAAAGGGTGAGACTGCACGACTCGAACCACAGCTCTACTTCTGGCTTTCTGTTGTTAATTGGAGATGAGTCTCATAGACTTTATTACCCAGATTGGTTTGGAACATCGATCCTTAGATCTCAGTCTCTTGAGTAGCTAGGACTACAGCTGTAAGCCACAGACACCTGGCCAATGGATCAGTTCATTCTTACTTCAGTTTGCATCTAAAAGATAAGGATTTATTTAAAAAAAAAACAGTGTCATACCCTCCCAAATCAGTAATTTCTTCATTTCATATCTAGTCAATTCGACTGTCCTGTATTGTCTCATACAAGTTTTCGAAAAGTTTTCAGAGTCAGGATTCAGGCAGCCAAAGGTGATCAGTCTGCCTTTCCTAATCTGTAACTTTTCTTCTTCAACTCCTTGTGTGTCCCCCTCACAATCTATTTATTGGAGAAGTTAGATTGTCCTTCCTTGTTTTCTTTCATGGCACTGGGGAGAGAAGCAGGGGAGGGGGCATGTGAGGCAAACAAACAAAACAACAAAAAAGTGCTCCCCCACAGAGCTCCTCACCCAGCCACAGTCACCAGCCTTGTAACATGTTCAGCTTACACAGAAGTTGGGATATAGGCACCATCCAATTTGCTTTGATTTCTCTTCCTCCTTCTCCCTCTTCCCTCTTCCCTCCTTTCCCTCCCTCCCTCCTCCTTCTCCTCCTTCTCCTCTTCCTCCATTCATCTTCTCCTTTTCCTTCTTGTCTTGGCAAGACCGTGATGCCAGAGATTGATACTCTATTTTTGTGGGGTTGATGACTGTGGATGGAGTTGTTCTGGGGTTCTGTTAAAACCTGGTGTTCAGGAGGAAACTTCCCTTTGGGGCCAGCCCTCTGAACTAGCTGGACCTCAGGGCTGAGCCTGTGGGGGCATCCAGGGGTCCTAGCCCCAGAGTTCCAGAATCAGGAAGCGCGAAGGGGTCCCCAGCAGGAGCTGGTCCACTCCCCAGCTCCACAACAAATGGCTGGCTGTTGTCTTGTAAGGGGGTGGCTGGGCCCTGCCACTTCCGAAGGCCCTGTCTCTGGCTCTCCTGCTCTGATGTGAGAATGCCATCCAGTTGGTTGTCCTTGCTCTAAAGAACTTCTCCCATTGACCAGCCTTGTGTTATTAACTTCCATGACAGTCTGAGGGTTAGACTCTTGGAATTTAAGGGGGCAGAATTTGAGGCATCAATGAGTTTGTCTGATTCTTCTAGAGCCACTTTTTTTTTTTTTTTTGTAGCCTGGGCTATTCATTGAGAGAGGCTGAACTCATGATTCTTCTGTCTCAGCATCCTGAGTGCTAGGATGACAGGTGTATGCTGCTATACCTAGTTTTAGTTACGATTTTAATGTCTTATATGGTGTTTTTGCTTCTAATCTCTCTCATCCAGTTTCCTTACAGGGGCCAGAGCAGAGTTTTAAAAATTCAAATATTCAAGCCTGTGTCCTGTAGAGAGTTCTCTGCAGGTTGGCTATTATACATCAGATGAAATCTAATGACTTTATCTCCTACCACTTTCCCTACACCCCCCCCCCCCCCGCCCCACCGACCATGATGTCTGTATTTTTACTTCAGAAGCCTTCCTTCTGCTCCTGGAACCTGCCAAGTGTGTTCCTGCCCCAGGCCCTTTGCACCTGCTGTTAACAGAGATTTAATTGGCTTGTGCTCCCTACCTTTAGATTCTTAACCTCAGGGTCACCTTCTTTAAAAGTATTCCTCTGACCATTTCAATCTAAGCAGGTCATTTCTCTTGTCATCGATTTACCCTGATTTATTTCCTCAGAGGTGCTTGTTGTTGACTGATGTTATCTGGTTGTTGTAATAAAGCAGCTGACTAGCTTTTCTCCTTGCTAGAATGTGAACGAAGTCACCTTTGTCACCTCAGAGTCTCCACTGCTCTGGTTAAGGGGTGTTCAGTGGACACTTGCTGAACGATTGAAGACAAAATCTAGTGAAATGTGCCATTATCCCTGAGATCCCCTAATACTACAGTGCTTTCATGATGTAGGTTTTTTTTTTGGTCAGTTGTGGGGTTTGAACTCTGAGCTTGGGTGCAGTCCCTCAGCTCTTCAGTTCAAGGTGAGCGCTCTACCACTTGAGCCACAGTATCACTTCCGGTTTTCTGAGTAGTTTATTGGAGAGAAGAGTCTCATGGACTTTCCTGCCCAGGCTGTCTTTGAAACGCGATCCTCAGATCTCAGCCTCCTGAGTAGCTAGGATGACAGGTGAGAGCCACCGGCGCCCGGCCATGATGTAGGTTTTAAGGTGCCTTTTTCTTGTCTGGGATTGGGGAACCTCTCCCTTCATGTTCCTTCCATGAGCTCTTGGAGAGAAATACAAATGATCGCTTGTACATTCTGTCCTAATTCCTTCCACCCCTTCCCTAAGCCTTCTGTGCATGGTCTTGGGACCTTAAGACCGAAGGAACAGGGCTCAGGGATGAGGTTTGGGCTGGGCACCAGGCTGTCTGGGCTTTTAGATGTCGGGTCCTGAGGCTGCAGTCTCATAAGCAAAGGCAGGCTCCCTTCATTTATGCCAGAGAGGAGCCAGTGGGCGTCTGAATTAGTGAACAATTGCCATTAACCAATATATATATATATATATATAATTTTTTTTCTAAATGCAGTTTTATCTTTGGAGTCTGAGTGGTGCACAGATGGCCGCTTACCAGGATGTTGCCAAATAGAGGGCCTGCCAGGCCTGTTTGGTTCAACCAACGAGAATCACTTCTGTGCACAGAGGGGCTGCCCGAGGGCTCAGGAAGTTCCTCAGTCATTTTAAGCAGACGAGGCTCCCCACTTCTGTGTCCCCCACTCCCCCACTCCACCCCAGAAACTCAGTTCCTTGCCTGCCAAATCTGGTATAAAGTAAATGATGAGGAGGCCAGAGATAGCAGGTGGACAGTGCTTTTTGTTTTAATTGCTATTAAAAAAATGAATCCTGGCGAGGGATGCTGGTTTTCTACGCTTGCCGGTTATATAACTCTTTAAAGCAATTTTAAAAAAAAAAAATAAAAAACACAAGTCAATTTGAAGAAGTAATTGTCAGGTGGTTCTGGGATGTGGGGAAAATAGGGAGGAAGCTGAAAAAAGGCCTGAGCTTGGCTAAGTGCTGTTGGAAGGAGATGTATAGGATATAGGCTCAGATAACACCAGGGCCCAGGGTTATGGAAGGTGTGTTTGATGATATAACAAGCCAATGCATTTTCTGGTACTGAGGTTTGACCTCACAGCCTTGTGCTTTAGTACTTGAGCCAGGAATCTAGCCCATGATATATTTGTGTGTTTGTGTGTGTTGGGGGGTGCGGTGCTAGGATTTGAACTCAGGTTCTCACACTTGCTAGGCAGATGCTCTGACACTTGGGCCATGCTTCCAGCTTCACCAATACATTTTGAAGCTCTGAATTTGCTAGGCTCTGTGCTCAGGGCGTGTGTGCACATCTGCCTTAATTCTGCCAGTTATTTAGTTAATTGATGTCATTTGCAGTGCTGGAGATGGAACCTGGGGCCTGAAGGACTTTAGATAAGCACTCTACCACTCAGCTATCCCCCAGCCCTTTAGTTTTCTATCAGTTTATTACTATGTATATATATATTTTTTGGTGACAGTCCCTGAGTTTTGTTTTGTTTTCTTTCTTTTTTTGTTGATTGTGGGGCTTGAGCTCTGGGCCTGGGCACTGTCCCTGAGTCTTCAGCTCAAGGTGAGTGCTTTACCACTTGAGCCACAGTGCCACTTCCAGTTTTCTGTTGGTTAATTGGAGATAAGAGTCTCATGGACTTTCCTGCCCAGGCTGGCTTTGAACTGCAGTCCTCAATCTCAGCCTTCTGAGTAGCTAGGATTACAGGCATGAGCCACTGGTGCCCGGCTTGCCTGAGTTTTCTTTTCTTTCCTTTAAAATTTTTTTTTGCTTAAGACTGGTACTTTAGGGGGCTGAGAAGGTGGCTCAGTGGTAGAGCGCTTGCCTTGCATGCCTGAGGCCCTGGGTTCTATTCCTTAGCACCACATAAACAAAAAGAAAAAAGCTGGAAGTGGTGCTCTGGCTCAAGTGGTAGTGTGCTAGCCTTGAGCTGAAAGAGCTGAGGGACAGCGCCCAGGCCCAGAGTTCAGGCCCCACTACCGGACCCCTCCTCCTCCCCCCAAAAGACTGGTACTTTATCACTTGAGCTACAGCTCTACTCGCAGCTTTTTTGGTACTTAACTGGGCATAAGTGTCTGGTGGACTTCCCTGCCCATGCTAGCTTTGAACTACAATCCTTAGACCTCAGCCTCCTACGTAGCTAGACTTTTTACAGATGTGAGCGATCATTGCCCTGCCTATGTTGTTTTTAATGTGTGCTAGTCCTGGGGCTTGCGCTTGGGGTCTTGGGCTCTCCCTTGTGTCTCCCCCCTCCCCTCCGTCCCCCGTCAAGGCTGGTACTCTACCACTTGAGTCACAGCCCTAATTCTCCTTTTTGCTGCTTAATTAGAGATAAGAATCTCCTAGCTTTATCTGCATTTCGATCCTCAGACCTCAGCCTTCTGAGTAGCTAGGATTACAATCCAGAGCCACCTGCTCTGGCTCCTACTCTGACTGTTCTTCAGCAGAGGAGCTGAGGCCCAGGGGTGAGGGTGGCTCCTGGTGTGATCAGAGGCAGCCCAGCAGGTTTTTAGCCTGCTTCTAGAGACTGGATGCTGTTGATTTTTTTTTTTTTTCTTTTCACCTGGATCTGTATTGCTCAGGTTGGCTTTGAGCTCTTGATCCTCCTGCTGGGATTACAGGTGCCTGCATCTCTGTGCACAGCGAGACAGTGTTCCTAATTATTACATGATCATGTTAAGTCAGTTTTCTGTCACGGTGACAAAAGACCTGAGGAAAACAACCTAAGAGAAAGGAGATTTATTTTGGCTCCTGGGTCCAAAGGTTTCAGCTCATGGTCAGTTGTTTCGAGCCTCAGGAGAGGTAGGACATGGTGATAGAGGAGAGCTGCGGACTCCGTGGCTTCTGGGAAGCTGAGAGACAGAGAAGGCCACAGCATCAAGATTTACTCTTTTTTTTTTTTTTAGTGCAGGTTCTGAGGCTTGAACTCTGGGCCTGGGCACTATCCCTGCGCTCTTCAGCTCAAGGCGAGCACTCTACTGCTTGAGCCACAGTGCCACTTCTGGTTTTCTAGTGGTTTATTAGAGCTAAGAGTCTCATGGACTTTCCTGCCTGGGCTGGCTTTGAACCGTGATCCTCAGATCTCAGCCTCCTGAGTAGCTATGGATACTAATTTATACTAATCTATACTAATATAGATTACAGGTGTGAGCCACCGGCGCCTGGCTGTCCCTGAGCTTCTTTTACTAGGTTAGTGCTCTACCACTTGAGCCACGGTGATACTTCTGGCTTTTTATTTTGGTGGCTAATTGGATATTAGAGTCTCATGGACTTTTTCCTGCCTGGGCTGGATTCAAACCATGGTCCTCAGATTTCAATCTCCGGAGTGGTACCTGGCAGGATTTATTCTTCAGGGCATGCCTCAGTGACCTGTGGCCCTACTCTCAGTAGTCTGATCAGCTATGAATTCCTTCATTGGTAAAGTCACAGCCCTCATGAATCCAGTCACCCTCCCTGCCCTCCCCCCCACCAAAAAAAAGAAAAGCCTGTCAGCTGACAGCATGAGCACAGGAGCCACCAGTGGACATTTTTAGATTCAAACCATAACAATGATTCAGAAGCTAAGACAAGGTTGCAGTGCAAGCCTGGCTTGTAGTGAATGTAGATCTGAATGAATTTTCACACGCTTATCCACCTATGTAGACAGAACTTTCTAGACCCAGCATGCACACTCTCTCTCTGTCTCTGTCTCTCTCTGTCTCTGTCTCTCTCTCTTTGTCTCTGTCTGTCTGTCTCTCTCTCATGCCTCTCCACAATCTTGGTTTTCCTAAAATCAAATCTGAGCCTCACCCTGGCAGGGGTGCGTTGGGGGGTCCCACTGGTGTGTACGGGTAGGACCCAGAACAGACTTCCTATTCATCATCATAGCAGGGTGGGCAGAGCCGTGCTGCCCTGAGCTGGGATTTCTGAGTGGGGACACCTGGTTTAAGCTGGAAGAGGACAGTCCTGGAGAACCCACACTTGTTCCTAGGGCTGGGTGAACTTGACCTTCTGTTTGACCTTCTGTTCTCCTTCTGGACATACTTCGTGGAAACCTGGAGCCATGATTCCTCACTGCCCTTGGAGCAAGGGTAGATTGAAAAATTGCCATTTGCTTTTAAGCTCATCAGTTGTGAACATTCTGTTTCATAAAGGCTGGGGCTCCAGCCAAGTCCTTTCTGAAGGACCTCCCTGCCCCCCGCCCCTAGGAGCTGGGAACATCCCTGGAGATGTATGGTCCTGTGTGCGTTCTGAGACAGCTGATCTGGCCAGTTCTTATGGTCAGTCCTCTTTGGAGACAGGAGGGGAAGGCCTGTGGATGAAGGCAGCCCTTCCCTCCCCTGCCCTCCTTTTCCTTTTTTTTCCTTTTGTTTTTAACATATGTGTTAGTGGGGCTTGAACTCAGGGTCTTACACTCTTGCTTAGCTTTTACGCCCAAAGCTGTTGTTCTACTACTGGAACCACAATTCCACTTCCAGCTTTTTTGATGGTTAAGTTGAGACTAGAGTCTCATTGATTTTCTTGGCTGAATTGGCAAACCTTAATCCTCAGATCTCAGCCTCTTGAGTAGCTAGGGTTGCAGGAAAAAGCTGCCAACACCCAGCTGCCCAGTTTTTTCTATTTCCCTCCCTCCCTCCCTCCCTCCGTCCCTTCCTCCCTCCCTCCCTCCTTTCCTCCCTTCCTCCCTTCCTTCCTTCCTTTTGTCAGTCATGGTGCTTGAATTTACAGCTTGGACACTGTCCCTGAGCTTCTTTTGCTCAAGGCTACCACTTGAGTCACAGCACCACTTCTGGCTTTTTCTTAGAGATAAGAATCTCACATACTTTTCTGCACTGGCTGTGTATGAAACTCGATCCTCAGATCTCAGCCTCTGGAATAGCAAAGGTTCCAAGCTTGAACCACTAGAACCTAGCCTTTTTTTTTTCTTTCTTTACTGTGAAGATCTTCACAGAATCAGGGCGTGAGGGTGGCACCTGCGGACACGGCCCTTCCTCTCCAGTGACAGCCCCATGAAGGAGGCACAGCTCTCATCTTGGGTTCACAGACAAGCTTGATTCACAGGATCTAGCTTTCCACTGTCCTCTCCTACAACGGTGCCTATGACCTAGGCTGAGAATTACAGTGTGAGAGGTAGGAATCTAGGGTAAAGAACTCTAGGGGTAGGTTTCTGAACCCTGATGCTGGGTTTCATCCCTAGAGATTTCTCAGGTCCCCTGGGTGTGGGGGCAGGGCCCCTGTGTTGGAAGAGGGGGCCAGGCAGGCCAGCTGGGTCCCTGCAGGTGCTGGGCTGCAGTGTGGCCACTGTGGATTGGCTTTTGGATATTCTTCCTCCTGGTTCCCCCCTGATTCTCTCAGTCAAAATAACAGAAATTATGGAAGACTGTGTATTTGTATAGTAGGAATTAGGAGAGAAGGAACAGGAATGGAAGCCTGGATGGAGCTCTGTATTGCGGCCTGAGCTGGTCTGGCACATAAGCCTCAGTTCATTTTCTTTCCTGCGTGGCACTTACCTTTCCAATGTCACACAGCCTGTAGAGTGGGTGCTGGGACTCAAACCTCACGGTGTTGCCAAAGTTTGTCTTTTCTCCCACTACCTAGTCTGTCTTGACCTCAGCTGAAGTACTTAGCTCCCTGCACTTTGTTTTTACTACAAGCACCTGGGGTTGTGGTCAGTTGGAGGCACCAAGTATGAGACAGGGCTTTCAAACGATGGGACCCCATGTGGCATCTGACCTTGTTCCTTACTTTTATTTTTATTGGAGGTGTTTGAACTCAAGATCTTGTTCTTGTTTGGCTTGCTTACTTGACCTGGTGCTCTACAATTTTGGAAATGGAGTCTTGAGGACTTTTCTGCCCAGGCTAGTTTCGAACCATGATCCTTTAGATGTCAGGCTTCTGTGTAGCTAGGATGACAGGCATAAGTTACTGACACCCAGCTACACTCCCTTATTATTATTTTTTTTAAAGGAAGGAATGGGACAGATATGGAGCAGTTGGATGTCTTCTGAGTTCTTGGTCCGACCTGGGGAATGGTGGAACCTCACATTGGGAAAGGGTGCACCCTGGCAGACCCTAGTCAAGCTGAAATGTGTCCCGGCTGCTCAGGCCATTGTCCTCAATAATTAGGACAAAAATTCTATGCAGCCTGTCTTACCTGCACTCTTATTTTAATAGAACATTTATTTTCATGCAGTATTTAATCCAAGATGCCAAGGCAGAAACAAATGCATAAATCAAAAGGTAGTTGAGACACAGCCTTTTGAAAACCAGATCTGCCAGTGTGCTGGGAAAGTATTTTGATTGACATCCACAAAGGCCAATTACTAAGAGCTGGCAAGGTCCCCCAAGGGCATGGCTGAGGCGGGACAAAGGCTGTGAGACGAGTGATAAGAAGGAGACTGTGGGCTCCCCTTTTTCTGGCTGCCACCGGTTCTCTTGGCAGCCTTTGCCCTCTTGCCCCTCCACAAACTCAAATGCTTTGCAGCAGTCCTGTGTGTAAATGGAGGCATCCCAAATGTTCATTTAAGTCTGTTCCATTTTGCCCTCCCCCTCCCATAGTTGTAGTGGGCTGGTGTGTGCCAGGCTTTGGGCAGCCAGGCCCAGGAGAGAACACGACCTTCTCTCTTTCCCCTAGTCTATCCTTCCTGCTTCAAGCAGGAGAGAGCAACTGTGTCAAATAGACTCAAGGTGGAAGATTGAGTATTGGAGAAAGGGTATGGGATGGCCTGGAGGTCCAAAGAAAGGAAGGCCCATCAAAGAAGGCTATGTGGAATTGGCAGCATTTGAGGTGGACCACAGGGCTAGACAGGACTGCTAAAAATAGCAGAGGTGGGTGGGGAAGAGCATCCTAGGCAGGGGAGATGGCTGAGCCAGAGGATGGGGGGGTTGGAAAAGCAGAGGGCACGTGCAGGTCCCAGTTTGGGCTGTGGATTTCAGATTGGGGAGAAACAGGAGATATAGCTATCAAGGTGCGTGGCCTGAGGCCTTATTGTGTCTTCCCTGTCAACCCATGTAACGTACCAGAACAGAACCAGTCAATATCACAGTGGTGACATTTGTCTTACTGCAATTTATTAAATGGGTTTGTGGTCAGATGGTCTTTTGTCTTAGAGGGGTGGTAGGTGGTATTCTCCCAATAGTAATAGAGTTGCAACCCCAGTTCAAATGAATATAAAGATAACAATGTTTGTTTAAGCAACTGGAACATTCGAGGGGAATGGATTCAGGCATGGCTAGATCCAGGTCTTGAATGGACTCCTTGGGAGCTGTACTTCTCTTTGGGTCAGATTCAGCCTCAATCAGGTCATCCACAATGATACTCTGTCACTGTTCCAGATTTTCATTCTGTGTTTAAGCAGGAAAACCAGATCTATTTCCAATAATTTCAGCAGAAGTCCCAGAGACTGCTCATAGGGGATATAGTGGGGCCCTTTCCCATTCCTGAGCTTTGGCTAAAGGGAGGGGATGCACTGATGAACAGTGTCTGGGTCTGAGGAATCCATTCCTGCTTCTGGGGTTAGAGCTGCTTGGCTGAGGGCAAAGGAGGGGCAGGTCAGCTAAGGAAGTTTGGTGTATTGCTCCCAGAAGATCAGGAGGTAGAAGCTGAGCAAGAACAGAACCACAGCTGTCCACTGCAGTGGCCTAGTTGCTCTTGGTGTTGGCTCCCTGCTATCTTGTCTGGAGGCTCAGCATCCATGTTCTCCAGACACAGGGACACGATGGACAGGCAGGGATGGTCCATCTGCCTCTGCTGGGTGAGGTCTTCTTTCTCCTTCACTGAAGCAGATTGGGTCGCTCGACCTTCAGTGGTGAGCACACTCCTGAGCTCTCAACCAGTCTATCCTAAACATGGAGGCCATTGGATGCTAACTGTCCTAGAACTCAGAGGAGAGGACAGTCTGGCCTAGGATGGGAGGGTGCTACCCCAGCCTCTTTCATGGGGCCCTGCAACCCAGGGAGGCCCTGGCCAGTTCTGTGTGATCCAGTCCCCTGCTGGAGGGTGGGGTCCAGCAGAAATCTCAGAGGTAAAAAAGACTACTGTGTTCTAACATGTGGTATGCCATGGTCAAAGAGGCAAGAGGACTTTGGATCTATTTTTCCTGGGTATGTGTGCTGGGGCTGGAACTCAGGACTTTGTGTTTTCACTTGGCAATTTTTTGCTCAAGGCTGGTGATCTGCCACTTGAGCCATACCTTCTGGCTTTCTGCTGGTTAAGCAGAGATAAGAATCTTATGGGCTTTTCTGCCCAGTGGCTTCACACTGTGATCCTTAGATCTCAGCCTCCTGATTAGCTAGGATTCCAAGTGTGAGCCACCATTGCCTAGTGTGGATCTCTCTCATACGGGAATTTATCCCACCCATGGATGCTTTGCATTTATGACCTAGTCACCTCCCACCTCCTAAGCAAATCCTGTTGGGGGTGAGGATTTCAGCACAGCCCTTTTCGGGGGAGATATGTCCTCTCCGTCCACAGTGACCTTATAGCAGGAATAGGCAAGTCCATGGAGGCAGAGAGTAGAAAGGGGATATGCAGGACCTGGAGGGAAAAAGGAGGGGTGATTGTTTCCTGGATACAGAGTTACTATTTGGGGTTGTATAGCCCCATGACTCTTGTTGAATCCCACACTTACAAATGGCTGAAATCACAAAAACAACAATTCCAAACAAGCTTTATTTGGAGCCTTAATCTGTGGAAGCAACATGGCAAATGTGGCGGGCTGGGAGGGGCAGCCAAGCCTGGCCGATATGTATAGAAATGCATTGGAGCCAGAGTGCCTGGCAGCCTCTAGGGAGGTCACAGACACCCACAGGGCCCCCCATCCTAGACTGTCCAGGTGCTGAGGTTGGGGTCCAAAGGGGTTCTTACTTATAACTCATGGATGGTCACATGTTGCAAGGGTGAAGTCAGGCCCAGGGCACAGCCGAGGCTCTGGGCCACCTGGTATGAACTCTCAGGTCTACTTGCATTTTGCTTTGTTGCTTTGCCACACTGTGGGTCCCCTTGCAACCTGTCAGCCTGTTCTGAATGGATAGCAGCTTTCCCAGGGTGTGCTGACCCCGCACACCTGCCCTCAGGGTGGGCTCAGCGTATTCCTCACAGCTCCCCCAGGCTGCTTTCTGACAACCTGATTTATGTGTATGTGCACATGTGTGTGCATGCATGCATGCGTGCTGGTCCTGAGTCTTGAACTCAGGGCCTGGGTGCTGCCCCCTTAGGATTTTTGCTCGTCTGGTACTCTACCATTTGAGTCACAACTCCACTTCTGGCTTTTTAGTAGTTAATTGATGATAAGTCTCACAGATTTTCCTGCCTGGACTGACTTTGAATTGTGATCCTCAGATCTCAGTCTCCCGAGTAGCTAGGATTATAGGCATAAACCACCACTACCTGAGGTTTTTTTTTTTTTTTTGGGTTGGTCATGGGGCTTGAACTCTGGGCCTGAGTGCTGTCCCTCAGCTCTTCAGCTCAAGGTGAGCGCTCTACCACTTGAGCTACAGCGCCACTTCCGGTTTTCTGGTGGTTTATTGGAGATAGGAGTCTCACAGTCTTTCCTGCCAGGACTGGCTTTGAACCGTGATCCTCAGATCTCAGCCTCCTGAGTAGCTAAGATTACAGGTGTGAGCCACCAGCGCCCGGCCTGAGGGTTTTTTTTAAAAACAGAAATGTGCATAGTATTTTTAGAATCCATGTTTCTTTCAGACACCTTGGAAAAACATAGAAAAGTACAGGTACTAAAATAAAAGTCATCTGTAATCCCCAGATGGGGAGATTGCTGAGATAACCATTATTAACATTTAATGTTTTCTTATTTCCTTTTCCCCCCTATCAAACACACACACACTTCTACACAATGTATGCACATAAACATCTCTTTGTTCCTCTGTATTTTAACTAAATTAAGGTTATAGTGTAGAGTTAGGACTCTTGATGGCAAGTGACTGAAAGCCCTAACTTTAATTATCCAAAATAGAGACATTTCTTTATTGGCAGGCATGACCAATATGTGTTAGGTATTAAGTCTCAGGCACAGCTGGATCCAGGTCCATCTGTAGTTTCCCACTACCCCCCTCTCCCTCTTTATGTTGGCTTCATTCTCTTGGGCCATCTGGCCTCACAATATGAATCCAAAGTTGTAGACACCTGCAGGCTGAACATTTTGACCCCTTTAGGAAAAGAACTACTTTTCTACAGCTCCAGTTAAATTCCAAGGAAGAGTTCTGATTAGTGTGGCTCATATGACCATCTTTCAGCCAATTCCTGTGTCCAGGGCTGGGATTGGGGGTACTGTGATTGCTCAGCTTTGGGGAAGAGGATCATCCCCAAGGCCAGAGTATGGTTATGATGATAAGAGTCCTTTCTGTGGGAGAGGGACAAACTCCTTGAAGTGGGGAGTTTGACTAATGGAGGAAGGGGCCAACATGAATTGGGAAGACTGAAACCCTAAATCATTGACCAAAGTTACTTTGGCTTTGTTTCCAGTCACGGGGGACTAGCCCAGTATGTTGGTAAGGACCCCTCTGTCTTATTGATTCCATGGGAGTTCTGTTTGTACATCCGCCTTGCAACAGTTGGCAACAGCAGTCACCGTGACATGTATATAGCCAGGGAGGATGTCTTACAACGTACCTGTTTCCACGCATACTGGATCGAGATAAGGTAGTGCCAGGTCATTCAGTGTAGTTTAAGTAGCAAAAGCCTCTGAAAGAGCCAAAAGCTTACCCAGGAGGAATTTGGTTACCTTAACTATTTCATATAAAGGCCACAGACTAAAGCTTGACTCAAGAATGAATGGTGAAAGCCGGGTGCTGGTGGCTCACGCCTGTAATCCTAGCTACTCAGGAGGCTGAGATCTGAGGATCGCGGTTCAAAGCCAGCTCGGGCAGGAGAGACTGTGAGACTCCTATCTCCAATAAACCACCAGAAAACCGGAAGTGGCGCTGTAGCTCAAGTGGTAGAGCGCTCTCCTTGAGCCGAAGAGCTGAGGGACAGCGCCCAGGCCCAGAGTTCAAGCCCCACAACTGACAAAAAAAAAAAAAGAATGAATGGTGAAACTGTCCATGTGTCTAGAGAAAATCACTCCAGAGATATTACAAGTAGTGGAAGTGATGTGCCCAGTGGAATGGAGCAGTGTACTACCCTCTATGTGGAAAAAAATGGGAAGTAGGCTGGGAGCCATGGCTCAAGCCTCTATTCCCAGCTACTTGGGAGGTAGACATCAGGAAGATTGTAGTTCAAGGCTAGCACACAGAAGTTTGAGAGACCTTCTCTTAACAAAAGCTGGGCAGGGGGTATGTACCAAAACAAAATCACCTTAAGTAAATAGGGCTGGAGGCATGGTTCAAGTGGTAGAGCACCTGCCTGAGCTCAGATCTCAAAACAAAAAAAGGAAAAATAGGACTCCATGTTTGTGTTGGCATAGATAATACACTTTCATGTGTCCATGGGTTCTGCATTGGTGAATTTAACCAGCCTTGAATTAAAAGTATTTAAAACATTGCGTGTGTACTGAATCCATACCGCCTTTTTTCTTTTTACCCTTCCCTAAACAACACGGTGTAATGGTAACTGTTTACACAGCATTGATATACAATCTAGAAATTATTGGAGTGGAGTTGAGATTGTATGCAGATTATATGCAATAGTGCATCATTTTATATAAAGCGCTTGAGCATGCTCAGGTTTTGGTATCTGCAGCAGTGGTGGAGGTGGGAATGATGATGGGAGTTCCTACAGTGGTCACCCTCTCCCCCTGTCACCCCTCCCCCGCAGGGAGAGATGGCTGTGTTTGTATAAAGAAACTGTACAAGTTTGTATGAAAATCACTTCTTGGGCTAAATGGGAACTGGACAGATTGATATAAAGAATAAGACAAAATAAAGCCGGGTATCTGTGGCTCACACTGGTAATCCTAAATACTCAGGAGGCTGAGCTCTAAGGATCAAGGTTCAAAGCTACTCCACCCAAAAGCAAGGAGTGGAAATGTAGTCCAAGTGGTAGAGCAATAGCTCTGAGCAAAAAAGCTAAGGGATAGTGCCTGGCCCTGGGTTCATGCCCCAGTACTGGCACATATACATATACATGAACACAGGAGGATAAGAAAAAATAGTTTAAAAATAGTTTTTGGATTTTGAATTACACAAATTCATTACCTATTTAAAAATCAGCAGATGTGATGTGGAGGTAAGCACCTGTAATCCCAGCTGCTCAGGATGATGAGGTAGGAGGATGGAGAGTTCTAGGCCAGCCTGGAGAGAGAGAGGGTGGGGGTTGGGTGGGTGGGGAAGGAATCAGTGTACTCATTTGCAACTTGGTATTGAAAGCATGAGTCTTTGGGGATGACAGGTGTTGGGTAGAGCTGGGTCTCTGGGGGAGTACTTAGCTTCCCGGACTTTAGGAGAAGTAATTGGCTCCACCCTCCCTCCCCCAACTTGAGCCTTAACATTGAAATGGAGACTCTTGAGGACCTCACTCTTTCTTGACACAAAGTGAGGAATGGTTGGAATGTTGGAAATAATTCATAGCTCCTGTGTGGTGGGGAAACTGGCCTGTTCTTTTCTAGGGGTGTTACGTGCCTGCTCTTCTCACCTGTAGCCCTGCAGGGACAAAGTGGAAGCTTGTGAAAGACAGGTTTGAGATTTCCTTATTTTCATAGGGCCTTTCTTGTTCTCTTCGCTTGACAAAGTCTTCAGTGTATATGCCAAAGAATGAGCTGGAAGGAGGAAGGGAAAAGAACAAGAGGGAGAGCTAGGATCAGAATCAAGGAAGAGGGAGCTGAGCCCTTGCCAAGTCCAAGACTGTCCACTCTGGAGGGGAGGCCACGGGTTCTGGCATCAATGGCCACTTAGCCTGGGAAGCCCAGCCTCCTGCCGTGAGGCAGGCTTGCTGTCCCCTCTTCCAGGTGGCCTGAGGGGGTCTCTTGAGCATTTGTGCCTTCCTCCACTGCTCCTGTTACTAGTGTGGTACTTGCCTTCCATCCTCAGCTTGGTGTAGCTTTCTATTCTCCCCTTCCTCCCCACCCTGCACTTTTGAGAAATGCTTTATTGATAATTCAGACACTTCACAATTCACTGATTTTAAAGTATTAGGCTCAGTGGACTTCAGTATATTCATGTATACAATGATCACAATTTTAGAACATTTTCATTTCTCAGAAACAAAACTGAGTTGCACTTGTAATCCTAGCTATTTTTTTTTTTTTGCAAGTGAAGATGAGGGTGGGGGTTTCAGCTTGAGGCCATTCTGGGGAAAATGTTTCTGAGACCCCCACTCCCCCACCCCAACTCAAACATTAAAGAGCTGGGCATGTGGCAAGCACTTACCATTTCAGCTATGATGATCAGTGTCCAGGCTGGCCTGGGTATACATGTGAGAACCTATTTGAAAAAAATTACAAAAGCGAAAATGGATGGAGGCATAGCTGAAGTGGTAGAGGACCTGCCTAGCAAGCAAGTTCAAATACTCATTCCATCAAAAAACAAACACACACACACACACACACACACAAAACTCTGTACATATTGGCAGCCACTCCCCATTTCTTTCCAATCCATGGTTTCTGTTTAGTCCTAGATAAACCACAAATCTACTTTCTGCCTGTGGAGATTTGCCTATTTTATGTGAATGGAATATACAATAGATACCTTTTGTGACTGGTTTGGCTTCTACTTTGAATTCGTCTTTGTCTTCATTTTCTTTTTTGCTGTGTTTCTACATCTCCTGGTGGCCCATCCGTGTTGACTTTTATGTGTTCATGTGTTATTCCTGTTCTTTTTTTTGGGTCCAGTCATGGGGCCTGAACTCTGGGCCTGGGCGCTGTCCCTCAGCTCTTCAGCTCAAGGCTAGCGCTCAACCACTTGAGCTACAGTGCCACTTCCGGCTTTTTCCTTTTTTCTTATGTGGTGCTTAGGAATCGAACCCAGGGCCTCAGGCATGCAAGGCAAGTGCTCTACCACTGAGTCACCTTCCCAGCCCCTGTTATTCCTGTTCTTGATCTTCCTTGGTGCTCCCCATTCAGATATCCAGTAAGCATCCCAAAAAGAACATGTCCAAAATGAACCAGTCCAGAGAATAAGATGGGCATTGAACAGGTTATTGCAATGCAGAGGCTGGGAACCCAGGGCCCTGATACCAGAATGGAAACTGTGTGTGAAATCTCCAGGAATACATGCAGGCAGAAACCCAGATAGGTGGACAGTATGGAAGCATGGTGGCTGTGTGGAGGATGAGGAGCCTGTGGGAAAGGGGCTCATGAGAGGAATTGTTTGGGAGAGGTGGGGAGAGGAAGTGGAGGGGGAGGAGGGAGGCTGGATGGAGCTATCTCGAGAGGAGGAGGGCAGGGCTCCAGGGGGTGGGACTTGAGGGAGTGGGGCTGTCAAAGAGTGGCATTTGAGCCAACTGTGGAGGAAGCTGTTGAAAGAAAGATGATAAAATCCACTTCATTTTCTTTGATCTTTTGAACCTGTCTGCCTTTGTAGCCCAGGCTAAATACAATTTTATTGTTAGTAAGATATCATACAGAGGGGTGACTGTTTCATAAGTCAGGTTATGACTACATTCCATTGCTTTCTCTGTTTCCTCCTCCTGTCCCTGCCCCACAAGTGCACAGTTCGTTTTCCACATAGTTTATACTAAAGACCATAACTACATTTGTTTATCTTTCCTTCCTCCAATTCTGCACCCCCCCTTTGCTCCACCTAAAAAGACAAAGCAAAAACCCAAAACTTTCAAAAGCAAAAACAAAAACAGCACTACTACCATCACCACCACAGCTACCACCAACAAAACCCATGTTTCTATTTCTTGGAATTTGTTTTGATAAATAGTATTTTAAACATTCAGAGGAGTTATGCCTTTGGGTTCCTCCCCTAAGAATATCCTCCTTTATTCTGACTATAATGTCAGAATGCTGATGGTCCGATATAAATGATCATGTCCGGTTGTATTTTAGATCTAACTTTCATATATGAGAGAAAACATGTACCATTTATGTCTCTGAGCTTGGTTTACCTCACAATGTGATTTGTTCTAGGTCTATCCATTTCCCTGCAAATGTTATAATTTTATTCTTTCTAATGGACGAGGAAAATCCATTGTGTATATATACCACATTTTATCGATTTACTTATGTGTTGTAGGGCATCCAGGCTGTTTCCATAACTTGGCTATTGTGAACAACGCAGCAGTAAATATAGAAGTGCAAGTGTCTTAACTGTGTCCTGACTTGTAATGATTTGGGTAGGTGTCCAAGAGTGGTCTGGCTGGGTTACAGGGAAGTTCTATGTTTAGTTTTTTGAGGAACCTCCAAACTGCCTTCCAGAGTGGTTGCACTAGTTTGCATTCCCACCACAGTGCAGTAGAGTTTTTTTTTCCCTCCCCTCCCATCTTGCCAGCATTTGTTTTTGTTTGAATTCTTAATGTTGGCCAATCTAAATGGGGTGAGATGGAACCTCAGAGTTGTTTGATTTGCATTTCCTTTATAGCCAGGGATGTCAAACATTTGCTTGTATGTTTGCCATTCTTCTTTTGAGAAGTCTCTCTTGAGCTCCTTTGCCAATTTGCTGATTGGCTTATTAGTTTTGGGGCAGAGGGCTTAATTTCTTGAGTCCCCTGTTGGCCTTGAAATTCGTTAGCCTTCTGCCTCTGCTTCCCAGTGCTGGGATTACAGGTGCGTGCCATCATGCCTGGTAAGAGTTCACCTTTTATTTTTTCCTCTGCTAAAATACACAAAACACATAACTGACCTTTTAACCATCTGAAAACACACAATTGATGGCATTAGGTACACTCATGACATTGGTAACAAAAAGATCCAGAACTTTTTGCTGCTTCAAACAGAAGCTCTATCCATTAGCAGGCATGCCCAGTCCCTCCTTCTTTCTGTCTCTGTGGATTTACCTATTCTGAGCATTTCATAGTAAAAGGGATCATACAGTATGTGGTCTCTTGTGTCTGGCTTCTCTCCCCGAGGATGGCACTTTCAAGGTTCACATGTGGCGTGGTGTCTCCCAGTGCCTTCTTCATTTCTCTCCGAGGGTGGATGGTGTCCCATTGTGTGGCCACAATATGTTTTGTTTATTTCTTCAGCCAGTCATGGACATTTGGATTGTTTACTCCTTTCGGCTATTGTGATCTGCATTTGCTATGAATATTCCCATCCATGTGTTTGTTTGAACACTTGCTTGTTTTTCCCCCAATTCTCTTTAGGCATGGAATCATTAAGTTGCAGGCTGACCATGATTAACTTTTGAGGAGTTGCCAAACTGTTCTCCAAAAAGGCTGCACCATTTTATAATTCCACAACCCTGATTGTGTGGTCCAGTTCCTCCATGATCCTGCCAACATTTGCTACTTTCTGGTTTTGTTGTGTTTGCAATGATGGCCATGTTAGAACAGTCATATTTTCCTTCCTGGAGAAGGGTTTGGGAAAGTACCTGGAATGGATACCCTTCTTCAAGTGAGGGGCAGTGACTTGGGCCGTGGGTCAGAATAGATGAGGGGTGATGAGGACTTCATGATGTTCTGGCGGCCTCAGGTGAGGAAGGGAAGGGCTCCAAGCAGGACCTGTTCCTATCCTGGCCCTGAGTGGTTAGCCTTGCTCTCCCCTGCCTCAACCAGTATCTGTGGTCTTGGATAGGTAGGGTGAAGCAAGGCTTTGGGCAGGGCATCTTTTGATCAGACTGAAGGGTTACCTTGGGCAGGGGTAGGTTAAGGTGGGGGTGGGTATAGAAGAAAGCTGTAAGGACTATTCCCCCACTCTCTCTCTGGGTCAACATAGCCTTTATGAATTCTACATAGGCTGAGCACACCTCAGTTCTCCATCTTGCCTTTATTTCAAGGTCCTCAACACCCAGAGAGACCATATGGATGATGCTAGGAGCTGAAGAGCATGGCCTTTGGAGTGGCCTGATGGTCTCAGGGGTGGGTGGCTGAGCTAGTAGCTCTGAGAGGGAGGGAGTCATTTCTAAGCCCCCAAGGCTGATGTAACACTTCTGGTCTGCAGGTTGACCTGGGATGTATGGTGCAGCCTTCTGGAGGAACCTCCAAGGGAGCACTGAGCTTTCCTCTGTTCTCTGTCCAGAAGGAGGCACAAGAACCTGGCCCAGCCCTCTGTGTGGTTCTTACTAGCTCCTCTCTGCCCCCTACCATGCCTCCTCCAGCCGGGCAGCATTTTAACGGATGGATTTTGGCTTTGCTGGGGAGTGAAGTGTCTTCTATCCAGAAGCTTCCAAAATTCGTTGTCTCCTCTCTTTTTTCAATCTAAATTCTCTCTCCTCTATTTCTGTCTTCGGTTCCGGTTTTCTTTTTCTTTTCTCCCTTCTCTAACGTAAGTCTGTAAAACAAACACTTAAAAAATCTCGTTTATCTATTCCATCTGCAGCTTGGAGCAGGATAAAGATGTTCTGAGCTGGCTTGTGAGCTGTGGGCATTGTTAGCCCTGCTGTTGATGGCCACAGGGAAATTGGTATAGATTTCAGGGCATAGGGGGCCCCCAAAACTCTGACCCAGATAGGTGGGTGGGAGGTCCTTTCTCTCTGCTCCCTGATCATCCTCTGGCCCCAAGAGAGACCTAGGAACAGGCAGCAGGGAATTGGGAGGTTTCAGGTCAGGCTTTGAGCAGCACTGAGAAATGGAGAGGCTCTGAGGTCACCAATGCAGGTGCTGGACCAGACCAGTGGCATATAGTATGTTGGAGGCCAGCAGAGGTGAGGCTAGGTGCCTGGATATCCTGAAGCTGTGACCTTGCTCCTCTGCCAGGAAGAGGCCCTGGGCCCTCTCATTTCTCCTGTCTCTGTATCCAGGGCCTCCAGCAGTCCCTCTTCTTTATTACCATTGGATCTAGAAAACAGGGTTAGGAAGTGGATCTGGGAGGGGAAGACAGAGGCCCTGGGTTGGGACTCTTTCTCAGTGGCTCCAGCTGCCTATGGAAGCGGACTTCATGCCCCCCTGGGAAACCCACGCCGTGTCCATGGCAGACCCTTCCAGCGTTATTGATGTTGATGTATCGTCCTGTCACTTGAGTAACCAGGGCAGCTGGAAATGATTCTGCAGGAAAGGCCTTTTCTCAGCCCTGATTCCTGATGGCAGGTGCCGGGTCTGCTCTCTGGGGCCTGGTTGCTCTGGTTTGACATATTGCTTCAGAAAAGCACAAAGCACATGTGGCCGGTCTCTGCTCCACATGCAGACTACTTCATTAGACGTCTCTGAAAAACCTTGTTTCCTCAGTGAATGGATGACTATATCAGTATTTACAACAAAAATGTAAAGATCTGAAATAGAATGATAAGTCTATTTTGCTGAGACCTTCATGTCTCAGAAGAGCAGGGTGGAAGGAAGCTTCCAGAGCCCAATCTTTAGGTTCCCTTAGAATCCCAGCTCTGCCACTTTCTTGCTCTGAGACTTTCTATAAGTCATTTAGCTTTTTCTGAGCCTCAGTTTCTTCTATAAAATGGGAAAATAATTGTGTACTTTCCCTGTGGCGTTGTGGAAAAGATCCATTGAAATAAGGTATGAACAGGGTTTTGGTAGTGTGAAGTAAAGTTCTCTGATTAGATGGTGGTCTGTCCTCTGGAATCTACAGGAGGAAGGGAAGCAGAGGTCTGCCACGGCAGAGATAGTAAATAGACTAATTGTGGTAGAGGGAAGACTCAACAGATCCCGCTAATTCTCAGGACTGTGAAATTTTCCATTTGCTTATTTATTTTTTCAGTTTATTCAGTGCCAGGCACTGTGCCGAGGGTAGTCAGTAGTCTAGATGCCTATAAGAGACCAGCAGAAGGGTGAGGTAGGCGCTTGTGGATGGGTCAAGGAGTGGCTTTCTACTCATTGCCTGGAGATCTTACTCATCCAAGATGCTCTAGCCTGCCCTGTCTCTACTAAAGATGTAGTAGGGAGTCAGTCCTTGCTCCCCAGATGCTCTGAGCCTCTCACAGTCTCCTATATTTCTTCTCTTGGTGGCCTGCATAGAGAGGAGGCAGAGGTTTACCATTGCTGGATCTCACCCACCATTCCTAGGTTAGCATGGTGTATGTTGGGCATGAGATGGCAGGCCTGCTCCCTGGGTACCCAGTCAGCTGTGTTTGGTTGTGTGGCCAAAGCTAGAACCCAGTGCCCTTGACATTAATCTTCCAGTGATGTTCATGTCACAGGCAAAAAAAGACAAGAGTGATGATGGACCACTTCCTAAGTCTCAGTGCTGGGAAACAACTAAAAGTGTCTTTTTTTTTTTGGTACTGATTCAGAGGCATGAACTCAGGGCCTAGGTACTGTCCCTTAGCATTTTTTTCTCTCAAGGCTATCATTCTACCACTTGAACCATAACTCCACTCCCAGCTTTTTGGTAGTTCATTAGAAATATGAGTTTCATAGTTTCCTGGATGGGCTGGCTTTGAACTGTGATTCTTAGATCTTAGTGTGCTAGAGTAGCTAGGATTACAGGCATGAGCCACAGTAGAAAATAGCTGTCAATTGACTAGACCAGACATGTTTACTTTGGAATGCTTTGGTCTGTCCCCACCTGGATTATTATTTAGCTTGAACCAATGATGAAAATCTCTAGTCTGGTATGTCACTGAGTGATTACTTACTCATAAGAGTGAAGAGTTGACTGACAGAGTCTTAACAGTGGAATGATGGCTTAGTTGGGAGGCCCAGTAGTCCCAAGGCAGGGTGACTCCTAGTATTTAGACTGTTGAGTGTTTTCTTAGCAAGATAATTTCACATGGTCTTGTAAGGGCACTATGAGGGGGAACTACTCTTTTTGCATTTACCAGGAATTCATTGATGACATGAAGCCCCTTAATATGCAGTATCTTCTCCCAGTGGCACCATTTTTTGGTTCAATGCAATAGTCAATGTTTAGTTATTATGACTGTGTAAATGTTGTTTGTTATTGAGTCATGGAGTGTGCTATAATAATGTTTTCCTTTCTTGTATAGCTTTTCCCCCCATTCTTCTTGGAGTTAATGGTTAATTCCTGATTCCAGGTTTCCAACATAACATGATTTTCTAAGTATCTATTTTTTTCTTGTTTATCATTAATTTTTTTTCCTGTTAGAATTCCCCTAATAGTTTCACCTTCCCCCCAAAAAACCCTCACTTGTACCTACTGGCCATATATTTTCACCAAGAGACTTCACTTCTAGAATATTCTATACCTTCTATTCTTTAGTGGACAGTTTCTCTTCCCCCACTCCCTGCCCCCGGTGCCAGTCCTGTGGCTCCAATTAAGGGTCTGAGCAAAAAGCTCAGGCTAGTCCTCTATCACTTGGGCCAGAGCTCCACTTTTGGCTTTTTGCTGGTTAACTGAAGATAAGAATCTCATGATTTTCCTGTCCAGGCTGACTTCAAACTGTTATTCTCAGATCTCAGCCTCCTGAGTAGCTAAGATTATAGGCATGAGCCACTAGTGACTGATGACAGTTGCTTTTTAACAGTAGCCTCTCAGAAAAGATACAAGAAGGTAAACATTGTTTGGAGTTCCTTTACATTTCGGAATGTTCTCTTTTCACAGTTTGTTGATAGTTTGCCTGGGTATAAAATTTTAGACTACAATAATTTGGAGGGTTATTACATCATTACTCCCTAGACTAGACTTGGTCTTGGGAAGTATGCTGATGTGCAGATTTACATTCCTATGAATATGGTGTGTGTTTATATTTGTTCTCTGGAATCATTGACGAGTTTTCATTTATGCCCATGTTCTGAAACTTCCTGAGACAGTTTAGGGTGGCTTGGGAAACCTACATTATGCCGGGTACTTGAGGCACTGAAAGATTTGGGACCTTCAGTCCTGAAAATTCTTCTTGTACTGTTTCTCTGGTAATTTTCTCCTGTTATGGTGAATCAACCACTTTTGTTATTTTATCAACTTTTCTGTGGGTTAATAAATTAGTTGAGATGTGTTGAAGGTAGAAGCTTTTCTCTGCTTTCATCCTGTCTGTCTAGGAGCTTATCTTGGATAGCTTAGGTGGCTGGAATGCTTACCTGGGATCCTATGTTGGGAGTCTTGACTTTGGCTCAGTTCCTAGGTTCATCTAATGGCATCAGCTGGGCCTGAGTATCCAAGATGAATTTTTTTTCTTGTTGAGGGACTGAGGTGGCTGGCACATGTGTCCTACATAGTCTCTTCACATGGAGCCACAGCCTGGCAATCTCTGTCAGACTTTATGTACGCTGGCTTCTTTTCCTAGAGTAAATATTCCTAGAGATTGTGTGGAAGCTGAGAGAGTTCCTATGACTCAGCCATGGAAGTTAAGTCATTTTTTTTCTGCCCTATTTTGTCAGTCAAAACCAAGTCACTGGGCTGAGCGAGATTTAAGGGAAGGGGAATATAGAAAGGCTTTATTTAGTATTGAGAGATAAGGAGTATCTCTTATCAGGAGGGTGAGGTTGAATGCTAGCTACTCTCCCACTTCTTTTTTTCCTCTACCACTTTTTGAAGCCTTTAAAAATTAAAAAAAATTTTTTTGGTCATGGAGCTTGAAGTCAGGGCCTGGGTGCTGTCCCTCAGCTCTTCAGCTCAAGGTGAGTGCTATACCACTTGAACCACAGTGCTACTTCTGGCTTTTTTTTGCTTATGTGGTGCTGAGGAATCGAACCCAAGGCCTCATGCATGCAAGGCAAGCACTCTACCACTGAGCCACCTTCCCAGCCCCTGTTCCTGAACTCTTTTGCTCAATGCAGTAACTCTACCACTTTGAGATATAAGAGTTTCTCAGACTTTCCTGCCCAGGATGGCTTTAAACCAGGATTCTCATATCTCAGCCTCCTGAGTAGCTAGGAGTACAGATGTGAGCCACCAGCACCTGGCTCTGAAACTTTTTTTTTTGTTTGTTTGTTTTTGGGTCCGTTCCTGGGGCCTGAACTCTGGGCCTGGGCACTGTCCCTCAGCTCTTCAGCTCAAGGCTAGCGCCCTGCCACTTGAGCCACAGCACCACTTCCAGCTTTTTTTTTTCTTTTTTGCTTATGTGGTGCTGAGGAATTGAACCCAGGGCCTCATGCATACAAGGCAAGCGCTCTACCACTGAGCCACCTTCCCAGCCCAAGGCTCTGAAACTTTTATTGGTCAGATGTTTCCATCTTTTTCCGTGTTTATTGATTTTATTTTACTCTTTTGTGCTGGTAGTGATCCTTGGATTTAGGACCTTACATTCTTGTTTGTTTGTTTTTTTGTTGTTAAGGCTAGCCCTCTACCACTTGAGTGGTAGATGAACTTTGCTTTTTTGCTAGTTAATTAGAGATAAAGATCTCTTACATTTGGCTGCTCAGGCTAGCTTTGAACATTGATCCTCAGATCTCAGCCTCCTAAGTACTTAGAATTATAGCCATGGGCCACTGGCACCAAGCTCTAGGTCTTTTAATTCTACTTTTTGGGAGGCTTCCTTAACTTACTCTTCCAATAACTGATTAATTAACTTATCGATTCTGAGGAATGGATCTCAGGGCCTCATGCATACTAGGTAAGTGATCTACCATTGAGCTATATCCTCAGTCCCCAGTGGTCTTTCTAATTCCTAAGATCTCTTTCTTGTATTCTGACCATTCTATTTTTTTAAACATTGTCTTTTGGTGTCATGGATACAAAATATTGTTTTATCTCTTTGAGAATATTGATTTATAGTGGATTTCATTTTTTGCATGGTTTCTTTTCATTGTCTGTTTCCTTTGGGTTCTTCTTGTTTATTTTGGGATTTGCTATGCCCAAGGCTTCCTCAAGTGTCTGTTGGTTTTCTCTATACCCAAGAATGAGGCATGTGTGAGGGAGTGGATTGGCCAGAGCTCTATGTAGACTGCCTGACTTTCTGCCTGGGACTTTCATGCTAAAAATGGTGGGTCAATCAATGGTCGGTAGTCAATAACTGGCTGTCGTTTCTGTTGGAGGAACCCAGATGTTGTTTTTTTCTGAAGGCTTGTTCAATTTCTCATGATGGTGAGAGTTTTGGATATTATTTGATTGGCAGAGGAAAAATGGGGGGGATCCAAAGGCCCAGTGTCTCAAGCATTTATCACCTTCCCCCACCTGCCCCACCAGCCTTTGGTCCTCCATCTCAGGTGTAGGACCTGGAGTCTTTCTGAGGAGCTCTGGGGTGAAGCCACCCTCTGTTCCTGCATCCCAATACCATCCTCAGAGCCGGGTGCCAGTGGCTCACGCCTGTAATTCTAGCTACTCAGGAGGCTGAGATCTGAGGATCACAGTTCAAAGCTAGCCCGGGAAGGAAAGTCTGTGAGACTCTTATCTCCAATAAACCACCAGAAAACCGGAAGTGGCGCTGTGGCTCAAGTGGTAGAGCACTAGCTTTGAGCTGAAGAGTTGAGGGACAACGCCCAGGCCCAGAGTTTCAAGCCCCACAACTGTCCAAAAACAACAACAACAATAACAAAAACACCGTCTTCCATTCATTGCCCATCTTTCAAGAATTTACAATCTCCCATAGGCTGGATTTTCCTCTTCTTCTTCCAGTACATTCGCTTTGTCAGTTCCAACTTTTTCTCTGACTGTTATTCTCTGGGGCTTCAGAGGAAGTAAAATTAATGCATGGGATCAATGTGACATATTCATCCTGGAGTCTGAACAGGCTTCAAGAAGCAATCTCTATTTCCTAAAGGAAGTGAAAGAGCATACTTAGCACTACTTAAAAAATGATGTTTTATCATGATAAATGTCATATACATAGAAAGAATGAACATGCACACCCTCATCATCCAGGTTAGGAAATGCTGGAAAATGCCAGTATTCTGTGCTTTGGTGACTTTGTGCTTTTGTGTTTATCTCTAAGCCTGGCTGTGACCTTGAGAGCTGGCCGCCTCTGCTCTGACTATGATGAAGCTCTCCCTCAGCAGAGGCCAGGTCGTGCCCAACACCAAGCGGGAGTCCTGAGCTTGTGAACAAAGCTGCACAGTTGGCAGTTTGCAATGCAAGGTGTCAACTGCAGGGCACAGCAGGGAATGGAGGGGGACTGTTCTTCAGCACTGAGTGATGGAGACTCTGGAGTAGCTGGTTACTTGCTGCCCTTTTCTTTTCTTTTTTTTTGGGCCCGGTCGTGGGGCCTGAACTCTGGGCCTGGGCGCTGTCCCTCAGCTCTTCAGCTCAAGGCTAGCACTCTACCAGTTGAGCCACAGTGCCACTTCCGGCTTTTTTCTTTTTGCTTATGTGGTGCTGAGGAATCGAACCCAGGGCCTCATGCATGCAAGGCAAGCACTCTACCACTGAGCCACCTTCCCAGCCCATCTTGGCACTTGTTCTTCCTTCCTGTTCCCCCTCCTTCTCTCCTTCCCTCCATCTTTCCCTCCCTCCCTCCCTCCCTCCTCCCTTCCTCCTCTTCCTCTTCCTCCTCCTCCTCCTCCTCCTTCTTCTTCATTTTTTTGTGCCAGCACTAGGGTTTGAACTCAAGGCCTCTCACTAAAGCTGGCTTCTACTACTTGAGCCACAGCTCCACTTCCAGCTTTTTTTTTTTTCTGATTAATTGGGCTTTCCTTCCTGAGCTGGCTTTGAATCACAATCCTCAGATCTCAGCCTCCTGAGTAGTTAGGTTGACAGGTGTGAACTATCACCCTACAAGTAGTCCCTGGAGCCTCCTTCCTCTCACGGCTTTCCCCTCTACCTCTTTTCTCCTTACACTGTCTCTCTTGCTAGGGTTCAGTTCCATTTTTCCTCCCCACTTGGCTGTCCTAAGTAAGGACTTATCCTGTGTCCAACATGAATGCCTTATTACCTGCCTTTTGCAAACCTGCTTCTCATTGGTCTGTATCAGGGTTGAAATGTCAGTCATTTGGGCTGGGAAGATGGCTCAGTGGTAGAGCGCTTGCCTTGCATGCATGAGGCCCTGGGCTCGATTCCTCAGCACCACATAAGCAAAAAAAAGCCGGAAGTGGCACTGTGGCTCAAGTGGTAGAGCGCTCGCCTTGAGCTGAAGAGCAGAGGGACAGCGCCCACGACCGGAGTTCAGGCCCCACGACCGGATCCCACTCCAAAAAATGTCAGTCATTCATTTTCTGAAACCTGAGCCTTTGGGGGTGTTTAGCTTACTTCTTCCTTTCCCTTCAGTGCTAAGCTCTCTTAATTTTGTCCCTTACATGTCCTAGGAAGCTGACCCTTTGCTTCTACTTCTGCAGTCATAAACACCAGGGAACCCCTACTGTCACATTCTTCCCTCTGCCTCTGGCCATTTGGGCCTTTCCTTCCCCCTTTATGCTGTTGGGGGTCACTCTGTCCCAAAGCCCTGCAGAACCCCTTACCCTCTGGCAGAGCTTGGATTGCTTAGCCCACTTCCCTACTCTGCCATCCTCAGAGCTTTTTATGGTTCCTCTCAAGTTTGTCAGTACCCCGTGTCAGTTTCTCAGTGTTTTCCTTTAATCAGATCTGTTTTACATGTTCTAGAACACAACCTGTCAAAGTTTGAGCAGGGTGGCCCGCTTCAAGTAGGTCACTGTAAAAAAAAAAATCTATCAGTGCTGATTACAATGCAGAATGCCCCAAACTACCCCGGGTATCAGCAGACTTGTATGCACACCACTTGGGGAAGTCTTTCTCTCAAGCTGTCTCCTCATCTTCCTCCTCAGAGGCAGTGGAGCCAAATGGACGGGGTCATAGCCTCCGGTGTCCGTGCTTTGCTCTTTGACTGTCCAAGCACATGATCTTGGGCAAGTTACTTAGCTTCTGTGACCCTCAGTTTCTTCATATGCCTGGCATAGTTGCTGAAACCTGTTAACTCTAGCCCCTTGGGAGGTGGAGATAGAAGCTTGTGGTTCAAGGCTAGCCCAGGTAAAGAGAAGTTTGTCAGACTCCATCTCAGTGAGTGGCTGGGTATGTGTGTACCTGTTATTCCAGCCATGGGGGAAACATAGTGACTAGGTGAGGGGACTCTTGCTGCTCACCCCCTAGAGATGTGAGGAAGCGTAAGGAGGAGGACCACAGCTCCAGCTAGCCCAGGCCTAAACTGAGAACTTACCTTGAAAACAGCCAGTGAAAAAAGGGGCTAGAAGCTAGGTACTGGTGACTCATTATCATGCCACTCAGGAGGTGAGATCTGACGATTGCAGTTTGAAGCCAGACTGGGCAGGAACGTCTGTGAGACTTTTATTTCCAATTAACCACTAAAAAGCCAGAAGTGGATCTGTGGGTCAAGTGGTACTTGCCTAGCAAGCTGCATGCCAGCAGTTCAAACCTCAATATCACACACACACACACAGACACACAGACAGATAGGGTCAATAATATGTTCTCTGGTGAGTCATCAATAAATAGTATCCATTGGTCAAATGGGACCTAGGACCAGGCTGCCTTTGGGACTATTTGATGGGGTTCAGAGGGCCTCCTTCTTGTGCATCAGTGACCGTCCCCTGACCACAGCGCCACTCACTCCCCCTGCAGCCTCTGCTCTGTGCCTCTGTCTTTCGAGCTTCTCTTCCAGTTAAGGCTAGCCTTTCCCTCTGGTCCCAGAGCAGCTGTCTCCTTTGGCATCCCCTAGCTGGTCTTCCTAGAGGGACAGCTGTCCCATGTACTTTATCCTGTGTCTCTTTGAACTATACTCCAATTAGTGACCTTTGTGGGTGGGTGGTATCAGCAGAATGGTTTGTGCATTTCACTTTTGTCTAGATCATATTCTCAGATGATTGCAAAGAATACAGCCAACACCACCCATACTGAGACAGCCTACCCAGGCTTCCAAGAACTCAAGTTTAGAGGATATGCGAGTGCTCTGGCTGGTGTCATTACTCATTCTCTGCAGGGACACGGGCTTCAGGTGGTGATGAGAGAGAACAGTGGAATTTGGGAGTAGGAGAGCTTATATTTTCTAACTGCAATCTCAGGCCCACTCTAAACCCCTGGAATCACCACCTGTTCATGTGTGAAATTGTAAAGCCGTGGTCATCTCTAAAAGTTGCTGTTTGGGGCTTGAACTCAGGGCCTGGGCATAATCCTTTAGGGGTTTCACTCAAGGCTAGCATTCTATCATTTGAACCACAGCTCTACTTCTAGCTTTTTGGTGGTTCATTGGAGATGAGTCTCACAGACTTTCCTGCCTGGGCTGGCTTTGAATGGAGATCTTCAGAGCTCAGCTTCTTGAGTAGCTAGGATTAGAGGGTAAGCTACTGGCTCAGTGTGTCCTTTGAAGCTGCCGCAAGCAGCCCCTTCACAGTCTTCTCCAGGTTCCCAAGTACAGCTGTACCTGGATGCTCAGAGTCTACATCTGGCACAGCTGGCCACCTCTTGTACAGTTCTGGCCTCTTGCTCCCCAGCCCAGACCTCTGTCATCTGCCCACTCACCTACCGGCTCTATCACCCCTTCCCCCTTCCTGCCATTTTGGGGAGTTTTGAATGACCAATGTTGAGCATTGTGCTTTGAGTGTCCGGGATCTTCTTAAGTTGTGCACAGGGCTGGGGTTAATTCAACCCTGTCAGGAGCCATCAGGTGAGTAACACCTGTGTCTTCCCCAGGGGCTTCTCAAGGAGACATGGGGACTCAAACAGAGAGCCTCTTACTCCTGAGTCCTGTGCCCCCTGCCTTTCTTCAGCCCCTACTTCTGCTGGGCATGTACCCTTTTTCCCCTGTCACATTTTGGTGAGTCCCTCACCTGTGCCTTTCCCCAAAAGCACTCGGAGTTAAGTTCAGGTTCACATACTTAAGAGCTCTGACCTTCCTCTGCCCAGCAGCAGGACACTCGTGCCTGCTTCCCTGACTCAGAGTTCAGAGCATGCCAGGCATCCAAGCTACCCAGATTTGTAGCTGTCCCTGACCCACGTCCACCTCTGCCTCCTGTCTGACTTTCTGCCTTAGTGCCTCCTCCATCAGACCTACATTTTCTAGTTGGTTTGACTCTAACCTTGGAGCAAGAAGAGCCACCAACCACCCTGTATTATGTTTCTGTTCGTTACCTAGGCACTGTGTCATGTTCAACAGCCTTGCTAGAAATGCCTTATTCAAAAACAATGGGGAAGGGAGTCTTATGGGTTTTTTTTTGGGGGGGGTCCGGTCATGGGGCCTGAATGCTGGGCCTGGGCGCTGTCTCTCAGCTCTTCAGTTCAAGGCTAGCGCTCTACCACTTGAGCCACAGCGCCACTTCCGGCTTCTTTCTTTTTGCTTATGTGGTGCTGAGGAATCGAACCCAGGGCCTCATGTATGCAAGGCAAGTGCTCTACCACTGAGCCACCTTCCCAGCCCTCTTACGGTTTTTATAGAGGAGGAGGCAGAGATGCAGACAGCTGACCACTAATTAGTGGAGATGTTGGAATTCAAGTCCAGGCCAAGTGGGCACTAAAATCAGTGCTCTAGAGCTACAAACACACTATCTGTCCGCCTCCTTTGAGGCCTGAGCTTGGATCTCTACTCCAGCCTGTCCTGCCTGTCCTGGCGATGCCCCAGCACTGTGGGCAGCATGATCGCTGGACCAGGGCTCTTGTGTGTGTGTGTGTGTGTGTGTGTGTGTGTTACTACTGGGGCTTGAACTCAGGGCCTGGCACTGTCCCTGAGCTTTTTTGCTCAAGGCTGGTGTATGAACACTTGTCACAGCTCCACTCCCAGCTTTTTGGTGATTAATTGGAGATAAAAGTCTCATAGACTTTTCTGTCACTCCTGGCTTTGAATTCATCCTGAGACCTCAGCCACGTGAAGTGTCAGCCACTGGGGCCTGGCTTGGACCTGGGGTTTCGGTAGATAGCCAGGTGTATTTTTCTGAGCACAAACGCTCAGCCTCTATCCAGACTTGTCCTTGCTGTTCTCAGAGACCACTAATTCTCTGCCACCATGAGAGCTAATGCATGAGTCCTGTTGAGGAGCTAAGCACCACTTTCTAAGTCCTATGGAGGGGTCCAAGTTGGCGTGTCCATTCTGCAGGGGAGAAAGCAGATGCCAGTTGGCAGGACTGAGTCTTGATTTCTGATTCACCACCTTTGCTTCTTTTGACTGTTTCTCGTGATGACTTCTTTTGAAGCCTTTGCTTTTGCTTTTTTTTTTTTTTAGACCATTTATTTCTAGCTTGGTTGGTTATGGAGGATGGGAAATGTGGAAAGTTAGAGCTTTGAGTATCTCTCCCAATGAATGTCTGTGCTGGGGGTTCCTAAGAGTGTTGGATATGAGACAGGAAAATGTGGCTGCCAGCATGTGGGGGTAGAAAGAAAGCCCCAGTCAGTGTCATGAACTGTTACCAGCACTGCCTCAAGGCTGGAACAAGTTCACTGCTCGGGACCTAGGGGCACCAAGAGGAGTTGGAGAGGAAATAAGGCAGTGAGATTGACAGAAATGGAGTCCATCCAGTCCCCTTTTGGCTTGTTCCTCTTTCAAAAATTGAGAGATAATTTACATACCATAAAAGTCATCCTTTGAAAGTGTATGTAATTCAGTAGACCGTAATGTATTCACAAAATGGGGCACATCTTTCATCACAATCTAATTCCATATATAGCTATATATTAAAATCACCTTATAAAGAAAAACTACTTATTAGATGTTTCTTCTGACCTCCTTCCTCAGGCCCCCAGCATCTACAAATCTACTTCCTATCTATGACTGTGCCTGATCTGTATTTTTCTCATAGAAATGGAAGTTTAGGCAGCCCTTGGTGACTGGTTCTTCCCCTAGCATGTTTTCAAGGACTTTATTCCTTTTTTTTTTTTTTTTAAAGCTGGTACTGGGCTTGAACTCAGGGCCTGGGTTTTTTTTCTCTCTTAACTTTACCCCTTGAGTCACAGCTGTACTTCTGGCTTATTGGTGGTTAATTGGAGATAAAAGTCTCATGGACTTTGTTGCTTGGGCTGGTTTCAAACCACGATCTTCAGATTTCAGTCTCCTGAGTGGCTAAGATTACAGGCATGAGCCACTGGTGTCCTGTGATGTTCTTTACTTTTTATGGCTGAATAATATTCTATGGTTTGGAAAAAAAACACATTTTGTTTATACATTCAGCCATTGGCTGATTGGCATTTGAGTCATTGCCACCTTTTTGCTATTGTGAATCATTTCTCTTTTCTTGCCCTTTGCTTTTTCTGAGAAGCTCCTTACAGTGTCTTGCTCTCTGTATTCGTTTAGTTTGGCTACTTGGAAAGCAAGAGAAAGTGTAGCTGTGTTGTGGGGGTGAGAGGAACTGGGGTTCCTGGTTCATAGGAAATATAAGGAAGGAGAGTTTGAAGGTTTGCTAGAACTCTCTGCCCAAGGGAAGCCTTGCACCTGGCCCCAGAACCATCTGCTAGGTGGGTATTTTTCCTGCTGTTGATTATTAACCAGTGGTTATGACCCTGAGAACAGATCCTCAGGGCTAGGACTGGTACTTAATTGAGATGCCAGAAATATTTTCAAAAGAGTATATATATATATATAATATATATACACACACACATATATGTGTGTGTGCATGTGCGTGCGTGCGTGTGTGTGCGTGTGTGTGTGTGTGTGTGTGTGTGTACTGGTATTGGAGCTTGAACCTAGGTGCTGTCCTGTAGCTTTCTCCACTCGAGGCTGATACTCTAACACACTTCCACATTCAGGTTTTGGTGGTTTATTGGAGATAAGAATCTCATGGACTTTCCTGCCCAGTTGGCTTCCAATCAGGATCCTCAGATCTCAGCCTTCTGAATAGCTAGGCATGAGCCACCAGTGGTTTGTTTTTTTTTTTTGGTCGGTCGTGGGGCTTGAACTCTGGGCTTGGGTGTTGTCCCTCAGCTCTTCAGCTAAAGGCTAGCACTCTACCACTTGAGCTACAGCGCCACTTCTGGTTTTCTGGTGGTTTATTGGAGATAAGAGTTCCACAGACTAGGCTGGAAAGGTGGCTCAGTGGTAGAGCACTTGCCTTGCATACATGAGGCCCTGGGTTCAATTCCTCAGCACCACATAAGCAAGAAGAAAAAAGCCGGAAGTGGCGCTGTGGCTCAGGTGGTAGAGCGCTAGCCTTGAGCTGAAGAGCTGAGGGACAGCGCCCAGGCCCAGAGTTCAGGCCCCACGACCGGACCCTCCCTGCCCCCCCCCCCAAAAAAAAAAGAGTTCCACAGACTTTCCTGTCTGGGCTGGCTTTGAACCACGATCCTCAGATCTCAGCCTCCTGAGTAGCTAGGATTACAGGCGTGAGCCACTGGTACCTGGCCCACCAGTGTTTTTCCCAAGACATTTAAACAGTCCTGGACCTTTGCTTCTTTGTTTCTAGTTAGAGGCTAGGTTATCACCACCACCACCATCTTCATCTACCTTCACGTAGGACTTCATGTTTTGTTCTACAGCAGCTACTTGAACTTTCTCAGCATAGTATGACTACCATCTTTGCAGACAAGAAACTGGAGACCTGGAGATATGAGACACTTTGCAGAAAACAGCGGAGTCACCCTTGACCTAGGTTTCTCTTAATTACTAGGATAGGATATTCCCTATAGTAGTGCATGAGACAAGGTGCTCTGTTGTGGAGGTTTCAGGGGTCCGAGTGAGGGTGGAGGTGAGCTCCTGTGTGCTGTGGTAGACACCCTCCCAGCTCTGCCTGAGTGAAGCGGCTCCTACTCTAGGTCTCTTGACCTTTTCCTGCTGAGATTGCATTTGTCTAATGCCAGCTGCGGTGTTCTCTCACCACCATGAGCCCTCTCCTCTGCTGCTTTGCTTTCATGCTCTTAGGGACAGAATCCCAGAGTGGAAACTTCAGTGCCGTGTGGCTCTGGAGTGGCAGGGAGGTTGAATGGACAGTGTCTCTGGATCCCTTGGATTATCTGCCCATCTAGCTGCCTCCACAGCCTTCCCTTTCTGCTGAGTGTGGAATCTTCCTCCTCCCCTTCTGCCTCCATTCCTTGTATCACCCACACTTCCACCTTTGGGTCCCCCCCCCCCCCGCCTAGGCATTAGGGCATGTGTTTGGCTGGGTTCATGGAGAGTAGGGGAAATTGTCCATCCCAGGAACATGGTACATGGCACGATCACTGTGCCCCAAGGAAGGTGTCACCTCTGCTAATGATTTACCTTTAGCTTATAACAGATGATAGCAGATTCAAGGTCATCCCTTG
This sequence comes from Dipodomys ordii, assembly GCF_000151885.1. Lineage (NCBI taxonomy): Eukaryota > Metazoa > Chordata > Mammalia > Rodentia > Heteromyidae > Dipodomys > Dipodomys ordii. The sequence continues at coordinate 8,246,968 of NW_012267247.1, forward strand.
ATATAATCGTATCATTTCAGCTAGCCCTGTGTGATGTTTGCCTGAGTGGGGAGAGAAAGGGCTGGGATTGCATTGAACTCGGCAATCCCACTCTTATCTTATCTCTGCACCAGCTGGTGGCTGGGTTTGGCCTGTCTTTCTGGAGGCAGGGGTGGCTGACATGAAAATGTCACTGTTGTGAGGGCTGGGGCAGGACAAGGTTGAACATGATTGGTCACACCAGGGCTGGTGAGGCAGAAGCAGAAAGTTCACCTTGCTTTTGATTCTTCAGCCAAGGCCAAGGCTAGAATTGTGGACTTGGGCTCTATGTTGCTTTCCTAGGGCCACCAATACTAAGTCTAAAATCTGGGCCTGGCACTGGTGGCTCATGCCTGTAATCTTGGCATCTCAGAGGGCTGAGATCTCAGAATCACTGTTTGAAGACAGCCTGGGCAGAAAAATCCATGAGACTCTTAACTACAATTGACCAGCAGAAAGCTGGAAGTAGAGCTGTGGCTCAAGTGGTAGAGTGTTATAGCCTTGAGTGAACAAGCTAAGGACAGCATCCAGGCCCTGAGTTCAAGCCCCGTTACCGGTATAACAAACAAACAAAACTGAGTGTCTTAAGGCAGTGGGTATTTATTGCCTATATTTTGGATCCCAGAGGCTCAGCAAGATGCCAGCAGGGCCACCTCTCTCTGCAGGCTTTGGGAAAGAATCTTCTGTGCCTAGTATAGCTTATGGCGGTGGCCAGCATTCTTTGGCATTGCTCAGATTGCAGCACGTCACTGTAACCTCTGCCTGCATTGCCATCTGGCATTTTCCATGTGTCTGTGTCTTTATACAGGCACCTTGTCTTCTAAGGACACTGGTCATGTAGAGCTATGGGCCTATTTCATGGCCTCATCTTGACTCTATCTGCAAAAATAAATAAATAAACAAAATAAAAATCCTGCTTTCAAATAAAGCCCCATTTGCAGTCACTGTGATTTAGAAGGACAGCATATCTTGTTTGAAGGATGTGTGTGTAGTTTTCCGGAGGACACAGTTCAATCTATAGCGGCAGTTAGTTCTTTTTTGTTGTTGTTGGTTGTGGGGCCTGAACTCTGGGCCTGGGTGCTGCCCCTCAGCTCTTCAGCTCAAAGCTAGTGCTCTACCACTTGAGCCATAGTGCCACTTCTGGCTTTTTCTGCTTATGTGGTGCTGAGGAATCGAACCCAGGGCCTCATGCATGTAAGGCAAGCACTCTACCACTGAACCATCTTCCCAGCCCAGACAGTTCTTAAAGAAGGAATGGGCTGGAGCCAAGAGTATGATGGTACAATTCCCTCCTTATAGGTGCCACTTGAACTATGTATATCCCCAGATAAGGTGAATTCTAATTTGTTACCAAGTATTTGTGTGTACTCTGATATGTGTGTGTGTGTGTGTGTGTGTGTGTGTGTGTGTGTGTGTGAGATAGAGAAAGAGACATAGAGAGAAAGAGAGAAAATGAGAAAGAGAGAGTGTGAAAGTACTGGGATTTGATCTCAGGGCCTTCCGTTGTCACTTGGCTTTTTAATTCAAGGCTGGTGCTCTACCATGGGAGTTATACTTCTGGCTTTTTGCTGCCTAATGGGAGCTAAGGGTCTCACAGACTTTTCTTCTCTGTGATCCTCAGGTAGATTTCAGCTTTTTGAGTAGCTAAGATTGTAAGTGTGAGCCACCAGCACTTGGCCTATCTTTGAAGGCAGATACTATGCCTACCCTATTTCTGAGTTCTGGACACAGCGCTGGAGTTAGCAGGATGCTGATGGCCAGGGGTGTCCACTCTTGCTCCTGGGAGTCACTTGGGAAATTTTCTGACTGGGAGATGCCTTGGGTTGTCACCACTCTCTAGGGATTTGTTCCAGGAGCCTGTTCAGCAATCTAGGGGAAACAGAGTGGGTGCAGGGCAGAGGGGCTCAGCCTGGCAGGGGGTGGGGCCCTCTGCTTGGGGACTCAGAGACACTGGACAGTGATCACATGTGGTATCCCAAAGGATTTGACAGAACCAGACAGCATGACTGCTGATGTGTCCCCTGACCAGTCATGTCAACAACCTTCCAGCAAAGCCTTTGTGAGGCTTGGTGTTTCTGGAGATCCAGGGCTACTGGCAGTCAGGGCATCCACAAACCATTTCCTGGGGAGCATTGTCTAGAGGGTCTCAGTAAGCCCAAAGCAGCTCTGTGACCTCTGGATGAGGGTTTGCCTTCCTTCTCTTTCTAGCTGCCAGGCCCCCAGTCCGCAGAGTAAGCTGTCTTTATCTTCACCTTAGGGAACTGAGGGTGGGGTGGATAGTGTTCGCTCTTCTGCCCTTCCCTCCCTCCTTCTCTCCCTCCCTCCCTCCCTCCCTCCTTCCTTCCTTCCTTCCTTCCCTCCTTCCTTCCTTCCTTCCTTCCTTCCTTCCTTCCTTTCCTCCTTCCTTCCTTCTCTTCTCCTGGCCTTCAGGGACTAGGTTCATAGGGAAGGGAAGGGGCAGTGGCTGATTGGGTGAGGGCCAGGTAGCAGAAGGGCAGAGCCTGTGCTGGCCCACAGGTTTGTGAAGGCAGAGTAGCAGGCTAGATCCCACAGTAGTCAAATCTAAGGTCACACACAGAGGGGAGGCTGAGAGATAGACAGAGTTGGTGCATTCCTCAATCTCTCTGTCTCTCTCTGTCTCTGTCTCCCTGTCTCTCGCTCTCTCTTTCCATCAGTTAGTCTGGACCAGAAGGGAGGAAGGAGGAGCAGCTCATCTCCCTCAGCTACTGTAGGTCATATCACAAGGTCTAGGAAGGACAAAGGAGGAGGAGTGGAGGGGGGTAAATAGTCAGGGCTGAGGTTAAGGGAGTCATGTGGCTCTTGTGCCAAGCCAGATGTTCACCAGTCTTCTAGTTTGGCTTTGGAGGACAGTGAAGGGTTTCTGTAAGGACAGTCAAGTTGCTGTGCCAAGGTAGCATGGCCCCGTGCCCAGCCTGGTTCCTCAGGAGGTGTTAGATTGGCCTGGTATGCAGGCGTAGAGATGCCAGGTTGGGATGGTGCCTAGGCCCTGAGGCCAGGGCTGGGCCCTCTGGCAAGCTGGAATGAGGGCTTCCTTCTTCATGAAGAAGACCTGGGCTGGTGTAGTCACCCCCACTTGCAGAGTGTGGGCTGAAACGAGGTATAGAAAGATTTTCTAGCAGGTGGTAGTGGGGAGTGTCCTTTAGTCATTTGACAGGGGACCTGAGTGTCAGGCTGGGTCTCTCGGCGGCTTCACGATGGGGCTCTTGTGAAGTGAGGGGCTTTGATGGCTCAGCTTGGTTCTTGTAGATCAATACTGTTCTCCTTGCCTTCCCCAGCCAAAGCCAGGATAGCAGAGTTCCTTGCCTGGGGATTCCCTGGGCAATCCAGCTGGCCCTATTGCGCAACTTGCTCCAAAAGCTTTTCCCACCCTGAACAGCCTGCCTGGTAATAGGACAGCAAACAAGTTCTCCCTGGTCACCAGCAAGGGCCAGATGGGAAGTGGGGAGTGTGTGACTTGTCGCAATCACGTTGCCATGGTGACACAATTCTGTTTAGCAGCTTCTCTCTGGTCTGAGTCTACATGAACTAAAATAAGTTTTACCTGCAGCTTTCACAGCAGGCAGCCCTGTCCTCCCAAGGTCAGTTCTCTGGCCAGGGCCGCCTCTGTGTGTGTGTGTGTGTGTGTGTGTGTGTGTGTGTGTGTATGCGCGCGCGTGCTTGTGTGCTTGTGTGGACAAAGATGCCCAAGGGAGAATGAGTCCCGCACACTCCCCTTTTCTCTTGGGGCCCCAGTCTTGTGTCTCTTAGACTGGTGCTTTGAGACTTTGGGTGCTTCAGTACCTTTTGAATAGCTTGATTGAAACAGATTCTCTTGGGTACCAGTGGCTCATGCCTGAAATCCTAGCTACTCAGGAGGCTGGGATCTGAGGATGACAGTTCAAAGTCAGCCCAGGTAGGAAAGTCTGTGAGGCTCTTCTTTCCAATTAACCAGCAAAAAGCTGGAAGTGGAGGTGTGGCTTAAGTGGTAGAGTACCCCCTTGAGTGAAAAAGCTAAAGGACCGTGCCCAGGCCCTGCGTTCAAGCCCCAGTACAAACAAAAAAACCCAAATCCTCAAAACAAGAACACCAGCAAAAACACATTTTGGGGGTGTTATCCCTGGATTCTGGTGCATACTTGTGAATTTGTGACAAGGTCTCAGGGATGCTAATGATCCAGGCCCATTCTTGCATTACCACCACTTCAGATGTTAACATCCCAGTAAAGAAATGCAGTATTCTATTCTTTAGTTTTTTTTTTTTTAATTTTTTTTATTTTTTGTTTATGTGCTACTGAGGAATCGAACCTAGGGCCTCATGCATGCTAGGCAAGCACTCTACCACGAAGCCGCATTCCTAGCCCCTGCTCGCCCCCCCCTTTTTTTTTTTTGCACTGCATGTTAAACCCATCCCTGGCCACCATGAAACTTCTAACAGGCCATGGCTGACTGCTTCTGTGTTCTTTGGTCTTTTCACAGGAAGCAGGAGCTGGCCAACAGCTCAGATGTAACCCTTCCAGACCGGCCGCTGTCCCCTCCTCTCACTGCGCCCCCCACCATGAAGGTAAGAGGCTCAGAAACAGGAGGGAGGGGAAGGGCTCCAGGCCTTGTGTTACTTGGGCTCCCGGCCCAGCCGCTCCTGTCCTAGTGGAGGCTTTGGAAGGTTGGACGCCTCTGGAGACAGTGTCTAATTAAGGTCACCAGTGAGAGAGGAAAGTGTGACTGAGACTCAGGGGTGTTGTGCCAGGGGGCAGGGAGGAGATAGACTGGGGTTGAGATGGGGTTGACAGGATGCTTGTAGTTAGAGAGAGGCCTTATGGAGTGTGTGTGTGAGGCCTTAAGGAGTATGTGTATGTGTGGGTTAGGAACAAGGGGTTTAGGCTAGAGGAAATGGGGAGGACAATATAGCTGGGTGTCATTTTAATTGAATTTAACTTAGTTGTTTTTAATGCTGGTACTAGAGATTGAACTCAGGGCCTACATGCTATCCCTAAGCCTTTTTTTTTTCCAAGGCTAGTGCTCTACCATTTGAGCCACAGCTTTCCTTCTGGTTTTTTGGTGGTTAGAGATAAGAGTCTCACAGACTTTCCTGCCTGGATTGGCTTTGAACCATAATCCTCAGAATCTTAGCCTCCTGAGTAGATAAGATTACAGGTGAGAGTCACCTGTGCCTGGCTCAGCTAGGTATCTTAAGGGAGGATTGCCAAGGACTTTGGGAAGATCTCTTAGGACTTGAGTGGCACTGGCATGCTGGGCCACTCTGACTGGGCTCCTGGATGGCCCTGACCCTCCAGTCCCTATGGGAGAATTGCCCTGGAGACTCTGGGGGTGGACTGGCAGCTCCTTGTCTATTAGCACTTCATTCAGAAGCCTCTTTTCTGGGGAGACTATCCAAGGATCCCAGGTCTAGGACCCTTCCTATTCTAGAAAGGGGGCAGTCTTTCCTCCTGACCTCCACTTCCTTCTACCTTTCCGTTCCACTGGCTGGATAACCACACAGGCCCAAGATGGCCCCCAGGGAGGACTTTTGGCTCAGCTATGACCTGCCTAGGCTGCTGTGCATTGCTCCTTCTCCTTCTCTCCCTCCTTCACGCTTTGTCAGGTGAAGACTAGCTCTGAGGAAGTCACCTGCCTCCTTAGTCATCCGGGGGACATGTAGGCCAGCTCCTGTCTCTGTCCTGGGGCTCTGTGCTGAAGTGACTCACTGGGAAATAATTAGGCATCTCTTCCCTGCTGCTCCATACTGCTCCCCCTCTTCCCTGACCTACTCCAGTGGAGGTGACACCCAATAGGAAGCAGATGACTACTGTCTGTCTTCCTGTCACCATCCCATAGTGCCACCCCCCCCAGCACAGAGCCATGTAGCTTACACTGAGGGGTGTAAGGGTACTGGGGGGAGGCACTGAGAGCCAGACTACCTAGTCAGCCTAGTCCACAATTGGTAGGAGGCCCAGCTTTTGGGGTGGTTGGTTGCTATACTGAGTTGCAGCCTTTGGATGTTGGAAGGTTGTCTCTGTGTTCATGGATGGCAGGAGTTTGTAGGGAGAACTCAACCTAGAAGGAGTCACCAGGTTTACTTGGTGGTGTTACTCACAGGCTAGTTTAATTTCAGTCAACACTCAGAACTTACCTGATGTTATTATGTTTGTCAGGACACTTGGTTGCAAGTGACAGAAACATAACTCATTTTAACGTGGGCAAAAGGTATTTATTTGTTTGGTATTTGACCATTTGACCTTTGTAATGGCAAGCATAGATGCCGGGCATGGCTCCACCTGTGAATTCTGTTTCTTTCCCTCTTTTTTTCTCTCTCTCCCTTCCCTCCCTCCTCCCTTCCCTCCCTCCTCCCTTCCCTCCCTCCTCCCTTCCTCCCTCCTCCCTTCCTTCCTCCTCCCCTCCTCCCTTTTTCCCTTCCTCCCTTCCTCCCTTCCTCCCTTCCTCCCCCTTCCTCCCTCCCTCCTTCCTTCCTTCCCTCCCTCCCTTCCTTCCTTCCTCCCTCCCTCCCTTCCTTCCTTCCTTCCTTCCTTCCTTCCTTCCTTCCTTCCTTCCTCCCTTCCTCCCTCCTCCCTTCCTCCCTTCCTCCTTCCCTCCCTCTCTCCCTCCCTCCCCCCCCTTCCTCCCTCCCTTCCTCCCTTCCTTCCTTTCCCTTAGACTTTCACTCAAGGCTAGTACTCTTCCATTTTAGCCACATCTTTACTTTCAGCATTCTGCTGGTTAATTGGAGATGAGTTTCATGAACTTTTAAGCCCAGGCTAGCTTTGAACCATGATTGTCAGATCTTAGCCTCCTGAGTAGCAGGGATTACAGGGATGAGCTAACCGGTACCTGTCTAAGATGATGGGATATTTGAATAGTTATCCTGGATGTTGTGTGGAGAATATGTGAGAGGGAGCAGAATAGAAATTAGGAGATGAACTAAAGGCCACTTCAGGAACTAGGGGGAGAAGATGAGGCCTGACTCCATCCAGTAGGCTTATTTGGATGTAACTTGACATTAGATTTCTCAGATTGAGGAGATAAGAGGTTTGGAGGAGGGACTCAGGAGATGACAATGGACCCCAGATGTAGAGCAACTGGATGTGATGAAGCCATCCCTTGAGACAGTGGTTAAGTGCTGGGCTGGACATGCCTGCCAGAGGAGGGATGGGCTTGTCAGTGAATAGCTGGGTATTTGGCGTCAGGCTTAGAAGAAAGGTCTTGGCAGAAGGTTGGGCTCCAGGAGTGGTTCTTATGGAGAAGGGAATGGAAGGTTTGGGATGGGTCAGCTCTTCGGAGGAGAGAGGGTGGAGTGAGAAGATGAGTTACTGGGCTTCTCCAGTGGGTTCTCCCAGGTAAAGTTGGTGCTGGGGCCTCTGGAGGAGAGGCTGGACTTCAACAGGGAGGAAGTCCCTTCACAGTGAGGGACAGGCTGCAGTGTTCTGTGCTGTAGAGAGGTCAAGTATAATGTGGAATGTGCAGAGTAGCTTCTGGCTGCTGGTATGTGGCTGAGACCAGTTCTGGGGAAGTGTGGGGTGGTGACAGCACATGACAGAGGGAAGGTGGTGAGGGTTGGAGAGTGTGGATGGATGAATCCTGGTTGGGGAAACCTGAGTGTGGCTGTGTTGAAAGGAAGGAGGAGGAGGCAGGGAGAAGGCGGGGCGGGGGGGGGGAATCTGTTCTTTGTGGCAGTTAAAGGCTGGGAGGTGGGGAGAGAGGAGGCCTCCAAAAGGCCCAGGGTGGGTCTGTGTCCTTCAAGGGAGCCTCAACCAAGCCCAGTCGGAAGGCATTCCCTGACCTAAAGGCTGTGTGCTTGCCATCTTTGAACTCAGCTCCAAGATTCCCATTCTTTGACTTTTCCATCCATACTTGAAGGGTGGGATTAGCTGGGGAGAGAAGAGGATATGAAACTTGTTTTGAGGATTCAGCCTGAGCGAAAGCCCTTCTGGGGTTGGTACTGATGTCAGGATGTCATCTCCTGGGTCTTGAACTCAGGGCTTAGGTGTTGTTCCTGAGGTTTTCTCTTTTGCTCAAGACTGACACTCCATCACTTGAACTTTACTTCTGGATTTTGATAGTTAATTGGAGATAAGAGTCTTATGGATTTTCCTGCTTGGGCTGACTTCAAATTGTGATCTTCAGATCTCAGGCTCCTCAGTAGCTAGGATTACTGGCATGAACCACCATGAAGTACCTGGCTCTTCAAGGATTTTAAAATTCAGTCCTACTTTCATACCAGTCTGCTCCCCACAGAGGAGCATCCCTGTCCCATTTTGGCTGTGCTTACCCAATAGTGTCATCACCTTGCTGCTGTTTGTCCCCAACTGTGAGTCCTGTAGTATAGCAACCGCATCCTGGTCTTTGGTATTCCAGGCCCTGGTTAGAAGCTTGGGCTTGGGAAATGACTATTGATTGACTATTGGAGGTTCTCACTCTTGTCTTGATCCTCCAACTCTCCTGTCCTTCCCCCCAATCCCAGCTTTGCCCATATCTCATATCCCAGTAGACCTGGCTCCCTCATCTTCAAGGTAGGGATCAGGTCTCTGCTTTGTTAACATCTTCTCAGGTTATTTTTACATATTGCTCCCCCCACCTTCCCTTGGCCAGGCAAGCTCAGGGTAGGGTGAGGGTGGAATATTCCTTTGATCAATTAGCTTGGTAGTCAGAACTCAGGGATGAACAGTCCATTTCATTTGTAGATGAATTGGCATGGAGTCCCAGAATGGAGAAACTCTGTTCCATGGAAGGTAGTTGTTTGTGCTCCTTCTAGAGTTCCACTGAAAAAGCTTAATTCTAAGTCTAAAACACTTTTGGTAGAATGCTTTTCTCATCCCACCATGCACATCAAGAAGTAGCCCTTCTTCCAGTAGCTTCTTCAGGAAGAAAGAACTACTATGCCTCCAGCCACTGCCTGTCACCTGCTGCAACTATTCCATACATGCTCCTCTTCACTGTTTATGGTTTTCAATTGGATCTTCCTCCTCCTCCTCCTCCTCCTCCTCCTCTTATTCCTCCTTTTCCTGTGCTGAGAAAAAGCATCCAAGAGAAACAGAGCAGATGGGCTGAATGGGAGCCCAGTTCCCAGCCCAAGCTCCAACTGTGGACTGGCAGGGTGGGCTGGGAGGGTGGTTGGGGCCTGTCTTCCTAGGATAGCTGTTGACTGTTTCCAGGGCCACAGTTTCCATACATCTGGTTTTCATGCCAACAGGGTCATCAGGCATTTAGGAGGGTCAGCTGTGTCCTCAGAATTGGGCCAGGCCAGGTGGAGGCCGGGGTCCTTGACCTCTCAAAGAGCTTGCTGCTGACAGGGCACCTTAGCTAAGCAGAAGCAACCATATGGCCCAGTGTGTGAGAAGCTCACATGGGAGATGCAGTTTCTCAGTGTGGTGGAGACAGGAGATGGGTTGGGTTGGGGAGGAGGAAGGGGCTCCACTGGGAACCCAGGTGGGTGGGATTGGGCCTACTCCTGAGACTGTAGACCACAACCTTTTCAGTTCCTGAGAAGGGAAGGAGTTACAGATGACCCTCTGAATCCTCTTGAGTCAGGGTCTTTCATTGAGGTTGTCTATGCTGAGATTTGATGTGACCTTGACCTGAGCTGTCAGACTTGCCTGTGGAGCCCCATGAATATCTGGGCTGCTAGGTCAGCTTCTCCATCCATTTCTGTGCAAGTCAGAGGCAGCCCTCTTGCCAGGCCTTCTTTCTAGAAGAGGGCAATGGAGGTAGGGTGGGGTTTCCCCAGCCAGTGTGCTGCTAATTTTATGCGGACATGAGAAGCCCTCTAACCAGGGACCAGGGGCTTATGCCCATGAGCGTAGCTACTCCGGAGGCTGCAATCTGAAACCCAGCCAAAGCAGACAAATCTATGAGACTCTGATCTCCAATTAGCCAGCAAAGAGCTGGAAGTAGAGGTATGGGTCAAGTGGTAGTGCACCAGCCTTGAACAAAAAAGCCAAGAGTGTGAGGCCATGAGTCTATGCCCCAATACTTGTGTGCACACGTGTGAACGCGCATGTGCACATGTGCACACACGTGCACGCGTGCACACTCGTGCATACACACGCCTCTAGGGAGAATCCTCATGGCCGAAGGCAAATAAGTTCTCCTGTCTGTCTGAGGAGCCAGGGCATGTCCTAGCCATGTGAACAGGTGACATGGATGGAGTCTGTGGGAAAGCCTTTGTGGAGAGATGCTTGGGTCCAGCCAGGAGGGGGGTCAAGAACATCAGCAAGGATAGATCTTTATGCCCCACTACTACTGTTGGATGGAAGGATGCTCAGCTGGTATTCCTGTTGGGGCTCTGTGGTTCTGGGAGAGCCCTCTCTGATCTCTACTCTGACCTTTTTGAGGGGTCTTGATGAGGTACTGTCACCTATGAGTGGGCATGTGCTATGGAGACTCTAGGAACACTTGATATCTGCTCCTACCTAAATGGATCTACCCCTCATGTGTACACTTACAAATCAAAAGCTTAACTGTATGCTTTTTTTTTTGTCTTTTGTTTTTTTGGTACTGGGGATCAAACCCAGGACATTGTACTTACTAGGCAAGTGCTTTGCCACTGAGCTACATCCCAGCCCTATGCTTATTTTTTAAATTAAAAACATTTAGTGTGTATATGCCAGTACTGTGGCTTGAACTATTGGTTTTACACTGTTGCTCAACTTTCTGGCTCATGACTGGTGCCCTTACCACATGCGCCATACCTCTCTTATCTCCAACTGACCACAAGAAAGATTGGAAATGGAGCTGTGGCTCAAGTGGTATAGTTCAAGCCTTGAGAAAAAATGCTCAGAATCAGTGCCCAGGCCCTGATTTTAAGCCCCAGTACTGGCACATACACACAAAAACAACAACAACAATAAAAGCAACCAAAAAACAAAACAAAAAAAAACCCCAACAAACCCAGAGAACTTTGTTTCTGAAAGATGAAACTTTGTATCTAAGATAGCAATGACTACTCACTAGACACTAGGTTGAACATGAACTATACAACTTATGGATAGGGATAGAGAAAAACTAGGAGAGAGGGAGGGGAGGGGGTGACATTATCCAAAAAGAAATATACTTATGAAACTGTAACTACTCTGTACATCACCACAATGACAATAATAAAAAATAGGAAACAAAAGGTAGCAGTGCCAGTCTGGAAGCAAGTCTACCACAGTCCTTTCCATTGCTAAAAGTTTCTCCTCAGCAAAATGGTTTCTGCCCAGCTAGGTGTCCATAGTTGAGGAGCCTTACCCATGGAATGATCCAGAAATTGTGTTCCATGTGAACGGCTTTTTTGTGAACCTGTGTATCAGACAAAAACCCTTGGTTGATAAATGTGGATGATCAAGGGAGTGCTAAAGACCCAAACCAAGGATCTGGTCTAGTAAAATGAAGTTAGGTCTAGAAGAAGAGGCTGGGACCACAGCTTTCTGGATGTGGCTCCCACCTTCTGCTTCCTGATCTGCACAGATGTCTTAGGCCAGGAAGAACTGAAGGCCTGCTTCCTCCCTAAGTTTCTGATATTGGACTCTGTAGAGACTTCGATAGTCCAGGGCTACAAAGACTTCACATTCATGATCTCTTGGTCTCTATCTGTAGTTTCCTTCCTAATTCCTTTTGCCTGCATCTAATATTAAAATGAGCCTGGATTTGTTTGGGCCAGATGCTTCCCTCATGGGAAACCTTGGAAATCGGTGGGGGCCATATGGGGATACAGCCACCCTCTCTGCCTGAGTGGTCTGTTACCTGGGGTGTCTGGATAACTGGTGGAGGTGCTTGATTATCAAGCCCTCCTCCCTCAAGCTTTTTCCTCCACTTGGTCCAGTCTCAGCCTGGGCCGCCTCTCTCTCAGAAACCCTGGACAGAGTGCTTGGTGTTCAGGGCGTCACCCTGACAATGCTTCCTAGGATGCTGCAGCCCTGATCCTGCCACTTGCCTTTGCAGGCCTGACTAGCCACCCCACCCTGGTGATACAGCATCTGCCAAGTCCTGCCTCCTCTGATGGAGTGTGCCAAGCCTGGCTCAGAGCCCAGGTCCTGGTCCTGGGCTTTAGTAACCATTGGTGTGACCGTGTGCAGTTTAATAATATTCAGAGACCTCCATTCCTTCATTTGTAGGACTGTGTTCACCCATAGGATTTGCTGGCAGGAGGAAGTGGGCAGGCCAGGGCTTCATAAAGGACTTGGCACCATATGGGCATTGGATAGCGGTACATGGGGGTACAGTGGTTGTCGTAGTCAGTGAGCCAAACCCTTGGAGGATAACTATAGTGACAGGCCCAGCTCCTTTCCCCACCCCCATGCACAATATCATTTATGAGATATCGAAGCCTGGTTGTCTAGGGCCTTCGTTCCCAATGGACAGTGGCTTCTATTTGTTTCCAAAGGAATGCCACCCAAGCAGTTGTGAGCCCCAGTAGGTACCCCGTATGTGTTTTCCTCCAGTTGACCCCCTCCCTCTGTGCCCCCACCCCCACCCCAGGCCCCTTGGAAGCTCCCTGATCTTGGCTGAGTTGTGGAGATGGGAGTTCCAGGCCTTGGCATGTGTGTTGGTTTCTATAGCAGCAGTAACGAGTGACTGCAAACTTGGTGGGCAGCTTAAAACAACAGAAATGTATTCTCCCACGGTTCCAGAGCCCAGTGAAGGTGTCCATGGGGCCTTGCTCCCTACAGAGGCTCTGGAGTGGGGTGTGTGTGTGTGGGGGGGGGAATCCTTGTTTGCCTCTTTCAGTCACTGGCTGGTGTCTCCAGGGGATCCCGTGCTATCTTCATACAGCCTCACCTTCTGGGTGTCATTACTTTATGCATCTCTCTCTTCTATAAGGATACTTGTTGGATGTAGAGCCCACTTGGGTGGTCCAGGAGAGTGAGATCATCTTCAGATATGTATCTTAATTACATTTGCTATTCTATTCCCTACATGTTCCTATAACAAATCCTTACACTGGGTAATTTTTAACCGTTAGGCATTTATTTCTCACAGTTGTCCAGGCACTGGGATCTGGTGGTGGCTTGCTCTGTTTCTCCTCCTTCTTATTTGGTGCCTTAGTTCAGAGCCTTAGCTTTTTTGCTCGTTTAGTGTTCTACCACTTGAGCCCCAGCACTACTTTAGGGTTTTTTTCTGGTTTAATTGAGATAAGTTTCATGGACTTTCCTATTTGGGCCAGCTTTGAACTGCCATCCTCACATCTCAGCCTTCTGAGTACGTGGGATAACAGATGTGAACTACTGGCTCTTGGCTTCTCTTTTCTTTTTTGAAGATAGTGAAGAAGGATTCATTAGGTAAATAGTGGGGTGAGGTTGGCAGTTTGAGTAAGGACAGACTACCTAACTAGTGGCGGTGTGCCTCAAGAGATAATGGTGGTCTGTTGGATAAAGACTGACTGCATGGAATCTTTAGTGATTTGGAGTTTTATGCAGTAGGTGGCTTGTAGGTGAAGTCCTCCCTTTATGGCCCCAAACCCAGTGGTTTGAGACTATGCAGTGGCTGCCCAGGCTTGGGAAGGCATTTGCTATGCATTGGACTCTTTATTGCCCTCCTCCGGTCAGTGCTGCCTGCCTGAGCAAGGTCCTATCTGTCAATCATTCCATCCTCAGGGGGCTTGCCTACCTAGACTCTGAGCAGCTTTACCAGGAGGAGGTAGGACCATTATCTTAATTGGTAGACCAGCGAGTGGGCCACCTGGGGCTTCAGAATGGAATCTTAGAGCCCAGGGTAGTCTCCATTCCTGCTCATTCATGCCTACCCAGATGCCCACACTAACATCTTCCTTCAAAAGCTCAAGACCCTGAATTCTTTCAGAGTGTGGACTCCATGATTAATCCAAAAGCCTAGTGTTTTCTTTGAGAAGATAAATAAATAAATATATGTGTGTATATAATGACTTTTCTTTTATTCCAGTAAACAAAAAAATCTTCAAACTTTATTAATAAAATGATATATGCTTGCTATGAAAAAGTTTAAGTGATTTTAAAGTACAAAGAAGTATATTATTAAAAATTAATGATGCCCTAATGACCCTGTGAGCCAGAAATATCCATTATTACTGTTTGCTAAGCATGCACATAGCTTGGCTCCTTCACACAGATAGAGTCACTCTGTTTATGATCCTTTGAAATATGAAGAGTCCAATTTGATTTCCTTTGCATTTAGCTGATGATTAAAAAAAACACCTACTGGCTCAGAGGAATTGCTGGATTAGAGAGATATTTCTTCTCTATGAAAGATGTTAATTTGTATCAATTGTATAAAGATGAGGAAGATTATTATTAAAAAATTCCCAACCTTTGAGAGAAAAATATGTATATATGTATGTATATGTGTGTATCTGTCTGTCTGTCTATCTATCTATCTATCTATGTATATGTGTGTATCTGTCTGTCTGTCTATCTATCTATGTATGTATGTATGTATGTATGTATATGTGTGTGTCTATCTATCTATCTATCTATATTTGTACCAAAACTAGAGCTTGAATTTAGAGCCTCACACTCTCACTTGGCTTTTTCTGCTCAAGGCTAGTACTCCACCACTTGAACCACAGTTCTAACTGGATTTTACTGGCTAACTGCAGATAAGAGTCCCATGGACTTTCCTGCCTGGCCTGGCTTCAAACCTTAATCTTCAGATCTCAGACTCCTGCATAGTTAGGATTACAGGTGTGAGCCATCAGTACCCAGCAAGGGTAGAAATAATTTCAGAACTGAGTTATTTCAACTCTTTTACCCTGTGGTTAGCTTCTTGCTTTGAAATATGATTTTGGAGGGAAGATGGGATGGTGAATATGGGCCTTCAGGAGAGTATGCTCCCTTTGAGATGCACTGTGGCTTTTAGAACAGGAGGCTGGGTAACAGGTTTGTCTCTCCAGCTACATAATGGGAGCCTTCCAGAGCCTAGGCTCCATTACACATCCAAATCAAGCTGAGCCCATCCTGGGGGTGAATTGAGATTGTGAGGAAATTACACCGGCTGAGCTGATTTGATTTGGCAGTGGGACCGAGAAGTTTCTGAAATGTCAGATGTTAATATGATGGCTGGTTGGCTTGACATGGAAAGCCAGGAATTGGGGAGGGGGGGTGGCTGGCTGGCTGGGTGGCATCATCTGTTATATTGAGGGAATGTGGGTAAAAAGAAATGGGAGGGGAAGGGGAAGAGGCAAGGAGGGAAGGAAGATAGAGGGGAGGAGGAGGGAGGCTACTAGTGATGGATCAAGAGGAGCGGTTGGGGATGAGAGGGAAGTAGAGGAGTTATCAGCTGTAGGCCTGAGCTGACTTTATGTGCAGACAGGTTTGGTTTAACCAATCCAATTCATTTCAAGCTGGGTTCAGTGGCTCAGGACTGTAATCCTAGCTACTCAGGAGGCTGAGGTCTGAGGACTATGCGTTTGAAGCCAGTCCAGGCAGGAAAGTCCATGAGACTTTTATCTCTAATTAACCAGCATATAGCTGGAAGTGGAGCTGTGGCTCAAATGTAGTATTGGCATGTGCACACGTACACATGCATATACATAATAATAATAATAATATATCTTTTTTTGTCAGTCATGGGGCCTGAACTCTCTGTGGGCACTGTTCCTCAGTCTTCAGCTCAAGGCTAGCACTCTACCACTTGAGCCATAGCACCAGTCCCAGCTTTTTCTGCTTATGTGGTGCTGAGGAATCGAACCCAGGGCCTCATGCAAGCAAGGCAAGCACTCTACCACTGAGCCACCTTCCCAGCCTAATGATGTATCTTGATACTGTGGGGGATATGCTCTCTCTAGTCATTTGCAAGATAAGGGTGTTGCATGTTTCTTCCTGGAGTTTTTCTTCTCCAGGTGGCCGGTCCTCTGAGGTGACCAGAATAATATCTCATTTCTGAGATGACATAAGGATTAGGATGATTCTGAGTCAGATCTCATCCTACTGTGGGCGTCGTGATGGGCCTCAGGAGCTACTCAGGTGCCCTGAGGGCTATTCTTTTGTGTGGGCAGCATAGGGGGCGAATGGCGCCTGGGAGACAGGAGGCAGCTTGCTGCGGCTGACTTAGGCCGGACCTCATGCTTCATGGCTCTGGTTGAGCTGGGACTATGAGAGCTCTGTGATTGGATCACATAATGACTGCAAGGGGTAAGGACTACCCTCTGGAAAGGACGCAAGCCAGTGCATGGTCTGCTCTCTCTGTGTAGTAGTTGAGCTAAGAGAAACTTATCCAGATAAGCTTAAGAAGAAAAAAAAGGAAAGAGTCAGGAAATCCTTAGCCAATATGCTCTCAGGCATTTTCTCAAAGAAATTGATGTTAGGATCCATGGGGAGGAACTTCTAGACCCCAGCACTTCTGAGTAAGTCCCACCACCCCCACCCCAAACTTCCAACAGCAAAGCAGAAAGTCAATCAGGAGCTATGATCAGATTGGAGAAGCTGGAAAGTGATTTGCAAAGCCTGGGGGAGGATCCAGCAAGCATCTGAACCTTGTCACGAGAGAGCAAGGCTGAGCTGGGCATCCAGAGCCCAGAGTAACCTGAGGTTGGTGCTGGTGCCAGAGGTAGTAGCCAGGAAGCCAGGCTTACCAGCCACTAACTATCCCAGCCTGATCTAGGGTGGAAAACACCTCCTACTGGCAAAACCCACATCTTGTTGGGATCATGGGTTTGGGTTTCCTGCTTGGGCTTAGTGGAACTTAAGAGTCTGTTTCTGGTGTCTTGAGGAGAAGCTCTGAGCTTCAAGGCAGTTGTCAGAGTTCACTCCCGAATGGGAATGCATATTGTAGTGTGAATTCAGTTTTGTGCACTGAGGGAAAGTCTTTCTTTTTCACAAAGGCAGATGGGACTTGAATCTATCAAGAGGGTGCTGATAGTTTCTTACAGATGCTGTTAACAAATGCCTACAATCTTCAGATCTTAAGACAACATGAATTTATTACTATATGTTTCTGGAGCTCACAAATCTGAAGTGGGTCTTACTGGGCTAACATTACAATATTGGCACACTACATTCCCCTCCAGTGTTCTAGGGAAGAAATGATTTCTTCCTCTTTCTCAGCTTCTAGAAAGCTCACCTGCATGGGGCTCCTGGCCCCATTCTCCTGCCTTTGAAACTAGCAATGTTGTATCAGGTCCTTTTCATGCTGCCATCTCTGGTTTTTGGTCTTCTTCCTCTTACTCCTAATTAAAAAGTCTCCTGGGGCTGGGTGCCAGTGGCTCACATATATAATTCTAGCTACTGGAGGCTGAGAACTGGAGGATCCCAGCTCGAAGCCAGCCAAGCAGCAAAGTTGGCATGAGCAAAGAGCTGGGCTTAGTGGCATGGATCATAATGGTATAGCACTGGCTATAAGCAAGAAAGCAGAACAAGAGTGAAGCCTTGAGTTCAAACCTCAGTCCAGTGGAGGAAGATTTTGGTTATGTTGGGTCTACTTTGTTTTTGGCCACTTTTCCCATCTCAGGGTCAGCTGATTGTTGGCCTTGATTCTGACTGCAACCTTAGTCCCTGGTGCTGTGTAATCTTATACATTCACAGGTTGTGGGGATTAGGACAAGCTTATCTTAAAAATTTTTTTATTGTCAAGGTGATGTACAGAGGGGTTACAGTTACATACATAAGGTTGTAAGTATATTTCTTGTTGAACATTGTTACTCCCTCCCTTGTTTTTCTCCTTCTCTCCCTCTCTCCCTCCCTCCCACCCAGGACAAGATTATCTAGTATGTATGTGTTTGTGGGGGACATATGGATTGTTATTCAGCCCACTCCAAGGTCAGGTCACTTTCAGTGTTTAGTGGGAGGGACTGGGCCTTGTTCAGACCGCGGTTCCTCATCTATAAAGTAGTGATTTTTTTTTTTCGGTCTGTCATGGGGCCTGGTGCTGTCCCTCAGCTCTTCAGCTCACGGTTAGCACTCTACCACTTGAGCCAGAGTGCCACTTCTGGCTTTTTCTGCTTATGTGGTGCTGAGGAATTGAACCCAGGGCCTTATCATGCAAGGAAAGCACTATACCACTAAGCTACCTTCCCAGCCCCTAAAGTGGTGGTCTTTATCTGCTCCTTAGAAGAAATCCTGTGGGCTTCTTTCTGTGGGATTCCATGAATTCTGTGGGTCTCCATCCTCTGTGAGTCTGGGATGGATTATATGGTTCCTTGTGTCCCCCATCCCCCCCCCGTACCACCCCCTGCCCCACCCCCTTCTTGCACAGCTGTGAAGGGTGAGCCATGGCAAATGTCCCTGATTTCTCCTGCTGAGAAAAGGAGGTCACATCACCCTCCTGTCACTTTAGACATCACCTTCATTTCATAACCTTCTGTGGGGAGACTGTCAGTCTCTCATCCAGGTGGGAAGGTAATGAAGAAAAGGTAATAAAAGGTAATGAAAAAAAAAGGTAATAAAAAAGGACATATGGGGGCTGGGAAGGTGGCTCAGTGGTAGAGCGCTTGTCTTGCATGCATGAGGCCCTGGGTTCAATTCCTCAGCGCCACATAAGCAGAAAAAGCCAAAAGTGGCGGTATGGCTCCAGTGTTAGAGCACTAGCCTTGAACTGAAGAGCTGAAGGACAGTGCCCAGGCCCAGAGTTCAGGCACCACAAGTAAAAAAAAAAAAAAAAGGACATATGTCAGCTTTATTCACCTAGCTTCGAGAGGGACTTGTCCAATCTTGAAAGAAGAGGCTATCCCTTACCTCCAAGTACACATTGTCATCTTCCTCTGATCTCACCTGAACCTTTCTTGCTTCAGTTTCAGCCTGCTAGCTCCCAGGTTGGCAGGTGTGGGAAACAGCAAATAACCTGTCATCTGTTTCTATATAGTCATCTGTTCTAATAATGCTACTACCTACCAGTTTGGTTCCAAGGACTGGGGCCACCCTCTTCTGCTTCCCGTTAGGGTGGGCATCTGTGGAGCAGAATACGGATCCAGAGACATCAGGGCTGAGTGGGGGAGTGGTAAGGGGGGCACTTCATCCTGTTCACACTAGCTGTGCTTAGATAACCCTCCTCGGATGACCTGCCTGGCATGGAAAGTCCCCCTCCTGGTCCCCCACGCCAGATAGTGTTGCCTGGCTACTGGGAGGCTCCGGCAGGGAGAGTAAACAGGCACACATGTTTGCAATTCAATATTACTGCCTGGCAAATGCTACATCAGGGCCTTCCAGCCCACCGATAATCTGTAATTCTCCCTGCTCCATGTACGTGGGGGGCTCTGCACTAAGACCCAGATGGTCTCTTCTGGGAATTGGCCATCAGCTGTTGTGTGGTGGGGGAGGGTGGAGGGAGTGAGCTGGTCACAGCCTTAAGCCCAGGAGGACTGTCACCCTGATCTCACTGGGCTGAGACTCCTGGAGACTTCTAGAGATCCTGGGGCTGGCTGGGCTCTCAGCTGGCTAGATTGTCCAGTTCCCGGGACTCCAGGGACAGCTTGTTGAAATTTCTGAATGGCTGGGTCTGGGAAGAGGTTGCTATGGTGAGGGCCTGCCCTGTGGAAGGTGGGCATGGGATACCCATCATGAGTGAAAGGTGAAATTCAGACCAGCCATGTCCTCTGATAAGACAGCATCTATTGAGATGAAGGCACACTTTTCATAGTCCATTCTGAGTTCCATCCGTGTACAGTTCATGCAGAGGCACTTCATAGGCTAGCTTTGGGCCTGCTCAGTGGGAATTCACATGGGAACACTGAATGTCATGTGGTACCCCTGCTTCTCCCTGAGGCAAGGCAGGGGTCCTAACAGCTGGTGAAGTGGGGGAGACGGGCAGAACACCCTACCCCACCTACAGAGAATGTGAAAGTAGTCCAGTCTCCCCTTGCTGGAAGTACCCATGAGTCTGCTGCTCAGGGCATCTCTCAAGATACTTGATGGAGTGGTGGTCAAGTAAGGTCATTCTTGGCGGGAGCATTGGGCATCAGCATAAGCAGGCCAGAATGATTGTTCTCCATGCATGTCTTGTGTTATGTAACCCAGGCTGGTCTGGAACTCTTGCTCCTCATGTCTCAGCTTCCCAAGTGCTGAGAATACAGGTGTGCATCACCGCAGTTGTAATCCTGACCTCTTCTATAGGGCAGGATTCTCCACCCCTAGTCTATAGCCTCCATCCTTCCTTCCAAATCTCACTCAAAGAACAGATAGGGGCCTCCTCCCCAGGCAGCCTTTTGTATACTCCTCCTGAGAGCTGGATTGCCCTTGCTTAGGCAGGTGCTCTGACATTTCAGCTACACACTAGCCATTTTTACTTCAGTTACTTTTCAGAGAGAGTCTCACATTTTTGCTCTTGATTGGCCTGTGACTGCAATTCCTCTACCTATGGCCTATGCCTGCCTATGCATAACTGGATGATAGATGCTTCTCACATCCAGCTTATTGACGGAGATGGGGGTCTTCCTAAAGTTTTTTTTTTTTTGTTTTGCCTGGACTGGCCTCAAGCTACAAGTCTGATCTCTGCCCCCAGAGTACTTAGGATTATAGGTGTGAACCACCATACTTGGCCATGATGCAGCATCTGATTGGTGCTCTGAAGGAGAGACAAGAAAGATTGTTTTGATACTATGTCTTGAAGGGAGATATGTGAGACCATCCATATGTGGGAGATGTGGCTTATCCCGGGTGGAGGGGGCAGTGAGGAAGACTCCTGGAGGAGGTGACAGGTGAGCTGTACCCAGAAGATATGGCTGTATGAATGGCCAAGAATGTGCCTGAACTCTGGAAATGACAAGTGCAAAGGTACTGGGGTAGAGAAAAGAGAGTATTTGCACCTTTAGGACAGAAGGGAAGTAGGGGCTTGGCTGAGGGGACTATGTGGAGGTAGAACACACTGGCCACAGGTAGCCTGGGAAGGGGTTTGGATTTCAATCACAAGCGTCACGTGATTTACATCTGGCAACCATGAGGAAAATAGGTTATCCTTAGCAGGGACAGGAGGAGGGAGACCCAGCAGGAGGCCATCGCTAGAAACTGGCAGGCAGTGTTGAGGGCTTGGTCCTGACGTTGAGAATGGGGATGTTGAGAACTGTGTGGGTGAAGGCTGTGTTGGGGAGATGAGGACAGTGTGGACTGATGGATTGGAAAGTACTAGTGAAAGAGAAGGATCTCCGTGCTTCACCTTCCTTGTAGGTCTTGTGCAAGGGGTGGGGTTTCCTCCCAGTTTTCTGAGATACAGATGGGAGGGGAGCTCAGGTGCTCTAGCTGTGGCCTGGTCCTTCCTGGCCCCCTTGTGGCCAACATCATCAGTACCACAGTTTGCCTGTGGCTGAGTCAAGCTGGAGAGTTGCAAGGCCCCTGAATGCATGTGTGCTCTGGGTAGCTCCATGTTAGCTGTGTTCTGCATGTCTGTTTGGGGGTGGATAGTACAAGACTTCTCAGAATGATTGTCTTTGTACCTGAGTGATATGCCCAGCCTGGAAGTGAGACAGGCAGCCCAGGGTCCTTCCAGAATCCTTGTTAGGGTTTCCATTTGCCCCAGCACCCTGCTTGTTGGCCCCAGCTGGCAAAGTAGGGGTGGGGGTGGGGCAGTTGTGTTATTTGACATATGATCTAAGGGAGCTACTTAGCATGGAAGTCCCCCCTGCGCTTGTACTTGTATGCGTATAATTAGGCTGTTGGAGCTTGGGGAATGAAGTATTTATTTAGGTAATCATTAACTAGAAAATGGGGAAGGAAAAGAACATACAATTTGTAGACATTGTCTCTCTCTCTTCTTCCTGCAGGTTAATTTGAAATGAAACTTGCAGCAACTGGGGAAGCTAGCTATCCCCTCCCATCCCCCATGTCGCTGTGGTGAGGGGAAGGCTGGGATCTTGTAGGTAGGGGCCACCAAGACCGAATTAGGGTGACTCAGATGGCATCTCAGCGTTACCAGTTCCCCACACCTCTTTTCCAATACCAGTGGCACCAAAATATATATTGATTTCTCCAGTTCGCATGTTGAATGAGCACCTACTATGTGTTTGGTAAGGAGCAGGTTCCAGGGGAACCCCAGTAACCTGTGGTCTCAGGTACAAGAAGTGCCCAGACCTGTGAAATTCTGGATGGGCTCATGTCTACCTGTGCTGGTATGAGCCTGGGGTGTAGGGCATTTTGGTTTCCTCTTTGCCTTAAAGCAGATCGTGGGCAGCTGGGCAGTATCTCTGAAGCAGGAGGCTGGAGCAACAAAGCTCCTCTCTGATGGGGCAGCAAATGGCCCTTCTGGGGGACATTCATGGCCCGATGGAGAGGATGGGAGAGCGGTCAACTGCATATCCCGTGATAAGTGTGGAAACGGAGGTGCAGAGAAAGGGGAGGTTCATCAGGAAGGCTGTGGGTATGTGCTGTATCTTGGGAAATGGTGCTTGGTGTTTTAGAAAGTGGGGAGTTTCATCCTTTGACTCAGTTTTCTCCAGGCAGCCCAGGAAATGGGATGCGTAGTAGAAAGGACACTTCATGTTCAAGACCAGTGAATGGAGCTGTGGTTAATAGTCAAGTTGCTGGCAGGACTTGGACCCCCTCTCTGGTGATCACTGTGTTCACAGTTCCCTGAGAGGAGGCTGACTGTGTCTGGAGGCTGTGGGAAATGGAGAGGAGCCCCAGAAGGGCAGGGCGGACTGCGGGCAGGTCCGGCCACCACTTCCTGTTCTGTGATGAGCTCTCTCTGGACAGGTAGACTGAGAAACTTTTTTACTTCCTTTGTTCTCCAGGAAGGAGTCCAGGCTGGGACCAGGGAGGAGGCTGACGGGTATTGGGTCCACAGTACTTTGGTCTCCAGACTCGCCAGAGGAGGGGAAGGAGAGAGATGGCAGCAAGGCCAAGAGGTTTCCCACTGCCCTGTTCAAAACCAGAGTCCAAAATCAGGCACTGCTGGCTCATGCCTGTAATCCTAGCTACTCAGGAGGCTGTGATCTGAGGATCAGAATTTGAAGCCAGCCTGGGCAGAAAAGACCGTGAGACTTATCTGCAATTAACCACCAAAAAAGCCTGCAGTGGAGGTGTGGCTCAGGTGGTAGATTGCCAGCTTTGAGTGAAGAAGCCAAGCCGAGGCCCTGAGGTTAAGTCCCAGTACAGGTGGGCACACATGCATACATACCACTTGCACACAAATCCAAGGTCAAAGCTAGAGTCCAAGTGCAGAATGTAGTGTGGTTGAACTTTCCATTCTCAAAGAGCAGCAGGAAAGGGGGCAGGAGGGCAGGGAAGAAAGGGCAGTGATTCTGGGTTCTTCAGAGACCACCATGAAGCAGGGACCACCCTGGAGTGTGGAAAGAGGCAGCCAGACCTCCCTGTACCCAGCCAGATGCCCACCCACCAGGACGGCTCAGGGGACAGCCAGGGACAAGGAGCCTGGGGGGGAGGCAGAGATTTTTTTGGCTACACCCAGAGGGACCCAGCAGAGAGGACTGGGAGACCCCAGAGGTTCTGGTGAGACCAAAGCCAAACCAGCCCCTTCTCATCTCCTTGCCCCTGGGTCTTTCTTTAGGCCAGAGTCTCCCTAAGAAGGTCAAACTCACTCTATTACACACTCAGCCAGGGTTGTCTCAAGTAACCCAGTGAGATTTCCACAACTGACTTTCCAATTCCTCCACTCGGCTGAGAACAGAAGCCGAGTCTCACTTTGTGGGGAAGACTGGCCACAGGCTGGAGCTCTGCCATCAGACACCACAAAGCCTGGCTGGGAGAGTCTCCAGGGTACCTTAACCAGTGCTGCAAAGCCCACAAGCTGGAGCCCCAGCTGTTTCCTTGAAAGTGGGACTGGTTACCCGAAGGCAGCCTTGGACTGACCTTACCCTTTGCAAACATCTCACTGCTTTCCCTCCTCTCAGAGAGTGTTGTTGCTGCTTGTCTGTGTTGCTTTGATACTATAGTGAAATACCTGAGGCTAGATAGCTTTCTAAAGAAAAGGGGTTCTAGAGGTCCATCTGAACGGTGAAAGGTTTCTTTCTGGCAGAGTCCCAAGATGGCACAGGGCATCATTCTAGTTCAAGAGGCAGGGGACTTGTGTCTGGTCTCTCTTCTGATTCCTCTCTTATTACAAAACAAACCATCAGGACTTAGTTGTGGGTACTCTACTCTGGTGTCTTTATCTAATCCTAATCAGCTCCCCAAGGTCCTGCCTCTAAGCATCACAGTTATTTAAGGTTACCTCTTAATACTCTACAATGGGGGTGAAATTTTTATTTTTTTGGTCATGGGGCTTGAACTCAGGGCTTTTGTGCCCTGAATTTGAGATTTTTTTGATCCAGGCTAGTGCTCTGTCATGTTGAGCCACAGCACCACTTCTGGTTTTCTGTGGGTTAACTGGAGATAAGAGTCCCACAGACTTTTCTACTTGGGCTGGCTCTGAACCACAATCCTTAGATCTCAGCCTCGTAAGTAGCTCAGATTACAGGTGTGAGCCACCTGTGCCAGGCTAGTGGGGGTGAAATTTAGTCCACGAACCCTTGGGGAACACAATAGACCATCTCTAGACCATAGCAGTGTCTGCGCTCCATCTTCCTCCTGTTAGTGCAGTCCTTTTCAGTTTATAAATCATTCCCTTGAGCGCTTCTGGTTCTCACAGCCATCCTGCAAGAGAAGAAAAATGATGTCTCCTCTTTCCGATAAGGAAACGGAGGTGAGAGAAATGAAGCCCCCACTCCCTGTAGCTAGCTGGTAAGACCCAGACCCCAGGCTTGTGATTTGAAATTCAGTGTTCCCTCCAGTACTCCAAGAAATAATTACTGAGAACAAATAATTACTGAGTGTCTTTGCTGTATTTCATTGTTTCTGCGATATGTTTACATTTCCATTTCCCCCCTCTCATGTAACCATGTTGTTAAATGAGCATCTCACAAGCCAACGTTTATAACTGTAAGTGGGTTTCTTTCTTTTATTAGTGGCCCATAAAATAATGTGTATCTTACAGTGGTTGTTGTTTGAAACTGGATGAAATCTGGTGTGTGTACATCTCGGGTGTGTGGAGATACGGCTTTCGGGTTTTGAGGAAAGACCAGGAAGTCCCAGCTATTAGCATAAGGCAGAATGGAACACCTGGCCCAACCAAGCCAAGGGTTATGGGATTATGGTTGTGAACTTCAGAAGGGGATTAGGGGATGGAGGTGTGGCTTAGTGATATGAGGCATGCCTAGCATGCTTGAGGTTCTGGGTTCAAACCCCAGCACTGCTAAAAACAAACAAACAAAACATAAGAAGCAAAACCCAAACCTGAGTACTTGTTCTTTCTGTGCGTACCACTTTCCCTGCTACATTGCTAAGTATAGAAGCATGGTGGTTCAAAACTTAGAACCCAAGGGCCAGCCATGGGTTCACTTCGCTGCCTGTTGACCTTGTGATTTATCTCTGGGACTGCTTCTCCAGCTGCACCATTGTGGGGCTGGTGAGAGTCCCCGCTGTAAGGTACAGGTTGTTGCAGCATTAGACAAGAGAACACATGGGAGGTATTCAGTCACTGGTCTGCATATAGTGAGAGCTCAATAGATATCAGCCGATCATTGCAGAATCATGCAATTGATTCTGAAAAGTCATCAGATTTAGAGCCAGCAGACATTAATTGATTGCTGCCATTCTGTCTATTTGTCATCTTGGGTCATCTTTGGAAACACACCAGGGTGTGGGGTGGGAGTTGTTAGTTCAGCTTTCTAAGTGAAGAAAATGAAGAAGGCTAGCGGAGGTCACAGGGCTGTGATCTGGATGCTGGTGTGTCTGATGGTCAGAGTGGCATTCTTTTCCCGGGACTCCAGCTCCTGGAGAAAAATCCCAGGGACTGAGTGAGATTGCCCTTTGCAGTCACCAGCCCCCACCAGTGCCTGGCCCAGAGACCGGTGACTTAGTTGTGTACACCACACCTTCCTTCCTGCTTCAGTGCATTTCTGGACCAGGAGCAGGGCCTTGGACACAGGGGTACAGAATCCAAGGGGATGGTGGAAGGGTTCCAGGGCTTAGGAGGACCAGAGACACTTATGAGCTTCACTCTTTTCTTCCCCAGAGATGGTCTTTTATGCCATAATTTTATGCCAGGGCTCCCTCTTGTATGTGGCACCTCCAAATAAGCGAGGTGGCCCGGTTCACATCTGGGGTGCTGGCAGCTGTCACAGATTGGATGGATTGGAGAGAGGAAGTGGGCTCTGTGTCTGAGTGGAGAAAGTAGAGTCAAGAAGAGCCTTCTGTCTTGGGGCCTGGGGCAGGGAGGGAAGATGGCTGACCCTCACCTTGTAGTGCACTTACATCACTCACATTCCATCCTGTCCTGCATCTGACTTGCAAAGTGGATGGATCCCTCCATTTTACAGATAGGGGACCAGAGTCTCAGCCTGAGTAGCCAGTCACATAGTTCATCAGCCACAGAATCATGAGTTAAAAGCTTGTCTGTTTCAGGATGCTGGTGGCTCATGTCTATAATCCTAACTACTCAAGAGGCTGAGGTCTGAAGATCACGGATCAAAGTCAGCCCAGGCAGGAAAGTCCGAGACTCTAAGCCACCAAAAAGCTGAAAGCAGAGCTGTGGCTCAAGTGGTAGAGTGCCAGCCTTGAGTGGAAAAAGCAAACAAGAGCTCAAGGACCTGAGTCTAAGCCCCAATGGCTTGTCTGTTACTCACTAGACCCAGGGCTGTTTCCACTACACCATATTCCTTTTTTGAGGGATTTAAAAATTCATGCCTTTCCTTTGGAGCTAGGGAATCTGGGACAGTACTGAGGGCCCTGGACGAGTATAGAGTGTGATGTGCTTAGCATTGGGAAGACACTGAGAGACGCAGGGCAGGGCTGGCTCCCTTCTGCACTGTGCCCAGAGCCATAAATGCAGTGTGAGTCTCCCCAAGACATTCACCTTATTTATTTTTAATTTTTCTCCTGGGATAGCTGCGGGGCAAGACAGGCCTGCCTTTTCTCTTTTTAAAAGTATATTTTTAAAATAAAACACAGTGTAATATACATAATAGATGTTAAAAGAATCTAGGCTATTCCTGGCAGGAAATAGTTTCCCATGTCTCTGTACCCATTCCCACAACCCCCTCCCCCTTCTTTACCCTCCTATCCCTGGAAGGCAAGACTTACTCTTTTAGCTGTAGCTTCAGACTGGGATAGGGGTACTTGCACATAAGCTATGTTAGCTCCATGGGTCCACAGGAATGCTTTTAAGATGCAGGCACATGATGGTATCTTTTACTTCATTTTACTTTTCTTTGCACAGAATGTTTCCCTAATTCACACATGGGAATGTTGAGTCCTCAGTCAAGTGGCTCCTGCTTTGAGTCCCACAATCGATAGGTTGCTGGTCTTCAATCCTGCCCCAGCCTGGCCTTTAGAGGGTCAATGGAAGGCCATGGAAAGGGCGACACTCTCGTCTCTAACTTTCCTGAGCCTCAGGAACCATAACCTGCTGGGGTGTTGCCTCTTTCCAGGGAGGGACACATAATGTGTGGTGACTCTGCCAGCCTTGGGATCCCCAGAAAAACAGCCCTGGCAGAGGATGGGCCAAAGGTCATGACTAGTCAATGCAGACTAACAGCTCTAAGCACTCTAGGTGGGCGGACACCCAAATCCTTCAGTTCCTTGTTTGATCTTAAGGAAGTTGTCCAACGTCAGCAGCCGCTGCTGTCGCCCGGGTGGCAGCAGCCTTTGTGGCTTGTGGGCTGACCCGGCCCCTGATTCCTAGGGGGGGACAGGCCCAGGGAAATATGATGGACTTCCTAAAGAACTTGGTGGTGAGTGTCCCACTGGGGTAGGGGGAGCTGCCTGTCAGGCCCTGCTGTCTGGAGGGGCTGGGGTGGGGGGGAAGCCCTTCCTACTGTCACCTGGCAGGGAGCCCCAAGTGGCTGTTTGCCTACTGTGGGGCATGGAAGCCTCCTGTCACTCAGGGAAGGAGGAGCAGAGGCCAGGGAAAGAGGGGACTCTGTGTGTGTGTTAGGGGGAGGTGTGTGGGAGAACAGGTGGCTGAGTGAGGGACCAGGCCTTTCCTCACCAACTTGGAGATTTGAGGTGGGGTGCTAGTCTGAGGTAGACAGGATCCCGTGTGTGTTCCTCTGAGAAGGCTTTTGGCCCCCAGCCAGGCCCCAGGGGACTCACTGCAGGTTAAAGGCCATGCGGATGCTGGGGGCTTCCAGAGTGAGAGGGATAGAGAGACTCATCTGTTCATCTCCTACCTTTGTCTGGCCAGCCCAGCCCTGTAAGTCTAGCCCTTTTATTCTGGTAGGGGACTATGGGGTCCCCTAGCAGGGGACAGCAGAATGTGGCTAGTATGTGACCTGCGAAGAGGCTTTTCCTGGGCTGCCCAGCTAGACTGTCCTGGTGGCTTTGTGGATCCCCCATCTCAGCTCTGAGAAGTTCTTTGTGACCCTCTTGCTGTCCAGTTGAGGATGTGGGCAGGGCTCCTGCATGCATGCACCTGCTGGCTGGGGACTAGTTACTTTCTTGTCTTTCTTTCCCCTCGTTGGTTGTGTCACTCCTAGTCGTCAGCGAGCTGAGGGGAGAGGGATGTGGGTGAAGAATGACAGGATACATATTTGTGGGTTGGGTCCAGACTACCTTGTTCTAAGCCTGTATCATCACTGGCTCTGGAATGAGCATCGCAGGGACAAATGATCCTCTGATCAGACAGGAATGGCCTGCTCTTTCAGGCTTAGGAAGGCTGAGTGACCGCTGTTTGGGGAACTGATAAGAGTATGGTAGCCGGGAGTGGGGGCAGGGAGTGTGGTAAGAAGGTTGTTGAATGGTCCAGACCCGGGGTATAGGCTTATGAGGAGTTGATGTGGGCCAGGGGATGGAGAAAAGAAGGCTAGCTCTTGAGGATTTTTGTCTTGAGTTTTGGATGAGTGGAGGGAGCCGCTGGCTTGGGCAGAGGAGACTGGCTGGGGCAGAGAAAGCCTTTTGAGGAATATTTAATGAGAGTTCTGGATTGGCCTTGGGAAATGTTGAGATGCCAATGGGATCTGCACAGGAGATACTGACTTGGCAAACCCAGGTGGATCTGGTCTTGAGTCTGGTGCTCACTTTGGGCAGGTTTCTTGACCTCTGTAACCTGCCACCTCCGTGGCCCTTCCTCCCAGAGTGCTTGGGAGACTTCTGGGGTGACATTTGTAAGGTGTCTGATTCATGGCCCAAATGCTAGCACGTCACCAGGTCCCCAACAGAGGATGCCTTGGGACTTTCAAAATATCTCCTATCTTCGCATTTTCCATCTCCCTGAGTCCCTGTTGTTCAGAGCGGAGCTTGACATGTCTTACAGGCTGATTACAGAGTTATTGCATTCGATTCACTCATAACACTGAGTTGATTAGTAACAAATTGATTATCAACGTAAAAAAAAAATCAAGAGAGCTCACATACAGATTTAGAGTTCTGGCCTATCTTTAAAATAGCAGTTATGCCAGGCACTTGTGGCTCACACCTGTAATCCTAGCTACTCAAGAGGCTGAGAATTCAGGAATGAGATTCAAAGCCAGCCCAGGCAGGAGACTCTTTTTTTTGGGGGGTTCCGGTTGTGGGGGCCTGAACTCTGGACCTGGGCCCTGTCCCTCAGCTCTTCAGCTCAAGGCTAGCACTCTACCACTTGAGCCACAGTGCCACTTCCGGCTTTTTTTTCCCCTGCTTATGTGGTGCTGAGGAATCAAACCTCAAGCATGCAAGGCAAGCGCTCTACTACTGAGCCACCTTCCCAGCCAGGCAGGAGACTCTTAATCTCCAATTAACCACCAAAAAACAAAAAACTGGAAATGGAGCTCTGGCTCCGGTGCTAGGGCACTAACCTTGAATGAGAAAGCTAAGGGACAGTGCTCAGGCTCTGAGTTCAAGCCCCAGTACAAACACAAAACAAAACAAACTATAGCTACGTTGAGCTTTTATTTCCACTTGAAGTTTATTTAGATATAATTAGTAGCTATCCCTTTTGGACATTTAACAATATCTTACTCTCTCACTCTTTTTTCTTAATTGATGTGAAATTTATATAACATAAAATTAGTCATTTTGAAGTAAACAGTTCAGTGGCATTTTGTACATTCACAATGTTGTGCAACCACCCCCTCTAGTTCCAAAATATTTTATTTTCATCATCTCCACCTAAACCTCCATTAACAGCTCCTTCCTGACCTCTCCTCCCTCCACCCCCAGCCCTGGCAGTCACTAGTCTGTTTTCAGTCTTTCTAGATATTTTATAGACATGGAATCATTATCCTTTGCTACAGCAAAAGAAATAGTCAACGAGGTAAAAAGGCATCCTACAGAGTGGGAGAAAATATTTGCAAGCCATTTATTATATAGGGAAATAATTCCAAAAGATGTAAGGAATGCTTATCTCTTGATAGCAAAAAAAAAAGGCCCATTAACTGATCTAAAAAAATAAAGGCTTGAAGGCTAAAGGCTTGAATAGTCATTTCTTCAAGGAAGATAAATGAGAGTTATATGAGAAGATACTCAGCACTATTAACCATCAGGGAAATAAAGCAAAAGCCACAATGAGATAGCAACTCACACCTGATAGAATGACTAGTTTAAAATAAATAAAACAACACTAAAAGGTAAATGTGGGTGAGGATGTGGAGAGATTGGATTTTTTCTTTTTCTTTTTCTTCTTTTTTTATTTTTGGTGGTGATACTGTGGCTTGAACTGAGTGTCCTGTGATTTTGCCTGACTTTTTCACTCAAGGCTGGAGCTCACTGGGCACTGGTGGTTCATGCCTGTAATCCTAGCTATTCAGGAGGCTGAGATCTGAGGATTGAGGTTCAAAGCCGGGCAGGAAAGTCCATGAGACTCGTATCTCCAGTAAACCACTCAGAAGACTGGAAGTGGTGCAGTGGCTCAAGTGGTAGAGCACTTGCCTTGAGCAGTGTTCAGGCCCAGAGTTCAAGCTCTATGACCCTCCCCCCCCGCCAAAAAAAAAACCCAAAAAGGCTGGAGTTCTACCACTGGAGCTACAACTCCACTTCTGGCTTTTTGCTGGTTGATTAGAGATAAAGAGTCTTACAGACTTTGCTGCCCATTCTGACTTCAAGCCCAGCTTCTAGCCTCCTGAATAACTAGGATTATAGGTGTGAGCAACTAAGTGTCTGGCTGTTAGTGGGAATGCAAAGGCAACATGGAGGTTATTTTAAAACTTAGAAAAATGAGGCTTCGTTCTTTTGCATGTGGATATTCAGAGTTTTTAGTAACGTTTGCTGAAAAGGCCATCCAGATGCTTCAGGTTCTAGGAAGTCTGAAAACGACTTGGCTCTCTTGTAAAAAATCAGCTAGACATAAGTGTATAGAGTTATCTCTGAACTCTTGATTCTATTCTGTGGATAGATTTGTCTATTATTGAGCCACTACCATCCTGTTTTGATCACTGGAGCTGTTTAGTAAGTTTTGAAATTGGGAACTGTGAGTCCTCCAACTTGGATTTTTCCTTTTCAAGAATGTTTTTGCTTTTCTGGATTCCTTAAATTTCCAAATCAAATTTAGGGTCAGTTTTTCAGCTAGAGTTAGATAGGGACTGTATTACACATGTGGATCATAATGTTATTGTCTTCCAATCCTTGAATATGGATATCATTCCATTCATTTAGGTTGTCTTTAGGTTCTCTAAGTAATGTTTTGGAGTTTTCAGTGTGTAAGTCTTTTGGTTAAATTTGTCCCTAGACATTTTGTCCTTTTATTTTGTTGTTGGTTATGGGGCTGTCCCTGAGCTTTTCAGCTCAAGGCTTGTGCTCTACCATTTGAGCCACAGTGCCACTTCTAGTTTTCTGGTGGTTTATTGGAGATAAGAGTTGGAGATAAGAGTCTCATGGACTTTCCTGCCCAGGCTGGTTTTGAACCATAATCCTCAGATCTCAGCCTCCTGAGTAGCTAGGATGACAGGTGTGAGCCACCAGTGCCTGGCTTACTTTTTTTAATGTTCCTATGAGTGGAATTGTTTGCTTGCTCTCCTTTTCAGATTGTTCATTGTCAGTGTCTGGAAACATGTCTGACTTTTGTACTCTGCAGTTTTGCTGGCTTTCTTTATTTACCCTAGTAGCTCTCATTCTCTCTCCCTCTCTCCCTCTCCCTCCCTCTCTCCCTCTCTGTCTCTCTCTCTCTCTCCCTCTCTCTCTGTCTCTCTTACCCCCCCTCTCGGATCATGTCCTTTGAAAACAGTTTTACTTTTACTTCTCCCTTCCATGGTGGTTGCTTTTTATTTCTTTACACTGGCTGGAACTTTCAGCATCCTGAACGGTACAGGTGAAAGCAGTCATCTTTATCTTGTCAGTCTTAGAAGGAGAGAAGGCTATTGACTTTCTCAACTGATACCCATTTGTAAAAATAATGCCCTTTGTCTTGTTGAAGAAGTTCTTCTATTCTTAGTTTTCTGATTTTTTTTTAAATTCTGGAAGGCAGCTTATCATTGAGGGTACCCATTGGTAACAGAGTCAGGTGTTCAAGGTGATGGGGGGGGTGGGTGTTGAAGCAGGGAACAGGAGGTGAGTTGATGGTCAGAGAAGACACAGCTTTTACTAGGAGGAGCAGGGGCTTGTTAACCCCTGACTCTATCCCAAGGGGCCAGCCCATCCATGACCAGACCTAAGACTTAGTGGTATCATCTTCATCTTGCTCATCAGAGTATTTATTTATTTATTCACTCATCCATTCATTCATTCATTTCTTGAGCACATGTTATGTGGAAGGCACTTCCAGCTCTAAGGGAAAACCATAACCAAGACTTGCCCCAGATGGCCCTCTGTGGTCTTTCCTTTGTGGTCTTGCTGAGAAGAGATCTGACATTGTTTGTAGGCCTCAGCCTTGGTCCTAATCCTACTCACCCATTAGATGGCGGTCTTTGAGGCAGCCACAGAACTGGGCAGCATAGTGTACTGGAGCCTCTAGCAACAGTGTGCACATCTGCTCAAGCTCCTCCCAGGAAGTGATCCCTGGGAGTCCAGCTTCCCCAGCTTTCCAGAAACCTATGTACAAAACAACAGAAACCTTTTCTTTTGGGATATCCTTCCTCTCCACGAGGACAAGAAACTTGCTGTAATCTTAGTTTTCTTCCTCCCTCAGCATTGCACATCACCTATCCACCCCTCTGCGGACCTGTGGGAGTAGATGACACCTTCTCCTTCATCCTGGGCTTGTTGTGAATTTTCTTTTTGTCATTGACTGCATGTCCTGGATTGAGAGGGCCAGGGCAAACAAGATGGTTACTCTGGGTATTTGTGTGTGTGTGTGTGTGTGTGTGTGTGTGTTTTGTTATGCCAGGTGGTGCACACTGGTTTATGGGGTTCTGCACTACCCTGGGGGTTGGTGCTGTTCGCAATCCCTTCCAAGGTACAGAGTACTCAGACAACATCGTCCAGCTGTTGGAGGTAGGGTGTGACAAGGCTGCTCACATGCAGACACATTTCTCTAGAAATGGAGGAGTGGCACCTGGAGCTGGGACAGGTGGCCCCTCAGGGACATAGTGAGCGGCAGGTGGGTGGTAGGAGATGTCACTTTTCCAAGTAGAGTGACAGCAAAGGAGGAATGAATGGGGGAGTGTGCTGACAGGGGTCCCAAAGCTGTGTGCAATAAGGATAGAAGATCAGATAGATGGCTGTCCAGATCCAGGGAGAAGCCAAGTCCACAAGTGAAGTGCTGTGAACCAGAACGAGGCAGGTGGGCTACTTCAGCAAAGGTACAAGGGAAAGAGAGGCTGCCACTGACCCTCTCCTAGTGTCAGCCCTGTGTGTGTTTGGTTCAAGTAACCTTCAGATGAAACTGCTTACATAGCAGGACTGGTGGCTCACGCCTGTAATCCTAACTACTCATGAGGCTGAGATCTGAGTGCGTATCTTGGTTTGAGCCAGCCCTGTCAAAAAAGTCCATGAGACCCTTATCTCTAATTAACTACCAAAAAGCCAGAAGTGGTATTATGGCTCAAGTGGTAGAGTGTCAGCTTTGAGTGAAAAAGCCAAGAATGTGGAGGCCTTGAGTTCAAGCCCCAGTACCACCACAAACCAACAAAACAAAAACCAAAGAAGCAATCTTCACAAAAACCTGTTCTGTATTAAATATGTATGGGCTTCTTCTCTTTCTCCCCGTTCCCTCAACACCAGAGCATACCATCTAAACAGCTTTCCTGTTGTATTCAATAGTATCTTTTATCTCAGAGGAGATTTAAGGTGCATGAGAGTATGTGTGTGGATTATACACAGCACTGTAATATTTCAGGTAAGAGACGTTTTCTTACCCATTGATTTCTGCGGAAGGTCCTGGCTCCAATCCCCCTTGGATGACACTGTCTCACACAAATGTTATAATCCTTCCATTCCTTCTACTTCATTGCCTGGGCACTGCACTGGCAGAATGGACAAGTAGGAGTGTCAGAAAAGATTTCCCAAACCTAAGTTTGCTCTGCTTCCTCGAATTGCCTCCAGCATTCTCTTCCCCAAGGACCCGCGTTGCCCTTCGGGAGGGGAGACCAGGCAGTTTCTATATTAGGAGGTGGGGAGGGCAGAGGTTGAACTGGATGGAACCTCAGGGCCCAGCCTGTGACTTTCTTGGCTGAACTGGCTGTGTGATTATTTCACGGTCTACTTGACCGGCTGTTAAAGTAGAGCCCAGGGGTGGGGTGTGTGTGTGGGGGGGAGGGGGAAGTGGGGGGAAATGCTGGCTGCTGCTTTGATTTGGGTGGCAACAGCTGTTGCTAATAATAAATTAGACAGCTGAGCCGACCCGGTTATTGATGAAGAGGCTGAATTCCATTCCTGTGAAAATTCAGGCCTGGTTCTTGGTAGAGGGCGATTCCTTTCCTAAGGATGCCCTGGGCAGGGCTTCAGTCTGTCCTACCGAGACTTGTTGGAGACTGCCAGTGAGTCAGCAAGCATTTATTGAGTGCTTTCTGTGTGCCCTTGGTGGTGGGAAGTAGTCTCAGGGTGTGTGGATGAGGGTAGGTCTGAATGGTTTACAGCTGCTTTTCCAGGCTGGTCTGAGTCACCCTGCTTCTGGGTGGAAAAGGAATCTTGCTTGTTGCCAAGCTTGGAATGGTCCTATTGGAAAGTTGAACACATCGCTAAGTGGAGCCAGCTCAGCTGAGGCCAGCTTACCACTGGCTGATTTCCGTGCCTGGGCACCGGCCCTGCAGGGTCCAGGCGCAGAAATCATCTAGCCAGCATCACCCAGTGTATTATTCATGGCTAGGGGTGAATCATGGCCCTGTTTTCTTACCTCCTGTACCAGCCTCAAGGCCATTGACTTCTTCATCCAGGAAACACACACTCATCTTCCACAGTCATCCCAAAACACCATCCCTGGGAGGATGGCCAAAGACAAGAAGAGCGAAAGTACCCTAAAGCCCAGCAGGGCGAAAGCCTGCTTCCCCAGCAAGCTTTCTGATCGTTCTTGCTAACAGATACTGTTGACTGGAGTGTTTGCTGTGGCCCAGGCCCTGGCTGGACACTTCCTGTACATTTTATCATTTCATCCACATGAAAGCTCTGGAAGTCGGGGATTATTTGATTCAGTTCTCAAGGGAGGAAATTAAGAGAACAGTTAAGCAAGAGTAATATATGCCAGGCCCCACAGAGAAGTTCAGCCATTCCCCGGACCTAGGCTTCGCCATTGGGCTCTTCTCTCCTGTCTTTCTTCTTCACCCAGTCTGCTCTGCAGATGAAGCCAGAGTACTGGCTGTCAGAATCCTCCCAGGCCTAGACCCCAACTCTCCTTTTCCACCTGGGTGATCTTTGGGAAGTATGACGCATACGGTTCCCACTGACTGAATACCACTCCTGCTTCATCCTTCTCTATCAAGCAACTCTCTCTTTGTTCTCTCTCTGTTTTGGTGTTGGTACTGGAGCTTGAACTCAGGGCCTCACTTTCTTGTCACTTTCTTGCTTGGCTCTTATGCTCAAGGCTAGTACTCTACTACTTGAGCTATACCTCCACTCCCCTAAATGATTTCTCTTTATCTTACAACTTCTCCTTAGGTTCCTGGGTCTTTGATGGTATGTTGGTTGAAGATGTGTCTGCACATTCTTTGATAGTTCTTTAAGAGGCGAGACATAATTCTTCTTCCCTTGAGGTAGGCTGGATTTGGACCCTTGCTGTTAATAAATAGCGATGGAGTATGATGATGTTTCATTGAGAAGACTTTCATGGTTGGGCGCCAGTAGCTCACACCTGTAATTCTAGCTACTCTGGAGGCTGAGATCTGAGGATCACAGTTCAAAGTCAGCCCAGAGAAGAAGGTGCGTGAAACTCTTATTGCCAGTGAACTACTAGCAGAAAGTTGGAAGTGGAGCTGTGGTTCAAGTAGTAGAGCACCAGCCCTGAGTGAAAAAGTCAAGAGAAGACGCCCTGAGTTCAAGTCCCAGTACTGACACAAAAGACAAAAAAAATTAAAGAAGCAATTCTTTTGGGTCCTTCTACTCAGCCTGTATGTGCCTCCAAAAATGCCCTTTTATACTTAATTGGAAAAATAGGGATCATCTTATTCACAATCCTGTGTTTCCTATTTATTGATGCATTGTGAATCTTCGAGCTAGCCTAATTCATACAGATCTCTTCCAGATTTAATCATGCAGACGTGGGGTGTGTTCTCATGAGTTATTTGTCCCCCTCCCACACTGTGTGTGTTGTGTATGTATCTACCTCCCATAAGCAATGCCGTGACAAACATTCTTGCATATGTGTCTTTGTGTAGTTGCTCAACTATCACCTCAGGGTAAATTCCCTAGAATACCCAGGTTTCTTAGATGAAAGGATGCAAACATTTTTAAGACTTTGGGCACACAGTGACGCAGATTGCTCTTTAGAAAGATCATACACATTTACCTGCTATTCCTGTGCCCTTGGCTCATGTCCTTGCCAACACTGGCCAGTCTGATAGATGGAAGATGTGATCTTATTATCTGTCACCTCAGTTCTTTTAATAACTAGGGTGGCTGGGCATGTTGCC
This sequence comes from Dipodomys ordii, assembly GCF_000151885.1. Classification (NCBI taxonomy): domain Eukaryota; kingdom Metazoa; phylum Chordata; class Mammalia; order Rodentia; family Heteromyidae; genus Dipodomys; species Dipodomys ordii. The sequence goes on from NW_012267247.1 coordinate 8,283,754, forward strand.
ATGTGTTTGTTTCTGCTGGATTAGTTGGTTCATGTCCTTTGCACATTTTTTGTTACCCTTACAAAACTTCCTTATGTATTTAAAGTCTAATTACACATGTAGCATGGGTCTGCATGTTGGTGAAGTAGGCCAAATATAAAGCTCAACTTCCCTGCTGCTCTCATCCTCCATTTTTTTTTTTTTTGGTCGGTTGTGGGGCTTGCACCCTGAGCCTGGGCTTTGTCCCTTAGCTCTTCAGCTCAAGGTTAGTGCTTGACCACTTGAGCCACAACACCACTTCTGGTTTTCTGAGTGGCTTATTGGAGATAAGAGTCTCATGGACTTTCCTGCCTAGGCTGGTTTTGAACCATGATCCTCAGATCTCAGCCTCCTGAGTAGCTAGGATTACAGGCATGAGCTACCGGTACCCGGCTTCTTATCCTCCTTTTTGGGTATGATATACTCTTTTTTGCTTACTTGGCTTTACCACTTGAGCCATACCCCCAGCCCCAATTTTTTTCCTATTTATTTTGGACTGTGAATAGAAGTTATTCACAAACTTTTCTGCCTGGGTTGACCGTGAACCACTATCCTTTAGATGTCAGCCTCCTGAGTAGCTAGGGTTGCAGGCTTAGTGTCCAGCTTTAATAGTTAAATATTTATTCTTCCAAATCATTTTATGCATGTATACACATGTAGGTAGGTTTTGATTTTACTTTTAAGGTTGTTGTTACAAGAGTGGGACAGTAGTCCATGTGGTATCGTTTAATTTGCTTCCTCTCCCAAGTTAATGTGCCTTGGAACATATTTTCTGTAACCAATACAAATCTATTGCTTTTTTATTTTTATTTTTTGTCAGTAATGGGGCTTGAACTCAAGGCCTAGGTGCTGACCCTGAGCTCTTTTGCTCAAGGCTAGCGCTCAAGGCTACTGCTTTGAGTCACAGCACCACTTTTGGTTTTCTGATGGTTAATTGGAGATGAGAGTCTCACAGACTTTCTTGCCTGGGCTGGGTTTGAACCACAACCCTCAGATCTTAGCCTCTTAAATAGCTGGTATTACAGGTGTGAGCCACCAGCACCTAGATTTCTATTTCGCTTTTGAATGTTTGCATAGTTTTATTCTTTTTGGACAGTGATGTTGATTTTACATACCATAACATCACCCATTAAAAGTGTATAATTGTGTAGGTTTTGATACAGCTGCAGAGTTGGGTCACCATCACCACAATCAATTTAGAACATTCTAGCACTTTGAAAAGAAATATGGTATCTTTTACCTCTCACCCTTCTAGGTTTCAACCCTATCAGTCTCAAGCAACCACTAATCTACTTACTGTCTCTACGGATTTGGCTGTTCTGGACATTTTATATGAATGGAATAATTTAATATGCAGTTTTTATGTTTGTTATTTCAAAGTGCATCCATGTTGTAGCATGTGACAGTACTTAGTTCTTTTTTACAGCTGAATACTATTCCAGTGTATGGATGTGCTACATTTGGTTATCCATTAATGGACTTTTGGCTATTGTGAGTAATGCAGCTGTGAACATCTGTACACAAGTACTCATTTGGTTGCTGTTTATTGTTTTTTCAAATATACACAGAAAAAGAATTTCTGGGTCATGACAACTCTGTTTAAGTTTTCAAGAAACCATGGAGGCTGGATCATGTTACATTTCTTCCAGCAATCTGAAGGTTCCAATGTCCCTACATCTTTGCCCACACTAATTTTATGTATTTAAAAAAATATAGTGGTCTGTGTGGAAACTCATTGTGGTTTCATTGGTAATTCCTGGTGATTAATGACATTGAGTCTTTTTATGAACCTACTGTCCGTTTGTGCTGTGCTGTGCTGTGCTGTGCTGTGTGTGTGTGTGTGTGTG